>NC_056625.2:690000-1028750 GCF_002870075.4 Lactuca sativa | reverse complement strand
ACCCTCCACTAGTCAAGAGTGCGGTGGGTAAGAGTGGATACCCATTCAATCGCCATTTTATAGGCAATTTCCTTAAACACCCCTTATAGACTAGCTTCGTGAATGAGGCCTACTAACGATAAAACTGACTTTTACTCATACATATATATAATGTTAGACTTTTAATGTTATATATAGTATAGGGTGTATTTTATACTTTCAAAATACTAGCTGGTCTAATTTAACAATTATACTTTTAATTCAATTAAATTGTAAACCTAAACTTTTATGGATTTATTAAACCTCCTTTAATTATACACCTTAATTAATTAATAAACCATAAGGGTGTGATTTGAACTTTTTCAAAACAATACTAGAGTTTTAGAATTTAACATTCCTAATTAAACTTTTAATCAACTTTTAAATTCCAAAACTTGAGGGCAAATTTTGAAACATTTCAACACATTAGGGTTTAGAATTCAAATATGCATCAAAATTAAACTATTTAATCAAAATTTAAATTCCAAAACTTGAGGGCAAGTTTTGAAACCTTTTTCAAAACATTAGGGTTTCAACTATTTAAATTTCAAAACATCAAACTTTTGGGGTTCAAATTTAAACTATAAAACCTAAAGGGCAAACTATGAAACTTTTCATAACATCAAGGATCAAATAACAAATAATTCAAATTAACATTTAATCACATAATTATCCATATTTGGTTTATTTAATGATTTCTTGCAAAACAATTTATCAGTTTACTCAAAATAATTAATCAATTATCTTATAAGGAAACAATTATCTTATTAATTGATAAATATCTTCAATTAGATCAAAATTATAGTCAAATATATCATATAATCGGATTAATATTGATCTAACATGATAAGGTAACTATCCTAATGCAAAAACAGCAAGAAATCCCGAGATAATCACTATCTGACGCACCGACTCGCCGAGTCACCCTCTGGAACTCGCCGAGTCCAAGAGTGACTCGCCGAGTCAGGTCGAACAGTGAGGCCAAAACACGATTTTCAGTTACATCAAGCATCAATACAATAAAAACCAATCATGGCTCTGATACCACTGATGGGTTTTGGTCATAAGACATCCTATGTGCTCATACAAACCCTAATGCCTGGATCTAGGTTTCTCTATTGTACATGCTTTGAATCCAAGACTATAAACCCTAATTCTAGCATATGGAAATCAATATTAACATATAATTAGGTTTAAGATATTACCTTGATTGTTATGTAGTAATAACAATCCCAATTCCTCCTTGAATTGACTTTGGAAGGCTTAGAGTCACAAGTGTCACTCCTCTAATGGCTTACAAACACCATAAGCAAGTGGAGAAGGTATAAAGAAAGAGGAGAGAGGTAGGAATTCGTCCTTAGGACCTCTTGGGAACAAGTACATGAATTCTAAGGCCTTAGGGGTCTTTATATAGGGTTGGGATTAGGGTTTCAGTCCTTATCCTTATCTAGTTACTTGCCCATCAAGCAACCATAAGATAAGCCTTGAAAATCCCTATCTCTTGGACCTTGGACGATTTTAAGGATATCCTTATCCTTGAATTCGTCCATCCTTTAACAAGGATAACCATTGCCCTATTTTGCAACTATCACATAATTACAATTCAGCCCCTCTAGTTTAATTAATTACACTTGATCACAAAATTAATTCTTAATTAATTATTGATCAATATTAATTAAACAAATATGATTTCTCCTTTAATATATTATTCTTATAACATATTAATAAATCATAATAACCTCTCTCTCTTTATTTATTTCTCCAATCAAGTTGCTTTGGTGAAGGCAACCCAAAAGGACCATGCACCATCGGGTCAAGTACATACCAAAATAGTTATGGACTTAGACACTAATCTAACAGATAACTCACCTCGAAATTGCCGACTGAACAGATAAACCCAAGCTACTCCAACCACTGATACGATCTCCAACACTAGCCAACACCAAGACTCTGAACTCAAAACAAAAGCTAACAATTACCAAAATGCCCATGGAATCAACTGGTTAACCCTGGTCAAAGACAAGACAAAGTCAACCCCTAACTGACTCTACTCACCGAGTCCCCATGATCATAATTTCCCACAATTCGCGACTCAACTCACCGAGTCACCCCGAGACTCGCCGAGTCCAACAACTCTGAGTCCTTCCTCACTCGACTCACCAATTCATCCCTTGACTCACTGTTACACAAGCTCACCCTGAAGAAGGATTAAGACCTTGCGACCAGACTCGCCGTGTCCAAGAACAGACTCGTCGAGTCTAAGGCTATCTTCAACCTAAACTCCGAGTTGTTCTTCCAACTCGCCGAGTTCCAGTCCATCTTCAAGCAACTCGCCGAGTACACCTTTATGACTCGCCGAGTGCCTCTAGATCTCATCCCATACAGAAGCCTTCCAGGCCATGCAATTGATCCGAAACGTAGATCTACCCTCCTACAACCCATCCAATATCCATCACGTAAAGTGGCAAACTTTATGTGAATCCAAGGAGATCTAGGCATTTTACACTCTAGGGCTAGGGTTTGGGACAAGATGGCTTCACCAAACACTCAAGAACAGGGACTTTAATGCACTCTAGACCTTCTTCATTCCAGATCTGAGGTAGCAACCTCAGATCTATCCGTCAAACTCAAAATACCACAAGCTAAACCTCCCACACATCCCAAAATGATGAATCTAGATGAATAGCAGCCCAAGAACGAGATAATACCTCAAAAGGAAGCCCTAACAGCAAGGAAATCCGAATCTAAGCAAAGCCCCTTGCTCCAAGCCTCCTAACTTTCCAAGATCTTCCTCCAAATCTCCTTTCCAAGGCTCAAATGCACTCAAATCCTTCACAATCGCGTTAGTAGGGTTTTCTGGACTTCAAGGGAGGGTAAGGAGGCTGGGGATAGGGTATAATGTCCTTTATATAGGGCTCATCCTCCGAAATTAGGGTTTTCTCCACTCAGCACCAACTCGCCGAGTCTAGCCGCCGACTCGCCGAGTTGGCCACTTAACACGCGACCAAAGTCGCTAACCTACTCGCCGAGTCCACTCGTGGACTCGCCGAGTTGCCCTTTCCCAATTACACTTTTAGCCCTTCAACTTTACTCTTGATATTCTGGGATGTTACAATTCTCCCCCACTTATATTAGGCTTCGTCCTCGAAGCCTGCGGCAACTCAACTCCAGAATTACTCTCGCATTGCATCACCTGGCATTAACCAGACCAAGTTCCTCAAAGCACAACCATCGAAACCCAAAAACCCAATTTTTCCTTCCCGCGGTGTTCCGACCACCGCTTTAAGATGGCCACTGGCCTCGCCCTCTGACAACCACACTTACCAACTCATCAACTGAGTATCATTCCATGATACCTCACCCACTCCAATTCACAACAATCACTCGACTCAACGAGCTAGAATCACCGTGAACCACCGGACACCCGATTTGAGTCCAACTCCATCAACTCCAGGTTGACAGAAGGACACATCCTTCAATCTCAGAGCAACTCCCATGAGTTCTCCTCTTGCAATCGCATGCACATGCTGAACTAGCTCTAGCACCCTCGGGATGGGACAACCCGTCACACTGACGACACCTCCAAACATCCCCCTAGGATGACTCACCACTATATACACAATTCCTTGATCAGAATCAAGCTGGGAATCCATGACTCCATCCCTGCATCCCTTTCGAGCCTCTTGGCTCTACACCCGCGGAATCCCTTCCGCGACCTCAGCAGTCATCCAATCCGGATGTGATTCCACACCACTGCCGCAATCACGCTGCTCAAAGACCATAATTGGATCATTCCAATCATAACTCTGCACTGCCGCTTTCACTTCCGTGAATTTACACTCCCTCTCGGAGCTACATTCCTCTCTCTTTCCTTACCAAGGAAATCCACTTGGCCGCCTTGTCACTGCGACAAGTGCCACGGTGCTCGCCCAACGCTACACCACTCCCTTATAGCATAACCGCTATCCATGCAACACACATGCTCTGAATCTGCTCGCAAGGACTCTCGAGTCCATGCACCATCTCCACTAATCAAGATCAATACCCGGGGCCAGACCTTCTAATGCTAACACATCGTGACATACTCAACCCATTTCCTCGAACCGGTCTAACAACACCTGCAGAGTCATCAGCATGACTGGACCGCCTTACCAGGCCTTCAGCCAATCTGGACCACTCTCAGAACCTTTCAGCCAATCTGGACTGTCCTCCGAGCCTTCGGCCTGACTGGTACGCCTACCGGCCTTCAGTCTATCCGGACCGCTCAACTAGCATTCATCATTCCGAGTTATCTCTCCGGGAAATCCTCCCACGCATACTGTTCTAGCCCTCTAGGGGTTCCGAACTCTATCTCCATCATACATACTCAATCCCGGCCTGATCCCAGGCTCTCCACAATCAAATACCCTTGGTCTGTATCCC
Organism: Lactuca sativa; assembly: GCF_002870075.4. Taxonomy (NCBI): domain Eukaryota; kingdom Viridiplantae; phylum Streptophyta; class Magnoliopsida; order Asterales; family Asteraceae; genus Lactuca; species Lactuca sativa. Next base: position 1,024,310 of record NC_056625.2, on the reverse strand, counting down.
GCCCCGCATGCCTGCCACTTACTCATACCAGCCTACGCTCTTGGCTGACAGAAACACTGCTAAATCCCAAACATCTAAACAACCTCATATGCTCATCGATCTTCCTGAGAATTTCCCAATTCTCCCCCACTTATAGCACTGACTATCAATCACCGGTCGTCATCACCGACCTCCCTCAACCACCTTACACCACACAAACACTTATACGCGAACTGATCCCCACTAGCACGAGCAACCTTCACAAAATCACATAACAACACTGATCATCCCAAGCTCGAAAGAAACTCAATCTGCAGCTAACCACTCCTCAGAATGCAGATGCTACTCAACATTCAAACCAGATGCCAGATTTCCACTAATAACCCCCATGAATGATAACCAACGAAATTCCCAATACTAAATCCATAACCATACCAAACCCTCAAAGAACAACGAAAACCAAACCGAAAACCACACAACGAGACTACCAGACAAACAATACTCCACAATAATCACAAGATAACAAGATATCAAGAAAGAAACATACTCGCAGCTGCATCCGGCACTGCTCTGACCTCCTCTGCTATAAGCTGAAAAGCACGACCCTAAGCCCTTGGGGGATCCGCTCCACCCTGACCTCCGCCCGTGATCCTCGAAGTGGCTGGTGCTGGAGCCTGCACCGGTCCTGCAACAAGCTGTGGACAGTTGACCCTCAAGTGCCCAACCTGATGACAATGATAATAAATCCTCAAATCCCGAACCGGCGCTGACTGCCGACAATCCCTCGTATAGTGCCCCTCTTTTCCGCACTTGCGGCATGCACCACCGGACCTACAAACTCTGGTGTGACCCTTCCCACACTTCCCACAAGTGTGGCTGCTCTGATCTCCTACCCTAGAATCAACGGTCTTGGACCGTTTCGACGCCGGCTGCGACTGCACCGGAGCCTGCCTCAGCTCTCGCAATTGCAACTCAATCTCCAACTCACGCCGCCTGGCGGCCTCCTGCAACTCCAACAAAGTCTCGCACCTCTGCGTAGACACAAATTGTCTGGTATCCCTCTTGAGCATACTCATATATCGGGACATCTGAGCTTGCTCCGAAGCGAACTCAAGGCAAAACATCGCCCTCTCAGTGAACATCCTGGTGATCTCCGTCACCGACTCCGAATCCTGCTTCAGCTCAAGGAACTCTTGAGCCAATCTCTCCCTCTCAACCCGCGGAACATAACGAGTGCTGAACATCTCTCTGAACTGATCCCATGAAACTGCAGCCCTCTGCGCATCCGAATATGACCCCGTGGTCAATCTCCACCAATCCTTCGCCCCGAGCCTCAACAGGTTCAGAGCACACCTCACCCTCTGATCAGCGGGGCATGAACACGTGAAGAAACACCCCTCCACGTCCGAAAACCATCTCATAGCAACAATCGGGTCCTGAACTCCATCAAAGGTAAGAGGCTTCGTATTATCGAAGTCCTGATACTGAAAACCTCGACCGGCTCCTCCCCCTGCCGCTGCTACAGCCGTTGTAGCCGCCGCGGCAGCCGTCTCAGTGAGAGCCACATAGCACTCATCAAAATACTCAACCATGGCGGTCTTGATTGACCCAAACAGTTCTGGCAGCTCGGCCCGGAACAATGCAGCAACCTCATCATGCAGGATCTCACGAATCCTAGCATCCAACTCGCCTGTGCTCATCTGACCAATAACCTCGGGTGGTACCGACCCTCCCTGACCGCCCTCTCCGGCTCCTGATCCAACCCGGATCCGCTCCCAGCATGCCTCGTGACCACCATACTGAAAAACATCACAAAATCTCAGACACCTCCCACTATCCCAGGAACCAACTCCCAACCCAACCCTAGAGGTCATGGTTTCCCTGATACACGTATGGGTCATGTGCTTTCAGTAGTACGGGGCCATACTACCTTCCACACCTACCACTATTTGTATGAAGTACTACCACAACACCCTAGTGAATACATACATAACAAACGCTCAGTCCTCACTCCTAGAGGAACACCGGAAATCTCCCACAGAGGACCCTAGGCTAGCAGGCATCATAAATCAGGCAACACTATCATGAAACCCTGAAGATCTCTAGCCTAATACTAGCATGTTGTTCTATCAAAGCTCAACAACAAATATCATGTATGGTATTTTGGGGTTACTTACTGGCTCCGGTTGATCGTACCTCCGCGTCCTCCTTTTACTCATTTTGAAAACCATTTTAAATTCTCTTTTAAAAACTCTCCCTGATTTGAGACTGGATTCACACGAATGTTCCTCCAATTCACTCAAACAAAGGCTCTGATACCAACTTGTAACGACCATAAATTTCAACAAATTTTAACTTTTTCAAAAACCACCCATTTTCTCAATGTTATTACAAAAAGGTTTTCAATATAATTATTATCAGAGTCTTCCCAAAATCACATCATAAAACATAATCATGTGGAGCGGCACGATCACGCCTTTGCCTTGCCACGGTCTCCTGAAGAACCTGAAAAACATTAAACCACAACTGTAAGCCCGAAAGCTTAGTGAGATACCCCCAAAATACCAACCACATATACCATACACGCACAACATGCCATATCATAACAAAACACAGAACAACCATGCACTTCGGGTCTACTGTGTGACTGGTCCACCGTACCGGGCCTTCAGTCCACCTGGTCCACCCTCTGAGTCCAGCCATATACATCGAGTCTAAAGTGTGATTGGTCCGCCCGCACCGGGCCTTCAATCCACCTGGTCCACTCTCTCAGTCTACAGTATGACTGGTCCGCCCGCATTGGGCCTTCAGTCGGCCTGGTCCACTCTCCGAGCCTCAGCATGTCTGGTCCGCCCTCTTGGGGCCTACAGCCTATCCGGACCGCTCGCTGGGCCTTCGGGACAACCGGTCCGCCCTGGGTATCTTGGCCTACAGCACAAAGCAGGACCCGCCTCAACCCAACCCCAGTCCAACAACCATGTGCACATAAACATACAATCATGTAACAATTCACAGTCAACAAGCCGATCTAACAAATCACATCACATATCATCATCCTAACCATGATACCGGCCTAACCGGTCACTAGCATAGCATCACCCTACATAACAGGATACCGACCTTAACCAGGTCTTTAACATATACCATCCTAGCTACCAGGATGCAAACATAACAATGTAATAACATAACAATGATACCCGGATCTCAGTCAGACAAAGGGCCGGCCTTGGTGCCTTAGACCCTGTTGATATAGTGAGGATAACTCACCTCGAAATTGCCGACTGAACAGATAAACCCAAGCTACTCCAACCACTGATACGATCTCCAACACTAGCCAACACCAAGACTCTGAACTCAAAACAAAAGCTAACAATTACCAAAATGCCCATGGAATCAACTGGTTAACCCTGGTCAAAGACAAGACAAAGTCAACCCCTGACTAACTCTACTCGCCGAGTCAACCCGATGACTCGCTGAGTCCCCATGCTCAGAATTTCCCACAATTCGCGACTCAACTCGCCGAGTCACCCCGAGACTCGCCGAGTCCAACAACTCTGAGTCCTTCCTCACTCGACTCACCAATTCATCCCTTGACTCACTGTTACACAGCTCACCCTGAAGAAGGATTAAGACCTCGCGACCAGACTCGCCGAGTCCAAGAACAAACTCGCCGAGTCCAAGAACAAACTCGCCGAGTCTAAGGCTATCTTCAACCTACTCGCCGAGTTGTTCTTCCAACTCGCCGAGTTCCAGTCCATCTTCAAGCAACTCGCCGAGTACACCTTTATGACTCGCCGAGTGCCTCTAGATCTCATCCCATACAGAAGCCTTCCAGGCCATGCAATTGATCGGAAACGTAGATCTACCCTCCTATAACCCATCCATCACGTAAAGTGGCAAACTTTACGTGAATCCAAGGAGATCTAGGCATTTTAAACTCTAAGGCTAGGGTTTGGGACAAGATGGCTTCACCAAACACTCAAGAACAGGGACTTTAATGCACTCTAGACCTTCTTCATTCCAGATCTGAGGTAGCAACCTCAGATCTATCCTTCAAACTCAAAATACCACAAGCTAAACCTCCCACACATCCCAAAAATGGTGAATCTAGATGAATAGCAGCCCAAGAACGAGATAATACCTCAAAAGGAAGCCCCAACAGCAAGGAAATCTGAATCTAAGCAAAGCCCCTTGCTCCAAGCCTCCTAACTTTCCAAGATCTTCCTCCAAATCTCCTTTCCAAGGCTCAAATGCACTCAAATCCTTCACAATCGCGTTAGTAGGGTTTTCTGGACTTCAAGGGAGGGTAAGGAGGCTGGGGATAGGGTATAATGTCCTTTATATAAGGCTCATCCTCCGAAATTAGGGTTTTCTCCACTCAGCACCAACTCGCCGAGTCTAGCCGCCGACTCGCCGAGTTGGCCACTTAACACGCGACCAAAGTCGCGACCCTACTCGCCGAGTCCACTCGTGGACTCGCCGAGTTGCCCTTTCCCAATTACATTTTTAGCCCTTCAACTTTACTCTTGATATTCCGGGATGTTACAGATTTAGTCCATTCCTAATGACTAAACCTTCATGGACTCTCATATAGATTTACTCCATCCCTAATAAACATGGATCAGTAGCCCAAACTATAAGTATTACTGATTTACCTAATCATTCCCTGTAAATTTAATCAGTCTCTTTTGATCACTAAATTAATTCCAAATTATTTTTTTGATAAATACCAATTAAATAATATGATTTCTCAATTAATATATTATTCATATAATATATTAATAAATAAAAAATAACCTCTTTCTCAAAAATCCATCCTATCAAATTTCTCCGGTGAAGGCAACCCAAAAGGACTATGCTACTATCGGGTCAAGTACATACCAATTATAGTTATGGGCTTAGACACCTAATCCAACATCGATAACACTAATGTTATGAGTATATTGGGAATCACTTACTAACTGAGCTCCAATTGTTTATACGTATCACATCCTCATTTATAAATTAATGTTAGATCAAGAAACCATGTTCACGATCTCAGGCCAACAATCAAACAAGAACATGGCGAAAGATTGAGCTCATGTTTCTGACCTAAATATTTCATTCGAGTTTCTTTAAATAAAAATATTATTTTGTCAAACATTTAATTTATAAAATCCCTCAATCCTTAGTTTGATTTTAGACACATCATAATGCGTTCCTGAATCCCTCAAACTAAGGCTCTAATACCAACTTCTAACGTCCCTAAATTAAAACCATCAAGTGGCATTCATTCGTTTGAAAACCATAAGATTAAGATAGTTGAATTGCAAAACGGTAGAAACCAATATCTTCGATGTGAGTGTGCAGTCCCATCGAGCTCTTCTCACTAACAACCCTCAAAACATTTAATCACAGTTGTAAGCATAAAGGTTTGTGAGTTCCCTAGTATACCACATATTCCACCATACATACAACACATACAAACAAAGTTCTCGACTCTAGCGCCGACCTGCCAACTCTTTTTTCAATATGCATACAACATACATAACCTTCATATGTATCGTCCGCTGGCACTCATTCCACTATACAACTTGCCATGGGCTACATCTTGGTCTTTCATACAATTGTCAGGGGATATATATTGTTCTTTCATACAAGTGTCTTGGGCTACATCCTGGTCACACGTGGCATAGTAAGAAGACCCACCTGAATCGTAAAGCTGGAGAAACACTGCTACACTCTCAACTCCTTGCTCTGATCAAACCCACATACCGACTATCACTAAAAAAATGTAAACCCTTAATCAACAACCCAAATAATTCAAATTTGACCCAAGGTCAAACTGGCCAAAAATTAACAATCAACGGTTAACTAAGTCAACAACCCCCATGTTATGGCCAAGTCTAGACAAAACAGACGTGTTACAACGCACCACGATGCCGCGGGCCTTCCTTGATCATGCTGCGGTTTTGGTTAGAAATGATTTTCTTCATTAAGAGATTAATCCTTACATATCTAGGCTCATAAATTTAGATTTGGTTCTTTTCATTGACTTAATGGATAAAGTTTCCAACTTTATGCAATTAGAGATCACCACAAGGCAATATCTTAAACCCTAAATCCATTAAGCTCTCTAAAGGCCAAGTATTTGTGCATGGATTCAAGAAAACCCAAACGTGGTCCCTTTTCTCTATTAATAGAAGTCCAATGATCATAAAAGTGTCATAGCAAGCTCCGGAGTTCCGCAAACTCTAAGAGCATCCATAAAAGGGACCAAAACTTCATAACCAAGTCAACAACAAAGAAATAAAGCATTAAGGTAGGAGATTTATGGCTTACCCAAGTCCAGAAACACAATATGAGGCTAGATCAAAGCTAAAGCAATCACTCATTACACCAAGAACCACCTCCTCTATCTTTAAAAGTGCACAAAAAGCATAAAACTTGAAATGAAATGGTGAAAGAGCAATATGGTGGCTAGGGTTTTCTCCCAAGGAGCTTAATGGCCAGATGGAGGCTATTAATGACCTAAAACACGGTTGTGTTTCCCTTAAATATAGAGGAAAATCTAATCTTCATGGGATTGGGCTATAATACCTATCGTACCGTGGTAAACCATCTATCACACCGCGAAAAGCCTCGACCAACATACCCAGCTTCCGATTAAGCCCAACTTCACCTTTAGCCTAAAATATTAACTCATAGCCCAATGGCCTTCTCCCTCTAGATCCAAGCCTAATCCTTTGAGGCCCGAGACCTCTACCTGATCAAATCACGATCAAAATTCAATTAAGAATTATCTCGCAGCATGATGTTACAAATAGACTTCACCAACCTCCCAAAATAACATTATGGTAGAGGTGGGTAAATTTCCTGACGGTTGCTACCACCAGCAGGGCCAGATTCAGTGCAGTAATTGTGGGAAACTACATGATGTAGTTTTTCGTTCCAAGGGTTTGGGTAAGTGTAGCTCTGAGTTTGCTTCCCTGTTTGTGTTTAGGTTATATCTTTAAGTGAGGTCGTATGTCATTTGCATACCATGAGTTACATGGTGGTTAGTGAAAGGTCGTTTCCCTCTTTGCTGGTTTGGAGTGTTCAATGTTATCCAAGTCTATGGTCGAGATCAGTTCAGTGACTTGGGATCAGTGTGTGGAGTTGCTCGTATTCGGGGTATACGCTAAGTTGTTCGCAGTTGAGTTAAATAATCTTAAAGTGGTTGATTTCACCCTGTTACGCAACTCTCGTCTGAGTCTAACCATTGCAAGGATAAGTCTCCTACTCGAAAGATTATCTGAGTTTTCTGTTAAGAATAAGTGTATTGCAGGGAAATTTGATCTGTGTCTCTGTTTTCTAGTGGGAACCTCAAGTTATCAGAAGTTGAGCAGCCACTTGGGAGATAAGCGTAATGAATTCAAGCGATGATTCAGTATAGGCGGTCCGTCAGGGAGACAGACCATCTCGAGACTTTAGGTTTCAAATTGGGTAAAGGGGATCATATTGCAAGGAATTCGTTTCATCTTCGAGTTTTAGAACCCTGCAGGTTGGTTTTGGTTGCCTTGGAAAGGCTGGGGGTATGCTTGTTGTGGTTGTCGAGACCACCAAATAAAAAAAACCTATATACGACAACATACAAAATTGAATTGTAGTAGTGGTAATAGGGATCGAATCAAATCTATGCATTCAGTTTCTACGAAATAAAAAAATATAAAATGATATGGGGGTTTTCAAAATGTTAAATGCGATAAAAACTATTTCACAAAAATAACAAAAATGGAAAAAATACAAAATCTATAAAATAAAACATTCCAATGTCGGGATAAATCACAAGTTCAATTAGTTGACTAATCATCATAATTGTATGGTGCAATGGGTTTAATGGATACTAATTTGGCTATAGCAATCTAAGAAGTTTGAGATCACCTAGACTTTTCTTAGTTAATACAATGGTTAGAGAAGCTCATAACACATTTTCTTAGTTAAAGTCATAATTTCCATGAAGCATGTAATTAATGAAAATTAACTAGCATTAAGATTTAAAAGCCACCAAATCCAAGAGGAGTCAAAATGCTTTCACCACCATGTTGGAGAAAATATTTTCATGATTGTGTGAAAGAAAAACAATCACAAGAACCATTTGTTGCTTGTTAATTTGAAGATCTATTACTTAATCAAGAAATTAATCAACTAATTAATTATTCACATATCTAAACTCATGATTAAAGACATATGAACATAAATAGATGTTTTACTAGAAAATATTTCATAGCATGCCATCAAAACCATACAAAACTATTCCTAATCAATTAATTGTTTCATAGATTCAACCAATATTGAAAATAAAAACTAACTAGACAAAATAATAATAACAATAAAAAGGATAGAAATTATATCAATACCGATTACGAAACGAAGATAACAAAGCTTCTTGAAATCGTCACTTCTTGTTGCTCCAAAAACTCCATCCATAATCCGAGTATTAATACAAAATTTAACCTAACCTAATCTAATTAAAAATATAAATAACTCATTAACAAATTATAAATGCAATGTTCCAAAAATAAGAAAAGAAAAGAAACATAAGACTAGAAGAAACCAAAGAGGCGTCGTTCTTGTTCTCCCTATCCACTCACTGCCTTCTCATTTTCTTAACTCCAAAAAATGCCCTACTTGCGTGACTTGCTTTCCTTCCACCACCAACACAAACTTATTGGGCTAATAAATAATTCATGTGGGCTGCTGGAAATTAAAATTTGGGCTATTTAAAATCTGAAAATGGATTGCCACAAGCTTTATGTATCGGGCTGCCAAAGCTAAACCTGGCAGCTTCCTGTTCTGATGTTCACTAGGTCAAAAACCATATCTAAACTTGTTTAAATCCGCTCATTTTTTGTGAGGTCGAAGATTGATGAGTTGTGAAGACTCCTGTAAATTTTCAGCTCAATCGGACATCATTTGACCCTCTGTTTGATCGCTTGAATAAAGTCGTGCAAAGCTGTCAAAATCCGTAAATTTAATTTATATCGCTTTGTTTTGCATTTCTTTTCGCTCCTGGATTTTGCTACAAGACTTCAATCGTGGTTGCAAGGAATTCGATGTGGCTTTAACGAATCTCCAAATACCATCTTGCTCGAACAAATCTACACAAAATTAGATTAAACGAATAAAAATATTCAAAACAATAAATCTAACGATTTATTGCAAAAAGAATGTTAAAAATGCTACAAGTAAAAGAAAACGATTGCTAAAATATATACAAATAATCAAGTCATCACTTGTGGTTGTAGCTGTGTTGCTCAAGTTATTTGGCGTGTCAGGAGTGGTAAGGAATGATTTTGAGGACAAAATCTAATTTAAGTGGAGGAGAGTTGTAACATTCTGTTTAAAATCAATTAAATAAATAATAAACTCTAAAGCCCCGAGATGTAATTATTATTATTATTTTATAGCCAAATTAATAATATTTAGTAGGGTGTTGGTTTTGGGGAGCCAAATGTTATAAATTGGATTTCGGGGGTAAAAGTGTAATTTACAGGATTTATTTTGTAAAGATTTTCAGAAGTCAGGGGCTGTTTGGTAAGATTGGGACTTAAATTGAGAGGATTTTGAAATGTTGAGGGTTGAATGGTAACTTAGGGATCTGTTTTGAAAAGATTAAGAGTGGGAGGGACCGAATGTGTCAATTTCGTTTATCAGATAGAAAGGAACACGGGACTTAAAACCCGTCATTCCCTTCCCTCCCGTTTTTGGATGCATACTAACCCTAACCCTAGCCGTAACATCCAGCCGCCACCCTTAAGCCACCATGCTCCAGCCGTCGTCATCTGGTAGCCACAAATAGACCGATGAGCACCGCAACCACTATGTTCTTCGCCGACAAGGATGGGGGTCACAAGCTCAACATTGTGACTGTGGGGAGACGGGACGAAAACCATGTGCCTGCCAAGTCTCTCTCTCCGTCGATGATGTAACCCCTCTTCGTGGTTCTGTCATGTCTCGCCGGTCACGTCGTCATCGTCGCTGCCGCTCCAACCGGCGGCTTATCTTGCTACATCCCTCGACTATTGTCTGCCACCGCATGAGTGGCGATATTGTACATGTTAATTGTGTGTGCAAGGTGCATTTTATGTTTAGAGCAGCAAACGAGTGTGTGTTAGTCGTATGTGTGTGTGGGTGGATGGCGGGAAGTCTTAAACAACCACAATGGCAGCCAACCATGGTGGTTGCCGCCATATCATCTCCTTCTGCCACCACCAGCCACCGTAAGGAGGTGGCTGTGTGCATGATTTGGTGTAAGAATGAACTTATTTCATGAGTTTAATGATTATATGAATCTCTTTTGGGCAGGAAATGGAAGGAAAATCATCAGCACCTTTCGCCGTTGTTCTGCCACTGCTGGCCACCATCTCCAGTGGCTATGGGCTTTTAGGTGCTTTTGGATAGATTTTTGGAGTGCTTTTGGTATTTCTTTGGCCCAAGATCATAACCACCACCACCGTGAGGTGGTGGCTGCCGCTGTGAACCACCGCCAGCCACCACGGCTCGAAGTGGTAGTGGGTGGTACCCGACTTGATTAGACTTTAATTAATGTAAAAATTAACTATTGGATTAATTGGTTTCTTGATTTGGTTGGAAACCCTAATTAGGGTTTAGAAAACCCTAATTTTGGAAATGTGTATTTTGGATTTTTCGGGACCCGCTTTTGGACCATTAGATTTGGAATTTTGAATTACACCCAACAATAATGGATGTTTGGACTAGTGGAGTGATGAACTTAATGGATTAAGTCCTTCATAGGTTAAGTAAGAACACTTAACCCAAATCGTCATTTTATGTGAAAACCCCTAATTGGGTTTGGGTTCTTATTGGGCCATTTCTTGGACTAACTTGATGTGGGCCTTCGTGGGCCAAATGGGGAACATGTTTATGGACTAAGAAAATTGTTGGGCTTTAGGATAAGGCTCATAAGAGAGGCCATAATTGGGGAACATAGGTGGGCTATAATTGGGCCTTGATGATTATGAGATATTAGACCATCATAATGCCAAATGTTTGGGCTAGGATAAATGGTTGGGCCATAAGATAAGTTCGTGTAAAGGTTTGGGCCCAATTTGGAAAATTGGGCCATATGTTGGGCCTTGGTTCATTGATTGGTTTTTGGGCTTTCAGAGTGTGTGTTTGGACCTTGGTTTTGGACCAAGTTAGGTTAAGGGTAAAATAGTCTTTTACCCCAAACATATACTTATGGTTATGTATTGGAACCAAATTATTAATTGGGTGTTGTTTTGATATGGACAGTTCAGGAATCTGTCATCCAGCAGCTAGGGTTTTATCCGCGGGACTTCAGCAGTGTAAGGTGAGTCTCCTCCCCACACCAATGGGTCGAAGGCACCAAGGTCGGACCATTCAGTTAGTTGTAGTGTTTATTGTAGATTCACTACTGATATGTTTGGTATGCATCTATATGTGGTATGCTAATGATTATGTGGTATGCTATTTGACTATGTGGTATGTGGTACGCTAGTTGTCTTTGTGATACTTGCATGGAAGACCATGAGGGGAGCCCATGTCGCTTGGATGTAAGACCATGTGGGTGAGCCCATGACTTTTTAGGTAAAGACCATGGAGGAGACCATGGCACTTGGATGTAAGACCATGTGGAGGAGCCCATGGCTTTTCAGCTAAAGACCATGAGGGGAGCCCATGTCACTTGGATGTAAGACCATGTGGGGGAGCCCATGGCTTTTCAGCTAAAGACCATGGGGGGATCCCATGACACTTAGGTGTAAGACCATGTGGGGGAGCCCATGGCATCCTGGAGTAAGACCTTGGGAGGAGCGATCCTTATATGTTTATATGATATGGCAATGTGATTGATATGACTTATGTGATTGATATGGTTTATGTAGTTGTTATAGCTAGTATCGATTATGTGCATATGTGGACTGTGTGAGGTATGCTATGATGGTTTATATCCATAAGAACATCCTATGTGCTCATGCAAACCCTAATGCTTGGATCTAGGTTTCTCTATTGTACATGCATTCATCCAAGACTTTAAACCCTAGATCTAGCATGTGATAATCGATATTAACATAAGAAAAAGGGTTTAGATCTTACCTTGATTGTTATGTAGCAATAACAATCTCAAATCCTCCTTGTAATTGTCTTCTGAAAGCTTAGAGTCACAAGTGTCACTCCTCTAATGGCTCACAAACACCAAGAGCAAGAGGATGAAGAAGGAGAAGAGGAGAGGCACCCAAAAACCGTCTAGAACCCTTAGGAAACTCTTAGCCACGTTTTTGGTGCCCTAGGGGTCCTTAAATATGTGAGGCTATTAGGGTTATCTAACAAGGAAACCCTAATTTGAATGCTTAGGCCCTAAGCAGTCCATAGACTCCCTCCTTAGAGGCCTTGGATGATTTCTAATGGGTTTCCCCATAGAATTCGTTCACTCCATCCTCTATGAAGTCCATTAGCCTAATATTCCACTATCACACAATTGACAGTTCTAGTCCCCTTTATTTAATTAATATCTTTTAGCCACAAAATTAATTATTGACTAATATTAATTAAGCAATATGATTTCTCCTTTAATATATAATTCTCATAATATATTAATTAATCATAATTAATCCTCTCTCTCCATAATTCATCCTATCAAGTTGCTTTAATGAAGGCAACCCAAAAGGACCATGCACCATCGGGTCAAGTACATACCAAAATAGTTATGAACTTAGACACTAATCCAACAGTTTGCCACTTGGATAAGTGTAATAACTATTCTACATATGACTTCAGATCCTGATCCACAATCGTAGCTTCAAAAGCCGTTGTCAACTCTGATCTTATCAGATAGCGTGTCCTTTAGATAAGGGATCATATATTCATCCATTCTTGATATCGTATAGACGTGAGACATGGATTTAAATCATTCTCTCAGTCTATGTGTTGTTTCCTGATTTCCGATTTATGACGACTGATAACAGACTACAAGTGAACACATCAACTTAGTCCCGACTTGGCCAAGCGCTTAGATGTCATCACTAAATCATCGAGGGGCCCACATATATCTATTTTATCCCACTTTGGGTAAAAGGAACAAATAAACTTCGACTCAATGCTCGCTTGTACTCACTCACCGAATTACACACAACAATACGTTTTATAACACCAAGTTACTGGTGCGTTTGCATATTATCAATGTGTAACCGACTCACAAGATACAACTTACACATCTCGGTTTCAAGAATATAAGATATTATCATCTCACCAATCACTCGTGATAAAATCCATGAAGCGATCCAAGTGAGCGTGGGTTTATTCCAATACTCTAATCTTATAGTAGCACTCATGAACCCTGCAGCAAAATTTTGCTATGTCTAAAACACTTTAGACAATCTACAGTTAGATTCATGACAATCTTCTTTCATACCTACTCCCAAAGGAAGTCAAAACATGCAAAGTGAAACACAAGAATAATCAAACCCAATATGGCCCCAAATTTTGAGTATAAATAAAACTCCTTTTATTTAATCACCATATTGATTACACATTATTCATTATATAATGTTTCGGGTAATCAACTTATTACTTGAAGTATAACAACAATTGTCCCATGCACTTAGCATGCACACTATGTTTACTTATGGTCCTTACTTTGTGAAATAGTATAATTGAGTAACATTTTTAATCACACTCATTTCACAATTCCTAATCCATTAGTGTAAGAATACAAAATTCTCGCCACTACTAGAATATGTTAGATTCTAACATTTTATGCAACAATCCTTTCATAATGTCACGGCGCCAAAGTCACCAAGACTTTGCCAATGAAATCACAAAGTGCTCTATTGGATATTGTTCCAAGACAATTCCATAGACATGAAGTCTCATATTCAAAGTACATTCCTTTGAACATCCTTCTTGCATAAAAGTTTCTAATCTAGACATTTATTCTCGATATTCAACTCCCAATATGGAAACATTTCCATATTTTCCATATAACAACTCATTCTAAATAGAATCTTATCTATTCATAATAATGTCAATATGGTCCATCCATGACTATAGTTTCAACTGTCCACAAGCGACCAATCCTTGGCGAACCTTAGATTGTCCTTGGCAGTTGTTTAATTATTTTAGTCAAAACCGGTTTTATTTCCTTTTTCCCTCTAAATGCCCTAGGCACTTGGAAAATTTTAAAATGGTCGAATATTACAGCATATGCAATCGAGCGTACGATTCATAATGAAAAATGTGATACTTTACCAGTTTCTTATTATAATATCGTCATAATATTTCTATTTGCCATGTTCTCAAAGTTCGAACTATGAAGAGGGATGTTGTAATCATAATCGAACTTTGAGAATGCAAATAATAAATATACCCTTGACTAAATTCAATTAAAATTTCTTGATCTAAGCTTTTAGATTGGAAACGAAGTATAACATTCTCTCCCTTAATTATAGCAAAAACAACTTTTCTACCCCTGCAACTTTGCAAAGTGAAACTTTTGTTTTTCTGTAATTAATATCGCCAACTTGCAATACTTAAATAATAATCATGCTCCCACTAACATGATGATTATATCCATTCCGACATAACATTTATGCTCCCACTAGCTTTGACACGTATTTAGAAACCAGCTAAACTTCTAGAAAACAATACATATTGACTTCCAAATTTCATTGTTTCTAATACGATATGCTTCGATAAGCCTTTATATAAGCTTCTCAAAATCACATACCTTTCCTTCGACAAATCACATGTGTGTCTAAACTAATTCAGAACTTATTTTACTAAGTCCCAATTGTTCAAACTAATTGCCAAATCTCACAATTCGAACTATGAAGAGGGATGCCGTAATCATAATCGAATTTGAGAATGCAATTTACATAATCGCTATCTTCTTAAAATCTCTCTTACTGAAAGCGTTTCCTCACAATCGTTTTCATGAAGGAGAGAAACCTTATAACACTTAGATTTTATGGTGTATGTGTTCCTATCCATGTGAATTTTCCATAAGCATAATCGAAAGATAATGTTTGTGACAAATTCAAACTCTTATGGACAAAACTTGTTCATTCTTAATTTCTTGCCATCAAGGGTCCCACCATTGCTTCCAAGTTATCTAGCAGCTCACCTATTCCAGTCAATGTACTTTCATTGAATAAGGTGGTTGCCTTATGCATTTTATTAAGAACTCGTAGAACTCATATGCATAATCACTCAACAGAATTGGCACATAAAAAGAATTTTTTCGACACGATAGGCTACAAACCTCAAGTCGTGTGCTAGTGTTTAATAGGTTTACTCTTGATTAGTTCTTGAATCTTTTCAATATTTTCAGACTCCCACTGACCTCTTGGCATATTAGATTCTCTTATCAAGAAACATTTATTGATAAACAAATATCCAAGAGTTAGTGTGTGTCTATATCAAGACAAAACATTACACACATTTGGTCTTAGTTGGTCTTTGTCTTATCATAGACATCACAACTTACCAATCTCAAACGTGCAAGAGTAGGAAAAGCAATTTTCTACTTCACATTTGATGTGTGTGTGTCACTCAACTCACAATCTTGGAGTACGATTCTAAGACTTGATTTTGGAACGAAGTATGACTCGTCCTTTTGATTTAACCATTTCAACAATTTCTGATTCCTCTTCTTAGCCATACTAGTGCAATAAGATGTCCTTAGAGGATCAATTGTGATATGGTTCTTAATCATTAAGACGATCATAAAATCTGATACAAAAGTACTCTCCCTTCTTAGATTGGAGAAATTTTTATCTTTCTACCTAAATGATTCTTCTTATTCGTTTGCCATTCATTGAAACTTTTCAATGATTCATAATTACACTTAATCTTGTAAGCATAACCACATTTACCAGACTTTTAGTAAATTATGATGAATAGTCTTATTGTTATTTGTGGTGGACTTAACTAGTGCACAACATTGTGTTCTAGTACTTTAGTTCTTCACTTGACTCACATACTTGTGTGATCAAGGAATTAGTCTTAATTTCCTAAGTACCAAGATTTCCATACATCACACAATACAAGTTGTATGATTCCAAGTTTCTATCCAATTGAAACTTGGCTGATGGGAATCTTTCCTTACTTAGAAAATTTTGACACCACCAAAAATAACATAACTAAGAATCACATCCATTTATAGAAATACACAAACATCAATTTCTCACAACGATTTCATTGCAAGGCTATATATATATATATATATATATATATATATATATATATATATATAAGACAAATCAAAAAAATAATTTTATTCATAAAAGCAGCGGAAAACACGTCCTTAGAATGCAAAATTAACTGAAAAACTATGTAATCAAATATTCCTAACAAATCTATCATAACTTTCTAAGCTCAAAACATGATCTTCGAATCCATGCGATCATGATCCATTTCTTCGTGATCAAACTCGTCTTGTTTTTCCATCAAGCTTCCTCTCTTTTCATTTATCCTGCAAAACATTCAAATGTAATATTATCACATTATGTATTAAGAATCAATGAATAGGAACTTAATGGAGTTAGATAGTGGATTTTACCTGAAGTAGAGCCAAATGTCTTGACTCTCCCATCTCTTAAATCTCTCAGGTAGACTGGGCAGCTTCATCTCCAATACCCCTTCTCTTGGCAATAAAAGCAAATTGACTCTTTTGGAACAGCACACGAAACTACTTCAGACTTTGCCTTTCTGTTATGATCAAACTTTTCGACCATGGCATGCCTTTCGTTGTCCATCGCATATGTTCATAGAGGTCTAGAAGGCAGATTCACTAATCAACTTTGTTTTTCCAGTGCGCCAAATCATCACTGATTCAGCAACAATAAGCAAATAGGTGAGATCGACGAGGGTCACGTCGTGGTCTATCATATAGTACTCTCTTACGAACTCACTATATGAGTCAAGAAGCGACTGAAGAACCCAGTCAACAGCCAGCTCCTCACAAACAACGGCTCCCAACATTAACCTATCAATGTGTGACTTTATCTCTAAGACGTGTGGACACACTGACTTTCCTTCTTCATGTTTACTTGCCAAAAGGGCTTGAGTGAGTTTGAACTTTTCAAGCCTTTGAACTTGTGGGTTAGGTAGAACAATAGGAGGAGGTGGAGGAAGTGAAGCATGATCTCGTGTTCCTCAATCGAATCATGGAATATCATCTTCATGTGGAAAGCTTGTTCCATGGGATTTGGGAAGACTATAGTTGTCATACTTTGACATCTACAAAACGGGAGAAAAATTCAAGTTAGTTGATTGATTGAGTCCTTAATAAATCACCCAAATGAAATATTAAGGCTAGGACCCAACCCGATATTCCACAACTTGGGAGAGGGATGTCGTAACCCAAATTGCAGAACATTTGAAGGTAAGTGAATGACGATTCACTAATTTTCCACCATGAAAAAAGAAAACGATATTAAGTTTTAAATGTATCGAAAACTCCTAGATCCTTTGAGATTCATTGAACCTTTCAATGACATGTTTAAATCTCGATATGTCCCTCGATTTGTGACTGGGATGCCGAGGATCACAAAACAGGGTGTGAATAACCATGCAAACTTACATGGTGCCCCTTGTTGGATAATGTGTCTAAGTCCATAACTATTTATGGTAAATACTTGACCCGACCCGGCATGGTCCATTTGGGTTGCATGGCACCATGAAATCGAATAAACTAAATGAGAGAAATAACACATATGGTTTATTAATATATTATAAGTTCTAATATATTAATAATATTATTTAATTAGTTTTCATCAAGAATTAATTTAGAATTAATTAAGCGATCAAAAGATAACTAGTCAGATATATGGGTAGATTATGTAAATCTTCCATATCTTATATAGTGGGCTAAGAGGCTCCATGGATTGTCAAGCTGGGTTTCACCCATAGGATGCTCCATGGATGCTCCATGGAGTTAACCCATGGATCAAGAAATTAAGAGTCATGGAACATTAGGGTTTACCTAATGTCATACACTATATAAGCAATGTAACTCTCCCTAAAATCGGTGACACTAAGAAACAAGAGGGCTTGGCCGATTTTGAATGTGTTAGAGTACTCTCTCAAGTTTATTCTTTGCATTTGGTGTTGTATGAAGAATTTGAGGCATCACACTTTAGGTGCTAGGCTCACAAGGTTTCAAGGAGCACTTACAACAACAAGGTATGTAGTTCTATCTATTATTCAAGTTAATATTGTTCCCCATGTATGCTAGATAGGATCATAGCCTTGGAAATCAACTTTGCATGATAATTAGACAAACATAGATCCAAGGTTATTAGGGTTGCATGTACACTTAGGAAGTGTTAGAATGCTCAAAACCCATCAGTGGTATCAGAGCTTAGGATTGTTTGTTCGTTATTTGTGCTAAATAGTTGAAAAAAGTCGATTTTGTGCATTCTGTCTGATGAACTCGCTGAGTCCATAGGGGGACTCGCCGAGTTCATGTGAATCTTCAACCTACTCATCGAGTAGGTTCATGCACTCGGCGAGTAGGAGCCTCAGAATGCAGGTTTTCGACTTTAGCTGTTGGAAATGGACTAGAAACATTACCCTAAACTGTTTTGGTACTTGAAAACTTGTTTTAGATGGTGTAATGTCTTTGCTAATCCATTTACAACAACAAGTTATCAAAACTATAAAGTTTTAAGTGTAAGTTTTGATTCATGAAAGTGTTCATGTTCATGTTCTTGATCTTATGATGTTTAGATGATCATAGGAATTGTTAGTAACCTATGTGGTAGATTAATTCTTGATCATTATATGTTTTAATGAGTACATAACTTGTCCTCAAGTTATGAAAAACCAAAAGTCACTTTGCTTTAAAACCATTAAAAGAACTCATGGGTTATAAAAATGAGGAGTCTTCATTTTTAATACCCTAATAAACTCATAAGCTACAAGAAATGAAAAGTTTTGAAAGTTTACAAAACTTGCCCTCAAGTTTTGGAACACGTAAAGTCTTGATTAAAACTTTAGTTCCAACCCTTAGAATTTTAGAAGTTAAAATTCAACCCTTATACTTATAATATTATACTTTACACTTTGTCTAAGTCGTTAGTGGAGCGTGTGTGGTTAACCGACACACTAACTTGGACTTAACAAGGTAGGTAAAGGGTGACTTAATATTTATCATAGTATCATGGAGCGTGTGTGGTTAACCGGCACATCAATTTAGGGGTAATACATTAAGGGTACCAAGTAATTTGCATGGTTACTTCACACCACGTCTTGTGATCCTCGGCATCCCAGTCACAAAACTTGGAGGGCACACTCGAGATTGAAACATGCCTTTGAAAAGTTCATTGAATCTCAAAAGAATCTAGGAATTTCTAAGAACCAAATTAAATATTTTTAATATTTCGACTTTGGTGGAAATTGGTGAATCGTCATTCACCTACCTTTCAAATATTTTATTACTTAGATTACGGCATACCTCTTCTAAGTATAATATATTGTGATTGAGTCCTAGCCTTAATACTACATTTGGGTGTTTTATTAAGGACTATCTCTATTTCTAAACTAAACTTTTCTTCTTTTCAGATGTCTGTAAACACTGCTTCTTCTGGCTCTAATCCTAATGGCTCCTTTTCTCTAATGAACTTGTGTGGGAAAGTCACTTTTGATGGATCCATCTTTAATGAATGGATCAGAAACATCTGAATGATTACCCGCTACGAGGACAAAGAATATGTCCTCGATAAGGAGCTTAAGGAGATTGATGAGACAATTGCTACTCCTCAAGAGATCGCTGACTTTAGGGCACATGAAAGGGATGCCACCAAGGTGGCATGCATCATGACCTCCAAAAGTCCTACGAGGACTACTACCCTTTTTAAATGCACAAAGATTTGATGGAAAGATACCATCAAAGTGCATGACAAGAGAGGTATGAAATCATCTCCTCCATGATAACAACCCGAATGAAGGATGGAGAACCCATCATGGGCCACATGCAGAAAATGCAAAGATTTGTGGACCGCTTGCTGAACCTTAATGTGAACTTCCCCGAGGAGCTAGCAATAAATATTATTTTGCACTCCTTACCTTCATGTTATGATCAATTCCGCATGACATACCACATGAACAAGGAAAAGGTCACTCTCAGCAAACTTCAAGGACTCTTAAAGACCGCGAAAAGTGGTCTTAAGGGTAAGGCGGTTGTTACTACTCCTGCTCCTACCAATTCCGCCCCTGTCTTGGCAATCGGGAAAGGACGAGGGAAGAAGAGAAAGAGTTCTTCGAATGGTACCAAGTTTAGGACCCTTGATGGCTCTTCTTAAAGTGGAACCAAGAAAGGTTTCATCACTCCTTATTCTGACCCAAAAGAGGCGGAATGCTGCTATTGCCATGAAAAGGCACATTGGAAGCGGAACTGCCCAAGGTACCAGCCAGATGTGAAGGATGGGAAAGTTAAACCCAACCATGCAGGTATTTACACTATCTTATCTAATAACTCACCCCATTCTAACTCATGGGTCCTTGATACTGGTTGTGGTATTCATATATGTTCTGATTTTCAAGGACTAAGAAGAAGTGAGAATGTGGAGCAAGGAAGAATAAACTTGATCATGGGAAACAGGAAAGCTTCACATGTCACCAAGATTGGAGTTTATACTTTATCGCTAAGTAGTGGGTTTAGTTTAGATTTGAATAAATGTTGTTATTCGCCAGAAATGGCAATAAATATTATTTCCTTTCATGCATTGTATAAACAAGGTTTCACCTTTTCATTTGATAATTAAGTTGGTTCGATTAATGCTTTCTTTAATAATGTTCTTTATTTTAAAGTAGTACCTTGTGATGGCGTGTATGAAACTGTATATGTGGTTGATAGCTTAGGAAATAATGTATTGTGTGTTGATTCTGTTAATAATAATAACTTGGATAAAGCATCACTATGGCATTGTCGTCTTGGACATATAAGCAAGAAACGCATAGGCCAACTCCAAAAGGATGGAGTCTTGGAGTCATTTGACCTAAAGTCTGATGATAGTTGCGAATAATGCTTACTTGGAAAAATGACAAAGTCACCCTTCACAAGTTCTTGTGAGAGGGGTGAAGGTTTGTTGGATCTTGTGCACACGGATGTGTGTGGACCATTCAAACATGCCACAAGGGATGCTAATCGTTATCATTTGACTTTTACTGATGATTATAGTAGATATGGAAATGTATACTTAATCAAGCATAAGTCAGAGACTTTCGAAAGGTTTAAGGAATTTAAACAGGAAGTCGAGAATCAATTGGGCAGGAACATTTAGATGCTTCGATCCAATCGAGGTGGTGAGTATCTTAGTTCAGAGTTCCTCGACTATCTTAGGGAATGTGGGATTGTCTCACAATTGACACCTCCCAGGACACCTCAGTTGAATGGTGTGGATGAGAGGCGTAATCGAACCTTGTTGGATATGGTTCATTCCATGATGAGTCGAGCTTCGCTACCAATCTCATTCTGGGGGTATGCCTTAAAGACTGTCGCCCATATTCTTAATCTAGTCCCTACAAAGAAAGTTGCCAAAACTCCTCACGAGATGTGGACTGGTAAAGTACCTAACTAGACCACATCAATATTTGGGGTTGCGAGGCTTTTGTGAGGCGCGGGTCTCATGATAATCTAGAACCCCGAAGCGAGAGGTGTATTTTCATCGGCAACCCACAAAGATCCGTTGGTTACCTCTTCTACAAACCTAGTGATAATGTGGTCTTTGTAGCAAGAAGATAAGTCTTTCGAGAGAGAGAATTTATAAGCCAAGGAGAAAGTGGGAGGCAAATTGACCTTGAAGAACTTCAAGGGTCAAGTGGTGAAGGAACTTCAAACCCTAGCCCTTAACTTGAGGAGGAAACTCTTGTTGAGCCAATTGACGAGTTTGTACCTCTGAGGCATTCCACGAGAGTTAGGAATGCACCTGGGCATTACTATGGTTTCCATATTACTGTGGAAGTTGAGACACTTATTAGTGATGAGACACTAGTAGGTCTGGATGAACCTAACAGCTACACGGAAGCCATGGCAGGCCCTGAGTCTGCTAAATGGAAAGAGTATATGGATAGCGAGATACAGTCCATGTATGACAATCAAGTTTGGACTTGGTTGAGAATGTATCATGTCGTAAGATTGTAGGGTGCAAATGGATCTTCAAGAAGAAGACAAACATGGATGGTAATGTACACACTTATAAGGCTCGACTGGTCGCAAAGGGCTTCTCTCAAACTCCTGGAGTGGATTATGATGAGACTTTTTCTCCAGTAGCCAAGATTAAGTCTATTAGGGTTATGTTAGTCATAGCTGCATTTCATGACTATGAAATATGGCAAATGGATGTCAAAATCGCTTTCCTTAATGGAAAGTTGACTGAAGATGTTTACATGAGTCGGCCAGAAGGTTTTGTTAGTAACGAGTACCCTAATAGAGTGTGTAAGCTCGAGAAATCCATTTATGGATTAAAGCAAGCACCTCGTAGATGGAATCTTTGCTTTGATGAGAAAGTCGAGGAATTTGGCTTTTCTAGGAGTGAAGATGAATCTTGTGTGTATGTCAAGGCTAGTGGGAGTATTGTTAGCTTTTTGGTATTGTATGTGGATGACATACTACTCATAGGAAATGACATCCCAACTCTACAGGAAGTTAAGTCCTGGCTTGGGAAGTGTTTCTCTATGAAGGACCTAGGAGAAGTTGCCTATATTCTAGGGATAAGGATTTTGAGAAACCGGAGTAAAAGACTAATTGGACTTAGTCAAAGTAACTACTTGGACAAGGTGTTGAAGAGATTCAGTATGTAGAACTCCAAGAAAGGAGAGTTACCCATCCAGAGTAACGCCAGATTGAGTAAGACACAAAGCCCAAGTACCGAGGCTGAGATAGCAGAAATGAGTCAAGTACCTTATGCTTCAGCAGTAGGCTCGATCATGTATGCTATGACGTGTACTCGACCTGATGTAGCCTTTGCCTTGAGCATGGTTAGCAGGTATCAGGGGAATCCTGGCAAGGCACACTGGACTGCGGTAAAGTATATCCTCAAGTACCTACGGAGGACTAAGGCCTGGGTCCTTACCCTCAGCGGGAGTGAAGCCTTGAGAGTTGTAGGGTATAGTGATGCTAGCTTCCAGACTGATAGGGATAATTTCCGCTCTCAGTCGGGCTGGGTCTTTACCTTCAACGGATGAGCAATCACTAGGAAGAGTTCCAAGCATGAGACAGAGTATATAGCAGCGAGCGAGGCAGCAAAGGAGGCAATATGGCTAAAGAACTTCATTGGAGACCTTGGTGTTGTACCAGCTATAAAGGAGACCATGGAAATTTTCTGTGATAGTGAAAGTGTTGTTGCCTTAGCCAAGGAACCAAGGGATCACGGAAGATCCAGACACATCGACAGAAAATATCATTTTATCAAACATTGCATAGAAGAAGGAATCCTCATGGCAAATAGGGTATCATCGGATGAGAACCCAGCAGATCCCTTCACGAAGGGACTGAGTAGGGTTAAGCATCTCCAGCATGCTCGGAGCATAGGGCTGAAGGATGATATAAGTTTTAGTAATTAGATAAATTATGAAATTGTAATGTGTAATTGACATTTGATGATGAATAAAAGTTGTGTTTATTTATGAGTAAAGTGTTACTATCTTTTGTCAATCGTTTACTATAATTTCTTTTGCATGTTTTGACTTCCAGAATAGTATGTTGTGGTTTCACATATTATTCAAACTTTCCACAGTCAGTGATATCTTGGAAGTAGATATGAAGTAAGACTGTCATGAAGTTGGTTGTAGGTGTCAGGATATAAGACAACACTTCATGAGTGCTCATAAGTTCTGAGTATTGGAATCAACCCATGCTCACTGGAATCACTTCATGGAATTTTATCTCGAGTGATCGTGAGACGGTAATATCATATAAGTCTTCAAACCTAGAGATATGATTTGTTGCCTATGAATTGATTATGCATTGATTGTACGAAAACGCATTGGTAACTCGATGTTATAAAACGTGCTTTTGTGTATAATTCAACTAGTAGTAGAACAAACATATGAGTCGAAGTTTATCTGTTCCTTCTTGGATTAGAAGCTGATATCTGGGCCCCTCGATGATTTTGTTTTGACCTATGTACCGGGCCCGGTCAGAACTAAGTTGATGTGTTCAATTAAATTCTTTGTCAAACAAATCGGAAATCGGGAAACAAACTGCTGGACAATAAGTAATACATTGTTCCATGTAATTGTACGGCTGATATCTAGAACTGAGGATTATATGATCACTTATCTTAAATGGCGTATCAACATCTTCTCAGTTCCGAGAGACCTTGAAAGAGCTACAATTGCCGATCGGTTTCTGAAGTATTGCATTTATAGTTATTAGACTTATCCAAGTGGGAGACTGTTGGATAAGGTGTCTAAGTCCATAACTATTTCTGGTAAATACTTGACCCGACCCGGCATGGTCCATTTGGGTTGCATGGCACCATGCAATTGAATAAACTAAATGAGAGAAATAACACATATGGTTTATTAATATATTATAAGTTCTAATATATTAATAATATTATTTAATTAGTTTTGATCAAGAATTAATTTAGAATTAATTAAGTGATCAAAAGAGGCTCCATGGATTGTCAAGTTGGGTTTCACCCATAGGATGCTCCATGGAGTTAACCCATGGATCAAGAAATGAAGATTCATGGAACATTAGGGTTTATCTAATGTCACACACTATATAAGCAATGTAACACTCCCCAAAATCGGTGACACTAAGAAACAAGAGGGCTTGGCCGATTTTGCATGTGTTAGAGTATTCTCTCAAGTTTATTCTTTGCATTTGGTGTTGTGTGAAGCATTTGAGGCATCACACTTGAGGTGCTAGGCTCACAAGGTTTCAAGGAACACTTACAACAACAAGGTATGTAGTTCTATCTATTATTCAAGTTAATATTGTTCCCCATGTATGCTAGATAGGATCATAGCCTTGGAAATCAACTTTGCATGATAATTAGACAAACATAGATCCAAGGTTATTAGGGTTGCATGTACACTTAGGAAGTGTTAGAATGCTCAAAACCCATCACCCCTAATGTTACAGTCACCTATTCGATGTGTCGGTTAACCACACACGCTCCACCGAACTATAACAAACATTGAGTCACCCTTTGCTACGTTTGCTTAGAACCATTTAGTATGCCGGTTAAGCACACACGCTCCACTAGCGTCTTCACAAGGGTACAAAGTGTAATTTCATGGGATTGCATCAATTCCACTTTTGCCTAAAGTAACTAAGATTGGGAATTTTGTAAAAAAACATTTAGTTACTTTATACTTCATTATACTTTTAATGGAAAGGGTTTGCCCTATCCTACCCGTTTGGCTAACGACCCTCCACCAATCAAGGAAGCGGTGGGTGAGATTGGACACCCATTAAACGACCATTTTATAGGCCATAACCTTATACCCCCCCTTATAGATCGACTTCGTGAATGAGGCCTACTAACGGTAAGACTAGCTGTTTAAGTTATACATATATAATATTAGACTTTTAATGTTATATATAGTATAAGGGTGTATTTTACACTTTTGAAACACTAGGTGGTCTAATTTAATAAATTACACTTTTAATTTAATTAAATGTAAACCATATCACTATGGATTTATTAACTCTCTTTTAATTATACACTTAATTAATTTAATAAAACCATAAGGGTGTAATTTGAACTTTTTCAAAAATTAGGTTTTTAGAATTTAACATTTTAAAATTAAACTTTTAATTAAAATTTAAATTCCAAAACTTGAGGGCAAATTTTGAAATATTTCAAAACTATTAGATCAAAACACAAATAAGGCAATTAAACAATTAATTGGTGATTATCTAATTATGACCTAATTCAATTTTATGAAAGATAATGATCAAATAATCCAAAAAATCAACATTTATCATATAAGGAAGTAAACATTTGACTAATTTGAAATGATCTCTTATTTTGGAAAGGATAATCATCCAATATCAATAAAATTCATAATTTTATCAATAAAAAACAATTTGGAAATTATCCCACAGCAAAATAGATAGGAAATCCTGAGAATCCCTCTTTTTGACAGCATAACTCGCCGAGTTCATCCTACTCGACGAGTTCACTTTGGGACTCGACAAGTTTGTCAGTCAGAGGAGCAAAAAATCGATTTTCTAAGCATGAATGAAACACAAAGCATCAATACAATAGAAACCAACCTGGTGCTGATACCACTGATGGGTTTTAGCCATAAGAACATCCTATATGCTCATGCAAACCCTAATGCTTGGATCTAGGTTTCTCTATTGTACATGCATTCATCCAAGACTTTAAACCCTAGATCTAGCGTGTGATAATCGATATTAACATAAGAAAAAGGGTTTAGATCTTACCTTGATTGTTATGTAGCAATAACAATCTCAAATCTTCCTTGTAATTGGCTTCTGAAAGCTTAGAGTCACAAGTGTCACTCCTCTAATGGCTCACAAACACCAAGAGCAAGAGGATGAAGAATGAGAAGAGGAAAAGCACCCAAAAACCGTCTAGAACCATAAGGAAACTCTTAGCCACGTTTTTGGTGCCCTAGGGGTCCTTAAATATGTGAGGCTATTAGGGTTATCTAACAAGGAAACCCTAATTTGACTGCTTAGGCCCTAAGCAGCCCATGGACCCCCTCCTTAGAGGCCTTGGACGATTTCTAATGGGTTTCCCCATAGAATTCGTCCACTCCATCCTCTATGAAGTCAATTAGCCCAATAATAATATCCAACTATCACACAATTGACAGTTCCAGTCCCCTTTATTTAATTAATATCCTTTAGCAACAAAATTAATTATTAATTAATTGTTGACTAATATTAATTAAACAATATGATTTCTCCTTTAATATATTATTCTCACTAGTTTATAACCCGTGGGAACCACGGTTATAAAATTAATCAAACTTTTATAGTACAAACTCAAAGTTATTAATAAGTTATTTTAAATAAATTATTAACTTAAGAGATATTTTTTATTAGTTATGTGAAATTATAATCATTGATTCAAATAAATATATTAAATTAATTTTTAATATATATTAGATATTTTTTATTTGTGAATTAATGAAAACAATAATTTAAATATTAAAATTTAAAATAGAATCACATTAATGAGGAGGTCTAATAAATTTAAAATGAAAAACTAATAGATTGACAAGTGGCAACACATTAATTAAAATGTATAATATGGTGACACATGGAAAAAGAGCTACTCTTTTATTAGTATAGAGAATATATATATATATATATATATATATATATATATATATATATATATATATATATATATATATATATATATATATATATATATCAAATAACAAGGAAAATTTTGGTAGGAAGGTAAGAAATTTTTTATATGCATGTTTTCTTAGTAAAAAAATGAAATGAATCATTAGATGATTCACAAGAAAAAATTCCAAAAAAAAACACCATCATGATTCATTTTTAGGTAAATCAAGAAAAAAAAAAATCATTTTTATAACAATTTTAATGAATATCAACAAAATCATCATAAAAAAGAATCATCGAAATGTTTTTTCGGGATTTTTTTTGATGAATCATGTTATCATTGATTCATTTAGTGATTCATTTGTTTTGTTTGCCAAAAAAATAATTCGAAAAAATATTTCTTACCTACCTACCAAAAAAAATTTCTTACCGGATGGATATATATATATATATATATATATATATATATATATATATATATATATATATATATATATATATTATTTTCCTCTAATGTTAATTCACTATCCAATATTAATTATCAATAGTATATTGAATGATGTTTGATAGTTGATGTTGGGTAGTGCTTTTTTTCCTCTAAGAACGTGACTTGTGCTTATTTTCGACTTTTTGATGCCCCCTCAAAATGCTAGGCTTTGGTGTAATTATAATTGTTAGTTGTTATTTGTTTTCATTTTATATGTTAGTAGGTGTGACACCCGTGTATTACACGGGTTGATTTAAAAAAAGATTAAACATTAAATTAAAATGTAAACATAAAATATTTTTAATATATAATTTTAAAATAAGAAATGAAGAAAATTATTTATTGCAATTTAATATATATATATATATATATATATATATATATATATATATATATATAATACTTTACATATATAAGTAGATGACTTTAATTTTAAAATTAAATTGAAACAAATCAAAAATTGACAAGTGGATAATATTTATTTCAAAAATACCACAAAATGACAAATGTCAAAACTAATAAGAGATTGACATGTGGCAAAAAAAACCTTCATTTATTAAGGAGGATAATATATTAATAAATCATAATTAATCCTCTCTCTCCATAATTCATCCTATCAAGTTGCTTTGGTGACGGCAACCCAAAAGGTTCATGCACCATCGGGTCAAGTACATACCAAAATAGTTATGGACTTAGACACTAATCCAACATGTTATGGGGAACTCACTAAGCTTCGTACTTACAATTTTGTTTATTGTTTCAGGTATCATCGGTTTGGAAAGGAAATGCCAACTTGATCGCAACACACACACCCGTGTTTTCCGCTTTATGTGATTTTGGGATGTAACTCTGATAAACATTTTAATTTATGTAATGTTTTGAATGATTGGATGGAGTGACATTTGCATTTGACAATAATGAAAAATGAAATTTTTACCCTTGACTTTTGGGTCGTTACACTAGTCTAAGGTTTTTGTTGTGTTTTGAGGGGAAATATCAAAGCTAAAAAGGTAAAGATGGGAAGAGGTTCTCCTGTGCACTTGTTGCAAATAAGGAGACAACATGGGACCATGTTAAATGCGTCATAAATGTACAACCTAATAGTCAATTCCTCTTTATGTAAGACACATACTAGTAAAATAATAAAAAATAAAATGAGGGTGGGGGGGGGGGGGGGGGGTTGCTTAGAATTAAATATAAAAGTAACAATGAAATAAAATAAATAAAATTCAATAATAAAAAGGTATTTCAGTTGTGTTGTGACTCTCCTAATTATGCAATCAATCCATATTTGGTTATTTAAAATGCATTTTATCTAAGATGACAATGAAAACCACTAAAAAGCTCTAGTAAGTTATCTTTTACATAGTTAATTAACCAAATCAAACTCTTCAGTTAATCCTAACTTTTTACTAACCTAATGAAACAAACCTTTAATAGAGTCAAAAAAAGAAACATTATGAACAATGTAAAATTCTTAGCAATACTCAATACTTCTCATCAGTTCGGTAGCATAAAAATATGTGATTTTCAGTTTATAACATAATCAAATCCCACCGTGGAACCGATCTGTTACTTATTACTTGTTACCAATTGATTAAAAAACTACAGATTTTTACAGCCGATTAACTAGACCTAATTTAAATCTAAATTAAATGATCAAGCTAAAAATAATTAAAAATAACATTCATTATGCATACAACTGAAACCACTAAATAGAATCACAAAGTAAAAAACCAAAGCTAATTATTACTTACATAATAAGTTGAAGTCTTTATAGGACTGAAAACTATGGGCTTTATGTAACATCCTGATGATGATTTATTTCCAAATTAAACCCTAAGTATGAAGATTTATTGTATTTAGACCTTGTGTTTGATAAATGTTGCAAAATGGCCCATAGTGGCATTTTTGTAATATTTGGCCCGAGGTCACATACGTTGGGCGTACCTAGCATAAGCAGCACATACGTGCATGATTCCCAAACCCTAATTTTAGGGTTTGAACCCTATTTAAATATCCTTAAGTCCCCAACCTAGCTTCTTTCACTAGCCTCCAACCCACCTGCGTCCCCAAACAAACCCTAATATACTTTTTATTGGAATAGTGTCTAACGTTGTAACTATATTTGGCAAGTATTTGACCCGGTTGAACATGGTCCTTTTGGGTTGCCTTCACCATAGCAACTTGACAGGATGACTTATAATGAGAGAAGAAATATTATTAATATATTATGAGAATAATATAAGGAATAATAATATTGTTATTTGATTAATATAAGTCATAAATTAATTAGGAATTAATTTGGTGACTTAAAGAGGTTAATTGAATAAAGGGGCATAAACTGTCAAATGTGTGATAGTTGTATTTTGGGCTATGAATCTTTATGGATGTGAGGGTGGACGATTTTAGGGTTTGGAGAAACCTAGAAATCGTCCAAGGCCTAGTCTATAGGGATCATTGGATTGCTTAGGGCCTAAGTTATTCAATTAGGGTTTAAGGTGTAACCCTAGTAGCTTATAGTATATATAGACCCATTGGGTGGAGGAAATCGGCACTCATGCAAGACAAGAAACCCTAGGGCCGATTTTCTCACCCTCCTCTCTCTCTATTATCATCCTCTTTCTAATTGGTGTTTGTAAGCCATTAGAGGAGTGACAATTGTGACTCTAAGCTCCAAAGACAAGAAGATTCAACCAAGCAACTCAAGGTATTCCTTTAGATCTGATTTCATATGTTATAATTTGAATATTTATACTAGATCTATAAATAAAAGTCTTGGATACATTGCATGTTCAATTAGAGAAACCTAGATCCAAGCATTAGGGTTTGCATGTGCACATAGGAAAGTTCTTATGGCTCAAACCCATCAGTGGTATCAGAGCCTTGATTGGTTTCTATTAAATTGATGCATTGGTTGATTGCTTGTTGATTGCAAAATTCGATTTTTGTCCATCTGCCTGATGAACTCGGCGAGTTCCATAGTGGACTCGGCGAGTAGGCCTCAACTCGGCGAGTCCATTGTGGTACTCGGCGAGTTCGAGTGTCAGATGGAGCTAGTTTCGGGATTTCTTGCTATTTTTCTTATGGAAACTTGCCTTAATCTTTATGGGTCAATAAAATTCGAATTTTAACATATATGTGAGTATATTCTTGACCTAACAAAAGATATTTACCAATTAGTTGAATAATAATTTCCTTATATGATATTAATTGATTATTTTAATTTAATTGGTGAATTGTTTTGCAAGAAACATTTAAATAAATCAAATATGGATAATTATGAGATTAAATGGTTAATTTAAATTATTTGTTATTTGATCCCTTATGTTTTGAAAAGTTTAAAACTAATCCTCAAGTTTTGAAATTTAGTTTTGTGATTAAAAGTTTAATTTGGACAATTTAAATTTCAAACCCTAGAATTTTACAAAGTTTAAAATTCAACCCTATACTAATATAATATTACAAGACTGATATATATATATATATATATATATATATATATATATATATATATATATATATATATATATATATATATATACATCTATATATGTATAATTAAAATGCTAGTCTTACCGTTAGTAGGCATCATTCACGAAGCCGGTCTATAAGGTGGGTATAAAGTTGCTGCATATAAAATGGCGCTTAATGGGTGTACACTCACACCCACCGCTTGCTTGACCGGTGGAGGGTCGTTAGCCGAACGGGTAGGATAGGGCAACCCTATCTCCTCATTAAAAGTATAATGTTAAAATACAAAGTAACTACATGTTTTTCAAATTCCCAATCCTAGATACTTTAGGAAAAAGTGAATTGATGCAAACCCATGAAATTACACTTTGAACCCTTGCTAAGAAGTTAGTGGAGCGTGTGTGGTTTACCGGCACACTAACTGGTTCTAAGCAAAGGTGGCAAAGGGTGATTCATTGTTTATCATAGTTCAGTGGAGCGTGTGTGGTTTACCGGCACATCGAATAGGTGATAGTAACAATGAAGGCACAGTGTAGATTTGCATGGTTATTCACACCCACTTTGTGATCCTCGGCATCCCAGTCACAAACGAGAGGGGCATATCGAGATTTAAACATGTCATTGAAAAGTTCAATGAATCTCATCGAAATCTAGGAATTCTAAATGCATTTAAAACTTAAGGTTATGTTTTCATGGTGGAGAATTAGTGAATCGTCATTCACTTACCTTCAAATTGTTTGCACGTTGGATTACGACATCCCTTTTTCTAATGTGTAAATAATGTTGTTGGATCCTAGCCCTAATTTTTCATATTGGGTGATAATTAGGGATTCAATTCTAATCAAACTTTGTCCTTTTCTATTTGTAGATGTCGAACGCAAACAATGCTTCTGCTAGCTCATTCACGTTAATGAGCCTTTGCCAAAAAGTGACTTTCGATGGAACAAACTTTAGCGAATGGATAAGATACATTCGCATGATTGCTCGCTACGAGGGCAAGGAGTATGTCCTTGACAAGAAGCTTGAAAAAGTCAATCCAGAAATCGCTACTTCGGTTGAAATGACTGTCTTTGAGACTCATGAGGGTGATGCAACGAAAGTTCATTGCATCATGATAGCCACAATGAACGCCGAATTTCAAAAGTCCTATGAGGACATGTATCCGTACGAGATGCATCAAGACTTATTGGAGAGATAACACTAAAAAGCAAGGCAGGAACGTTACGAGATCTTCACTAACATTATCACTACTAAAATGGGAAATGGAGAATCTCTAACCGTACACTTGCAAAAGATGCAAAGGTATGTCGATCGTCTTCGCAAGTTGAATGTCGACTTTGGGGAAGACTTGGCTATCAACATGGTCCTTCACTCCTTGCCTCCGTGTTACAACCAATTTAGGATGACCTGCCACATGAACAAGGAAGAGGTCACCCTAAGCAAGATCCAAGGGCTCCTAAGGGTTGCTGAGAGCAACCTTAAGGACAAGTCTGTTGCATAAACTCCCAATCCACCCGCTGCTCCTGTTTTGGCTATAGGGCAGGGAAGGGGCAAAAAGAGGAAGGCTCCGTCAAAGAGCCACCGTAAGGGAAAGTCCCGAGATGGTTCCTCTTCTAGTGGGACCAAGGTTGATCCTGCTAAACCCAACCCTAACCCGAAGGAGGCAGAGTGCCACCATTGCCACAAAATAGGGCATTGGAAGAGAAGCTGCTCAGAATATCTGCAAGCCATCAAGGATGGAAAGATCAAGCTGTCTTTCGCAGGTATTTACACAATTAAATCTAATGATTCATCTCATGTTATTTCTTGGGTTCTTGATACCGGGTGTGGTTACCACATTTGTTCTGAATTGCAGGGACTAAGAAGAAATAGGGATGTGGAGCATGGAAGAATAAATCTAATCATGGGAAACAGAAGATCGTCGCCTATTACCAATATTGGAGTGTATTCTTTAGTGCTTAGTAATGGATTAAGTTTAGATTTGAATAATTGTTGTTACTTACCAGATATGGCAAGAAACATCATTTCATTTAATGGTTTGTTTAGACAAGGATTTAGATATTCGTTTAATAATGAGAATGGTTCGATTTATGCTTATCTAAATGGTGTTTTATATTTTGAAGCAATGCCTTGTAATGGAATTTATGAGACTGTTATGATTGTAGATAACCTAGGAAATGATGTTTTTATGCATGGATTCTTCCAATAGTATGGATAAAGCATGTTTGTGGCATTGTCGTCTTGGACATGTCAACAAGAAGCGCATAGCCTAACTCCAAAAGGATGGAGTGTTGGAGTCATTCGACCTTAGGGAAGATGACACGTGTGAGTCTTGTTTGCTTGGAAAGATGATCAAGTCACCCTTCACTGGTATTGTGAGAGGGGTGAGGGTTTATTGGATCTCATACATACCGATGTATGTGGACCCTTTAGATCCACCACAAAGGATGCGAACTGTGACATCCCCATTTTCACGGCCAGAAAAGACCGATTTTGTTTATGCTTTATAGAAATTAGAGTACTTCTTTTAATAAAAATGTTGCGGAATTTGTTCCCAGAAAAACACGAGAAATATGTTATCAAAATATTTTCGAAGAAACATATTTTATTTATGTTAAAACGTTTGGGATGTCATCGTCAATACAGAAACATAAGCATAAACAGAACTTACAATTATTTACACTAGTGATCTACATCTCTTTAAATCTCTCAGTGTAATGTCACTTCATATCAACACCTATGATATAAATAAACTGAGTGGGTCAGGTTGGGAAACCTGGTGAGCACATAGGGTTTTCAACCCACAATAATATAGTTATTATTTTTAAACATCAAACAATCAACCCAATTACCCATTCTCGTTATCCTCACATTACGTCCCTAAAACATCTAACACAAGGGACCTAGTTTAAGGACTATCATTGGGATGGACACTACTGCTAAGGGGATTCCTTAGCAATGAAAGTCCTAAAGGCAACCATATGGGGGATGGAGTACACCTGGTGAGCACACAGTTCACACAGTTCGAATAAACACACAGTTCGAGTAAACACCTATAGGTTGCGAGCCTGCTAGTGTTCCACTGGACTGTCTAGAATAGTCCGTGGTCGTCATGTATACTCCGCTAGATGACTAGATCATCAAGAACATCTATAACAAGGTCTCTCATTATTTTATTTTGTCACACAACAACTATTACATATACCCATGTTTTACCCAACACATTTTGTAGATATAAAATACATATACAGTTTAAATCATTGAAAACATGTCTAAAACGTTCATCTAGCATAGATAGCAAGTATACAAATAATATACACACACAACACGTAATTTATATAAAATACTTCATATCTATGTGTAAGCTGAAAGTAACTATGTACTCACCTGAAAGGTGGTGACTCAGCACTCGAACAGCGCTTCGATACTCTCAAAACGATTTTCCTTCGATAAAACCTAGTACCAAGACCACTAGGGTTTAGTCTAACGATAACCGCGACAAATTGATTAGTCTGACTATTATTAAGCGTTAATAACACTCAATATAACTTATAATAATAGCCCAAATAATTATTTTAAGGACCTAATAACATTCCTATAATTATTTGAAAGCTATATAAAAAATTGCGTAAGCGTAGCACACTTACAGCGAATTTTATCGAAAACCGGAACTTAATTGGAGCAGCGTTTCGAAACCAAAAGGCTCTTTTTCTCGGGACTCCGGGAGCCTCGGGGCTTCCCTCGGGAGCTAGGGATTTTATCTAGGGCTTAGGGGTGGTTTGGGAGCTAGAAAGAGAAAGTATCTTAGAGAGAGAAAGGATATGGTGTGAATATGTGTGAAAAATCCGGATACCCTCGCCCCCCTTTTATAGCTGCGAGGCCTCGGACTACGCTAGGCGTAATCCTTGGCTACGCGGCGCGTACTCCTCGGATAAGGATGCCAGCTTCGCACCAGCTGGCTCGCACCCATTCTCAGACCCGGACCAGATCAAATACGCTGGGCGTACCCAGCTTCGGACGCGGGGCGTAGCGAGACTTCGTGGCGATCATCGGATGCGAGGCGTGATCAGCAAGCAACGGTCCAGATCATGCCACGTCATCGATTTAGCAACAGACTTCGCAAATTTCACTCTCGACTTCTAAAAATTATAACTTTCGCATACTAGCACCATTTTTTACTTTCTTTATATCCACGCGAAGGTGGGAACGTACTTTACAACTTTCGTTTAGACTTCGTCGGCTAACTTTGACTCGATTTTAAATTTTATATTATTAACAGGCCGAGACAGGATTGGTCCGTTAAATCCTCATAACTTCTTCATCCGACGTCCATTTTCGCCCATCTTTTTCTCGTTACGCTACTCTTAACGAGGTCATCGGTTCTCGTTCAGGTCGTGTCGGCTAAAAACCGTTCGATCTAATATTCGAATTTCGGGCTGTACACTGCTAATCCGAAACTTCGAAAAATCATAACTTCTTCATACGAAGTCAGATTTGGGCGTTCTTTTTATCGATGTTCTTAGTTTAACGTATTATACAACTTTTGTTTATATCGCTAAGGCTAAATCTCGCTCTATCGTAAATTCACTATTTACGCTTCCTGGTGTCATGCCGGTTCCGATGCGAAACTTCGACGGGTAATAACTTCTTCGTTATAACTCGGATTTCGGCGTTCTTTATATGTACGGAAACCTTGTGACATATCCTACAACTTGGTTAAGATTATTTATTTCTAAATACTCTTTTCTCGAAAAGTCGTTTTCGACCCTTATTGCCTCTAATTTAACTAGCCCGGATTTGCGGGCGTTACACGAACCGCTTCTATGTGACTTTCACCGATGATTATAGTAGATATGGGTATATTTACTTAATCAAGCACAAGTCAGAAATGTTTGAAAATTTCAAAGAATTCAAACATGAAGTGGAGAATCAATTGGGCAGGGAAATCAAGATGCTTCGATCCGATCGAGGAGGAGAGTACCTAAGTCTTGAATTCCACGACTATCTCAAAGAATGCAGAATAGTTTCTCAATTAACGCCACCTGGGACACCGCAGTTGAATGGTGTAGCAGAAAGGCGTAATCGAACCTTGTTAGACATGGTTCGTTCTATGATGAGTCGTGCTTCACTACCTATCTCATTCTGGGGGTATGCCTTAGAGACTGCCGCCCATATCCTTAACCGAGTCCCTACTAAGAAGGTTGCCAAAACACCTCACGAGATGTGGACAGGGAAAGATCCCTCGTTGGCACATATCAAGGTTTGGGGTTGCGAGGCTTTCATAAGACGAGATACTCACGACAAGCTCGAACCTCGTAGTGAGCGATGTATTTTCATCGTTTACCCGCAGAAATCGTTTGGATATCTCTTCTATAGACCGAATGACAATGTTGTATTCGTTGCGAGGAGAGGGGTTTTCCGAGAGCGAGAACTCATAAGCGAAGGAGACAGCGGGAGGCATATCAAACTTGAAGAGATTCGAGAATCGAGTGATGAAGGAACCTCTACCGCTGACGCTCAACCCGAGGAGGAAACTCCGGTTGAACCAATTGACGAGTCCTTACCTCTTAGACGTTCCGAAAGAGTTAGAGTTAAACCCCAATTTTATGGTTTTCATATTACTACCGAAGGGGACACGTATATTAGTGATGGTACACTAATAAATCTAGATGAACCTAATAGCTATAAGGAAGCCATGGCAGGCCCGGAGTCTGCAAAATGGAAAGAGGCAATGGACAGGGAGATTCAATCCATGTATGACAACCAAGTTTGGAATTTGGTTGATAATGTGCCCGGACGTAAGACCGTTGGGTGCAAATGGATCTTCAAGAAGAAGACCGACGTGGATGGGAATGTATACACATATAAGGAGCAATTGGTTGCGAATGGCTTTACTCAAACTCCCGGAGTTGACTATGATGAGACCTTCTCACCAGTTGCGAAGATAAAGTCTATTAGGGTGATGCTAGCTATTGCCGCATTTCATGATTATGAGATATGGCAAATGGATGTCAAGACCGCTTTTCTTAATGGGAAGTTGGCTGAGGATGTTTACATGGCTCAGACGGAAGGTTTTGTTAATCCGAAGCATCCAAATAGAGTGTGCAAGCTTGAGAGGTCCATTTATGGGCTTAAGCAAGCGTCTCGCAGATGGAATCTTTGCTTTGATGAGAAAGTCAAAGATTTTGGATTTGTACGAAGTGAAGATGAATCATGTGTATATGTCAAAGCCAGTGGGAGTATAGTTAGCTTCCTCGTTTTGTATGTCGATGACATACTACTCATATGAAACGACATCCCGACACTACAGGAGGTTAAGTCCTGGCTCGGGAAGTGCTTAGCTATGAAGGACCTCGGAGAGGCTTCCTATATCTTGGGAATAAGGATAGTGAGAGAACTAAGTAAGAGACTAATAGGACTTAGTCAGAACATTTACTTAGATAAAGTACTGAAACGTTTTAGTATGGAAAATTCGAAGAAGGGAGAATTACCGATACAAAGTAATACCAAGTTGAGTAAGACACAATGTCTGAGTATCGAAGTCGAGATAGCAGAGATGAGCCGAGTACCTTACGCTTCCGCAGTTGGCTCAGTCATGTATGCTATGACTTGTACTCGCCCTGATGTAGCCTTTGCTTTGAACATGGTCAGTAGATATCAAGGGAACCCTGGCAGAGCACATTGGATTGTGGTCAAGAATATCCTTAAGTACCTTCGGAGGACCAAGGAATGGTTTTTAGTCCTCGGAGGGAGTGATGACTTAAAGGTGCGAAGGTATAGTGACGCCAGCTTCCAGACCGACAGGGACAACTATCGTTCGCAGTCGGGCTAGGTCTTTACCTTGAATGGAGGAGAAGTAACTTGGAAAAGTTCCAAGCAGGAAATTGTAGCCGATTCAATGTGCGAATCAGAGTACATTGCAGCAAGTGAAGCATCGAAGGAGGCAATATGGTTGAAGAACTTCATTGGTGATCTTGGAGTTGTACCTGCCATAAAGGAGCCTGTGGAAATTTTTTGTGATAATGAAGGAGCGATTGCCTTGACCAAGGAGCCGAGGGATCATGGTAGATCTCGTCACATCGACAGAAAATATCACTTTATTAGACATTGAGTAGAAGAAGGACATCTCGTGGTTAAGAGGATATCATCAGAAGATAACCAGATCCGCTTACGAAAGGGACTGAGTAGGTTAAGCACTTGCAGCATGCTAGGAGTAGTGGGCTGAAGGATGATATTAGTTTAGATTAGATAGTT
The DNA here is from genome assembly GCF_002870075.4 of Lactuca sativa. Classification (NCBI taxonomy): domain Eukaryota; kingdom Viridiplantae; phylum Streptophyta; class Magnoliopsida; order Asterales; family Asteraceae; genus Lactuca; species Lactuca sativa. The sequence continues at coordinate 985,824 of NC_056625.2, read as the reverse complement.
TTAGAAACTTGTAATAGACAAATGTAATTGACATTTGATGATTAAATAAAGGAGAATTATTTATAAGTAAAGTTACTGTCTTATGTTAATTGTTTAACTATTGTTTCACTTTGCATGTTTTGACTTCCTGAATAATTGAGTTATTAAGAATAATTGAATTATTCGAATGGTCCCCAATCGTTCATATGTTGGAAGTAGATATTAAAGAAGATTGTCATGAATTGGTATGTAGATTGTCTAAATGATATTAGACATAGAAAAGGTTTGCTGCAACGTTCATGAGTGCTTATGAACTAGTTTTGAGCATTGGAACAAACCCACATTTGCTGGAATCACGTTAAGGTATATATAAGTGATCGCAAGATGATAATATCATATGGTCTTAAAACCTAGATATATGGTTTGTTATTTGTTAATTGGTTGTTCATTGATGATGCGAAACCGCATCAGTAAATTGATGTTATAAAACGCATTGTTGTGTATGATTGATTGGCGGATAAGTAAATGCATATAAGTCGAAGTTTATCTGTTACTTTTATCCTAAGAAGGTAAAAGAGATATCTCGGCCGCTCGATGATTTGATTTGACTTATGTGTCGGGCCCGGTCAGAACTAAATTGATGTGTTCGATTAAGTTCTATGTCGAATAAATCTGAGATCGAGAAACTAAACGCTGGACTATGATTGTGTCCACATGATATCTGAACAGAGGACTGTACGATCCCTTATCTAAAGGACAGGACTGATAAGATCAGAGTTTGACAGGGTCTTTGAGAGTTACGATTGCTAATCGGATTGTGCTTGTGTATATAGTTACTGGACTTATCCAAGTGGGAGACTATTGAAATAGTGTCTAAGGCTGTAACTATATTTGGCAAGTATTTGACCCGGTTGAGCATGGTCCTTTTGGGTTGCCTTCACCATAGCAACTTGACAGGATGATTTATAATGAGAGAAGAAATATTATTAATATATTATGAGAATAATATAAGGAATAATAATATTGTTATTTGATTAATATAAGTCATAAATTAATAGGAATTAATTTGGTGACTTAAAGAGGTTAATTGAATAAAGGGGCATAAACTATCAAGTGTGTGATAGTTGTATTTTGGGCTATGAATCTTTATGGATGTGAGGGCGGACAATTTTAGGGTTTGGAGAAACCTAGAAATCGTCCAAGGCCTAGTCTATAGGGATCATTGGATTGCTTAGGGCCTAAGTTATTCAATTAGGGTTTAAGGTGTAACCTTAGTAGCTCATAGTATATATAGACCCATTGGGTGGAGGAAATCGGCACTCATGCAAGACAAGAAACCCTAAGGCTGATTTTCTCACCCTCCTCTCTCTCTATTATCATCCTCTTGCTAGTTGGTGTTTGTAAGCCATTAGAGGAGTGACAATTGTGACTCTAAGCTCCAAAGACAAGAAGATTCAAGCAAGCAACTCAAGGTATTCCTTTAGATCTGATTTCATATGTTATGATTTGAATGTTTATACTAGATTTATAAATAAAAGTCTTGGATACATTGCATGTTCAATTAGAGAAACCTAGATCCAAACATTAGGGTTTGCATGTGCACATAGGAAAGTTCTTATGGCTCAAACCCATCATTTTTTAGCACTCTTGAGCTTTGTGTGTGTCTTTGGGCTACTTTGAATGAGAGAGTAAGAATAGAAGATCATATTGGAGGAGTAGGACTCTTTGGATCCAAAATATCATCACCATTTGGCATAATTTGGAGGTAAAAAGCTTTGAACTTGATGAAGTTATGCATAGATCTAAGTTAGCCATGAAGTTTGTGTCCTTTTGGTCCCATTAGTTTGGTATTTTAAGTATGAGCGACTCCAATCCATTTAAGTTGTCCTTTAAGACGTTTTGATGTGTTTAGAAGCATAAAAATGTATTCTTGATCATTTCTCCCCTTCCATGCATGAGTTACAAGGTCTTAATGTGTTAAGTGGTTAAGGTTTTTAATGTTAAGCACTTATTGGCCATGCAAGACAATAAAGTTGGAAACTTTATGGTCAAAGATGACATTTGGGGCTCAGATCTGGTTTTGGACGTAAGAGGAAGCTCTTAATAAGAGAAAGGGCTGACTAGTTGCATATGTTGGGCGTACCAAATGGTACGTTGCGCGTACGTTGTTAAAGCCCCGATTTATGGGTCAACTGGAGTACTTCTCGCATACATATGAGTACGCCCATCGTACTCAATTGGTTTGTTGACTTTGACCAAGTCTACCCTAAGGGTATTTTAGGTAATTTGAGTGGTATTTGAGATCAGCCAGTATTTGGTGTTTAGGTGGCCAACTAAGTTGTCAGTCGGACCTGTGTTCTGTTATATATATTTTCAGACTAAGAGGTGAGTTTCTCTCACTGTACTCGTGGGCTGAAGGCACCGTGGCTAAGAATGGCTTCAGTCAGGTCATCGATTCACCTTATGGTCGACTTGCTTGAATCGAAGAAGAAGAAACCCCGGACTAGAGCCTTCAGTGCTTCTCCTCCCCCATGAATGTGATCAACAAAAATTGATGTACCCACCATTCTAGATAGGAAAGAGATTGATGGTAAGAACTAGTACTAATCTTATAGCAAGCCAAAATAGAGTTTAGATAAGTAAGAACAAGTGCCTATTTCTTGCTAGCCAAAAAACAAGTTTGAGTTGGGGTTGGATCTGAAGCATCAAGCTTCTCCTATACTTTCTCAAAGAAATTCCCTTATCTCGATATTTATTAGAGGCTAATGTCGACCCACTAGGTTATGTATCCTGGTTGTAGGATAATATTATGCTAGTATATGGCTGATTAGTAGATCTGCATTATTATTTGTATTTGCTAGATTTGTGTTTATGTTTATCTGTTACATATGTCGACATATTGTGGTTGGGTTGAGGCAATCCTGCTTTGTGCTAAAGGCCAAGACACGCAGGGAGATCCGGATAGGCTGTAGGCCCTGCGAGGCGGTCCAGTCATACCGAAGGCCCGAAGAGCGGTCTAGATAGGTTGTAAGCCCTGCGAGGCGGTCCATTTAGGCCGAAGGCTCATATTTGCATGATTTGTTTGTTATGTAGTGTGTTGGTACTTTAGGGGAATTCACTAAGTTATGACTTATAAATTTAGTTTATTTTTTCAGGTACTTCTGAGGATCGTGGGAATGCGAAGGCCTGATCGTGCACATCTTCCTATTTTCATGATATGGATTTTTGGGACACTCTGATATGACTTTAATTTTAAAACAATGACTCTTTTTGTAAACAATGATGATTAATGGTTGATTTTAAATATTTTTTTATAATTTTTGGAGTGTTACATTTTTGCCGAACATGGCTAAAATGATCTAAAGCTAATAAAAAGAAAGACTAAACAACTAATCTTACTAAACTAACTAAGACAGTCTATCCACAATCATCAGATCTTCAGGAATCGATGAAAAAGTGTAGAAATCGCTCAAATAACATCTGGAAAGGGTTTTTGATCGTCTCAATCGAAACTGGAAACAATAGGGGGTATTTTGTATGTAAGACAACACATCAGACGCGATATTTCCAGAAAGCACGACCAAAGCGTGTCACGCTTTTAAATAGGTGAGCCACACCCTTCCTAAAAATTACTCGATTTTCGCGTTTAATGAAGTACGTTGTTATTTCATACATATTTACCAAAAACACGATCGTGCTTTTTGAGAAACATGATCGTGTAAACCTTTGAAGTCTCAAAAACTGATTTTTGGCTCGAAAAAAAAATTACAAACATGAAACACGATTGCAGAATGAAAAAAACAATTGTGTAAATTTGTAAATGCGCGTTTCAGACACGAACTCTTCAGTTTCAGCAAATTTAACCCAGGTTTTAGTTTCCTTGGATGCTTTAGCTCCATTAAGCTCCAAAACGCGATTCAAGCTGCTTCCAAGTTACTACACCACTTGAAATAACTAAAAACGACATAAAAAATACGATCAACACGAGAATTCTAGTGATAAACATAAGGTGAACATTACTTAAACTAATGCAGACACAAATACGTAAAATATGGTACAAACACTAATATAAAAAGATACATAAAATGACATTTAATAGACTATTTTTTTTTTAATTCAAAAAGGAAAGGCCCTAATGTGTGGTCTTTTGACAAAATATACCCTTACTTGATTTCTTTCTACATAAGAGGTTTCCAAAAACAACACAATACCCCCGGACCTTATAATAATAATAATAATAATAATAAATTAATAATAATAATAATAATAATAATAATGTCCGTTTGTTTAATTACCACCTACATTATGATCATATAATATCTTTCTTAAGTTATTTTAAATTCATTTTCCAAACATTATCGGAATTAATTTTAACTATATAATCATTCGACTATTTATTGACCTAATTTCAAAAGTAATTAACAAAAACGGGCATTACAAAATGAAAACATATTAAGATGAAAAATTTAAAATTGTCAAAACATTTCTTAAAAAAAAAAAAAGCCAGTTCATTTGAAACATGAACTAAAAATCGAAACTCTAAAACCAAAACATATTCTTCAAACATGAACAAATATATGGTTGTAAAAAAACATCATAAAAATCATGATTACATATATTGATTCACCTTGAACATGTAACATTTGGTGGCATTTAGGTAGAGCAACGATATAGAGGGTGAGTGACAACGATATATATATATATATATATATATATATATATATATATATATATATATATATATATATATATATATATATATATATATATATATATATATATATAGAGAGAGAGAGAGAGAGAGAGAGAGAGAGAACCTAGATTTGGTGGTTGAAGGGGGCGATGATGATAACAACACTTGGTGGTCGAAGGTAACAAAAATGGTGGACACGTTTTGAATTATGGGATCGATGAATGATTATGGCTTATGATGAAGGAAGAAAGAATAAGATAGTGTTTCTTTTAAACCATCATGAAACGAAAAATGATAACTAAGGAATGCATCAAAGAATGTTGTTTGGGTGTGTTTTTGATAATCGTATTTTATAAGAATAAAAAGGAATGAATAATGATGCGTGAGAACAAGAATTAACGAAAATGTATGACAACAATAGAAAATATTATATGACGATTGAACATATTTATATTATCAAATAATATATATATTCTCTTAATCATTCTTATAAAAAACACCGTCCAAATTATCGGTACAAAACATATAACCTAACCCATATAATAATATAAATAAAATAATTATATATACATACTAATTTACAAGTGCCAGATGAACAGTTTTTGGATCTGATTGGTGGGTTTTTTTAAATTTTTTTTTTTTAAATATTCTTTGCTGGGTTTCATTTTGGTCAGAGCCGTCATATAAAATTGCTACGTGTTATGTTATGGCATCCCGATTATCCGGATTTGCTACGCGTCCCACCTACATTACTATCGTGACAATCAGCAGTCTCATCCAACATGTTATGGATTATGATCCACCGCTTCAATACTACATGACTTTCCCCCACCAACTTTCTCATCTCCGGTCTCTATCTATCCCTCTAATTTCCTCCGCCGTCTAAAAGGGACCGCTTCCATCGCCACCAATCCATCTGTCAGCTTCCCAATCCATCTTATCCACCGCTTCTTCGACTTCTGCCTAAGCCTTCACCGCCATCGCGAAGAATTTTCTTTCATATGCCACCGCCGACCGTTCGAATAAGTGAAAACGTCACCATCCGCTGCCATCTCCACTATTTTGATCGAGTCTATTTTCTCTATATTGAGTTTCCACATTGTTGTTGTCTGTTTTGCGACAATCGATGACCTTAGGAAAATTTGGGGATTTTTGAAGGCACCCAGAAGAAGATGTGGTGGTCACCCGATGAAAACCCTTCTTCGATTTTCTCTACGGGGTACATGATGCTAAATTTTACAATCAATCAATCAATTATTTTAATATTTTGGTACCTTCGTTCATATTTCTATCTTTCACGATTAGGGTTTTTTGATTTCTGAAAGAGAATCAACTCAAATATCAGTCAAACATCCTTATATATTCCTACGTATTAAATTTTTGTTTTAATTTCTAGATTTTCGCTGCTTAATCGGTTTCGGTTTGTCTCTTCTATCATAGGATCATTGCAATTTCGCTGTTAATGGTTATTATGAAAACAAACGTCAAGTTCTAGGGAGCTGTTATTTCTCAGGCACGACTATAGTTAGCCAAACACCCCCTTCTGGTGACTTTCCTTTGAATTTACCATCCTACCCTCTATTATCATTTGTGATGTGTTTTTTGATGATTTACACAGATTCTGTTTGTTATTCTGGGAACCCTAGGTATGATATTTCCATCTTAATTGGATTATAATTTTACGTATTTTAAGTGGTAAATAAGCTATTCTTCAGTGCTTCTTTCTGTTGACTTAAGATATATTCTTAAGATTTAAACCATCGTATATGATTTTGTTCAAAGTTGATCAATTTTTCAAAGTGCATGCTTATTTGTATTTTTTTTCTATTTCTTGAAAGTAGATGGTTTGTCTGTAATGACTAAAGATTATGGTGTTGAAAGCTATTCATTATTTTCCTTTGGTTTTTAACATTGCAGTACTTCAACTCCAACACCACCGCCAACTGGAACCGGGGCCCCAACCCCAGGAACCGGAACCGGAACCCCAACACCCGGAACCGGAATCGGAACTGGAACCCCGACACCAGGAACCGGAACTGGAACTCCAGGGACTGGGACTGGAACCGGAACCGGAACTCCAGGGACCGGAACCGGAATTGGAATGGGAACTGAAACTGGGAGTGGCACAATGCCTGGAATCAATGTGAATCCATAGAATGAACTTGGGCCAACAGGAACAAATGGGTTTGACAATAGTGGTTGTGTGTCTATTTGTATGACAAGATAAATAAAAAAAATATGTGACTTCTACTTACTAATTACTAATTCTGAGGACAGTAACTTCACTTTGCATTCATTTTTAAATGAGTCAGATAATGGATCCATCATCTTCAAATGTAGTGGTTGGCAACATATCTTTTTCATGTTCTATTGAGGTTTGCTACAATAACATATTTCATATTCTGTTTGAATGTCTTGGTTTATCCTTGGGTTTGGAAGAGCTTCACATGTTACACACTATTCTTTTCACCTGCTGGAATTTTGATGAACTTCAAACTGAAATGTTTCCGTTTTGTGCATTCCTTTGACGTATCCAACCCCGCAACGCGGGAATCTTTCCTAGTTATTACTAATTGAAATATTAATATTAAAAAAAAAGTAAAAGAAAAACAAGACAATTTGCATTCTCATTTATCTATGTGTATGATATAAATACACACATATTAGATTCTCTGCCTCTCTCACACACGCGATACACCAGAACTTCTTCCCATCCCCACCTCATGGATTCTCTTCCCCCCGAAACCCTAGCTCCCACTCCTACTCCCTATGATGCGTTGGATTACACCAAGAACTCCAGTAACCAGCATCCGCCGCCTGATTTTGGCTCAGCACCTCCACCCCCGCCCCCGCCGTCCGATTCCGACCACAATTTTTCTCATCAACTTCAAATCGTATGTCAAACGGATCCCAAGCCAGACACAACAGATCCGAAGCCTGATAATGGCGGCGTTAGGAGTGTTACTACGGAAAAGGATAACTCTGGCGTGGAGGAGGATACAACAAGCAGGAGACGGAGGCGGAGCAGATGGGACCCGCCTCCTACCGATGGAGATGCTGATCAGAATGGGGGTAAAAAGAGGAAGTCTCGTTGGGCGGACGACGAGCCGAAACCCGTGTTTCAGTTGCCGGATTTCATGAAGGATTTTACTGGAGGTATGGATATGGATCCTGAAATTCAGGCTTTGAATGCAAGGCTTATGGAAATTAGTAGAATTTTACAGTCTGGACAACAGTTAGATGATCGTCCGGAAGGTGCTAGGTCTCCTTCGCCGGACCCGATATATGATAATATGGGAACCAGAATAAACACTAGAGAATTTAGGGCGAGGGAAAGGCTTAACAGAGAGAGACAAGAGATTATTTCGCAGATTATTAAAAGAAATCCTGCGTTTAAGCCCCCTGCTGATTATAGGCCTCCGAAGCTTCAGAAGAAGCTGTATATACCAATGAAAGAATACCCTGGTTATAATTTTATCGGACTTATAATTGGGCCGAGAGGTAATACGCAGAAGAGGATGGAAAAGGAGACTGGAGCTAAAATCGTTATACGGGGGAAAGGCTCAGTGAAAGAAGGCAGGTTTGGGCAAAAGCGTGATTTGAAGTTTGATCCTTCTGAAAACGAAGATTTACATGTTTTAGTGGAAGCAGAGACACAGGAAGGGCTTGAAGCTGCAGCAGGGATGGTGGAAAAGCTATTGCATCCTGTTGATGAAGGATTGAATGAACATAAAAGACAGCAGCTGCGTGAACTTGCTGCTCTGAATGGAACAATAAGAGACGACGAGTATTGTAGATTGTGTGGTGAACCTGGGCATCGTCAATTTGCCTGCCCCTCCCGCATGTCAACTTTTAAGAGCGATGTGTTGTGTAAGATCTGTGGAGACGGAGGACACCCAACCATTGATTGCCCTGTGAAAGGGACTGCAGGAAAGAAAATGGATGATGAGTATCAGAATTTCTTGGCAGAACTTGGCGGGACCCTTCCAGAAGGTGTCACCAAGCAAAGCACACCATTGCCAATCATGGGTTCTTCCACGAGCAATCCACCATGGGCACCCAGCACAAACGGAGGAGGAAGCAGTAGTACAGGAACATCTGCACATCCGGGTCTAGGAAGCAATGTAGCAAAACCAGGAGTCGGTTTTGGTCTTGGTCTTGGAATTGGTAAAGAAATCGATGATACCAATCTGTATATCGGGTACCTGCCTCCGACTTTCGAAGATGATGCCCTGATTCGGTTGTTTTCACCATTTGGGGAGATAGTAATGGCAAAGGTGATTAAAGACAGGGTCACTGGGCTGAGCAAAGGTTATGGTTTTGTCAAGTATTCTGATATATCTCAGGCCAATCAAGCCATTGCTAGCATGAATGGTTATCGTCTGGATGGAAGAGTAATTGCAGTAAGAGTTGCAGGAAAGCCACCCCAACCTACTGTACCCCCTGGTCCTCCTGCGCCCACTTATCCTGGCGGGTATCCATCTCAGCAGATGACTGCGCCACCGCCTGGGAGTTATATGACTGCCCCAGTTCCATGGGGACCACCACCACCGCCTCCTCCTCCTCCTTATGCTGCTTATGCTCCTCCTCCGCCTCCTCCTCCTCCTGGATCGAGCATGTATTCATCCTACCCAAGCCAACAACAGATCCCCTCTTATGGTGTTCAATATCCTCCTCCTCCTCCTCCTCCTCCACCTCAGAACAAGAGCGTTATTACATCAACTACTACTACTACTACTAATACTGAGGCCCAAGCCCAACAAAGCTACCCAAATAATATGAATGCACCTCCTGCACAGTCCCCATCCCAGTCTAGTAATGTTTATGGGACAACAACAACAACACCAAACACCCAAACTGCATATCCTTACTCTTCTTATTACACTCAGTCAGTAGTTGAGCAGCAAAGTTTTGCAGCTGCACCCTGGTCTTTAAATCTCTCTGCAGACCAAACTCAGCAAACTACTTATGGCACAGACCCTGAGTATGACAAGTTTATGGCTGAGATGAAATGAATCTTGCTTCTACTTCTTCTGCATATGCATCGACTGTAAGTCTGCACCTTATTTTCTACCTACCTTTCTCTGTTTAGGAGTTGGCTTCTGCTTAGTCACTTACTTAAGTTCGACTGAAATTCTTGACTTAAAATAGATAGTCAACAATCTGAACATATAGACATGATGTTACAAATTTTGTATTAATTACTCGAGACAAAATAGAAATTAATGTCCATGAATCTACAAATTTGAAGAGTTATGTTTTTTTTTAGCCACTAAGAACCATTGTGTTCTTCTAATGTAACAATAATTAAAATAATGTGTACTTAAGTTAAAGTTTACTGTTTCATCAATGACAGATTCTGCTAAATAAAACCTAGTTGCTAGACATTTTTTTTTCTGTGGCAGATGGAGGGGAGGCATGAGCTGCTTTGTATTTGTAAATTGTAATTTTAATCAAAGTCTGACAGTGTTACTTTTTTTACAGCTGTTGTTGCATGCTAACAATGGCTACTGTTTTTAAGTCATTATTGGGTTATTTGACCTTTTTTCTTGTAAGACTTAAGAGTTAAGAGTGGATTTGTTTTTCTTTGTACAAGAGCTGTTAGTTTTGTTGAAAGTAAAAGACTAGCAATGAGATAAATACTGAATTTGTGGCTTGGTTTTTGAATAAAGAAATGGAAAAGTTATTGGAATGGTTGGTGCAGGGGGGGGGGGGGGGGGGCTTTGAAAGGATGAATTTATGGTGATGGATGAGATAGGAGTGAATAGGCAGTTGTAATGTAATGTATGATTTATGATATGAGATAAGATATGTAGGTGAATTAGTTGATAACGATTCTTCTTGTTTATGGTGGATATTGTTTGGCAGGTTTCTTGGAGCTTTCAACCAAACCAAACCAAACCAACCTAATTTGTTTGGTTTCTGAATTCTGAGTGACTCAAGTTTCAGACTCACATTCACATCTTTATTCTTCTTGCTCTTGCTGTGGTGTTGCCCAACTTCAGAAATTCACATCTTTTATGCATCATTGCTTGCTGATAATAATATTTTTCATTTTTTACTAATATTTTAGATATGAATTTTGGCTGTGTATGTTTCTACAATATAATTCACATCTCTATGAACATGTTTTGTTTTTATTTTTTTCTTGTTGATATGCATGCCATCTACTTCTGCAGACTGAGGACTTCCATTTCTTCCCTATATGGTATGGTATGGGCAGCAGGTGGCATATTATTATTTTTTTATTATTTATGTGAGAGGCCATTTGAGTGTTGAATCTAACTTGTAACAAAGTTGGCTGCTGGTGCCAGGTATTGCTATATGGATCTCATCATCTCTCCTGTCTTACTCTCTCACTTCACTTGAATATGCTGCCTGAAACACTCTTTGCAGGAATATGCTAAATATTATATTCTGCAGTCTCCTTTGTAAAAAAAAAAAAAAAAAAAAAAACCCTTTGTTTTTGCACCAGAAAATGTCAAACTTGCTACTTTTTTTTTCCTCCATTTCATCTTATGGTGTAAAATTTTCTTTCAGAATTTTGCTCAATATCATCATCTAACAAAATTACGTTTCCTAGTCTGGTTATGCCATAAAAAGAGTATGTGTTGAATGAAGATCTGTGTCATGTGTTGAATCTCAACCAACTCAAGTGGTAGTGAATTTGTATGATTTTAAATACTTTATCAAATCTCTTGGAGATGAGGAACATGGCTTTGCAAAAAAAAAAAAAACATAATTACACACCAGTGATTTTAGCCTAGTAGGGTTTATATGATATGGATTCACCAAAGTTTGATCTGTTAATGAGTTTTAGGATTTGATTGTCATTTATCCAGACTATTGGCTGTCTGGCATGGTACTTGTTATCTTTGAGGGATTATGTGTATACTACTAGCCTGCTACTACCATGACTTAAGTTTTTAGTGTCGTCTTCCCTAGTTATTGGTGATAAACTTCTGACATCTAAGCTTACTTGTTATTGTTTGAATAGCTCGGCAATGGAGCTTTGGCTTGAAGCTGGATGAAAACATTACCAAATAATCCTGTTACTTTTTTGTCGACTAGTTGAGCATCTTGATTAGATTTGTGACATGGCATGTTATGTTGTAAAATACATATGATTCAGTATCTTACATCTTACATTTAATATATAGGAAATCATTAACAAACTCTTATGACTTTTAGTTTTTGAATGGATAAGGATAATAAACGGATAAGAATAATAAAAAGGGCGACCCCAAAGTATATATTTTTTTTAAACTATCAATGTCTATAGAGAGTTATCTTAAAATAGTGTTGTATTTTTTGTCTTTGTCTAGGCGGAAGGAAGGAAATGGTAGCATGTTGGTACATCAATTTTTTTCATGCCACATAAGCTAGAAAGGACATCAGCATCAAAGTTGTAAATAAGTGTTTTCTGCAATTTATGATTTTTTTTTTAAAAACCAACTGTTTTTTGAAACTTTTTAATTGAGGTTTTTCTAAAAATAACTGTTTTTGTAACTTTTTGATCAAGCTTTAATTGTACAATAACACAAAATCTTTTGTCAGGTGGATATAATACATTAACATACTATTATGTTAATGTAAAAACACACTTGTTGGATGTCGAATGTTAAATATGGAAATTCCCCGACAAGGCTATGGTACAAGGTTTTGCATGTCATGCATTACCGGTTTGGGCCAAGTTTATGGTCGATTTCAACGGGAGTCTTATAAGTGTTACAATTAAGCATGCATGCACGTTCCAAGATGTGACTTACATATTTTGTTTGAGACACAAACATACCTTAGTTCCGAGTAACCGTGACACCAAGAAAATAGTTAAGACCGCCTAAATCTTTCATAGAGAATTCATGACCACAAGATGCCATAAGCATGGGATGCTGACGAAGTGGTCATGATGATGTCGTCGGCGTATAGGAAAAGATATTCCAGATCATTACTATGTTTGTAAATAAAGAGTGTTGGGTTGATTTTACTATAACTAAAACCGAAAGTGATGACATAGGTGGCAAAACGTTAGAACCAACCTCTTGGGCTTGTTTCGGCCCATATAATGATTTTTGTAGACGACAAACATGATTAGGAAGAAATTTATCAACAAATCTCAATGATTGATGCATGTATACAGTCTCAGCAAGGTGTCCATGCAAGAAAGTTTTCTTAACATCAAGTTTGAATAAGCCGTTTTCTGGAAACTACCAGACTCAAAACGTTCAAATTGTGACTCCTTTACAACCTGGCTAAAGGGTTTACCATAGTTACAACCATTAACAACTACTCATGGATCTGTCAATATTTTGTTTGTGTTTAAATAACCACATGCATCTGAAAATATTAACACACTCATATGCCTAGGAACAAGTACCCAAATATTATTCTTAATAAGTGCACTGTATTCATTTATTATTGCTTGTTGCCAATTCGGATCCTAGAGAGCTTTTAGGTGAAAGCGAGGAATATGAGAGATAGTAGTTGTGTGAAGATCGAGTCTCTATATGGGTTTAGAGATACCAAGATGAGAGCGAGTTTTCATTGGACGAGGTACAACAAGAATCATAAATCCATTGTTTGGCGAAAATAGAAAACAAAGTGAATCATAGGAAACTATAACATTCAGTTTCAGATTTGCTTCTTTATTTGGGGTCGCGGCCCAATCTTCAGTGGTCATGAGGCTTAGGGCCTTAGGGAAGGAAGAATTTGGCCCGTCTCGGGTGTGGGTGTGATGGTTTAAGTGATCCAAGTGTTCGATGGTGTGTTCAGAGGTCAAGGGTATAATCGTAATTTGATAATTCAGTCTTTTATGAATTTTGGATTTAATTTTGGTTGGCTTTCAGATAAAGTTTATAGGAGTGTAGGGTTTCTCGTTACCTTTTTGTGGATATAAAGAACATTGAAAACGGATAAGGGATGCAAAAGTTATGATCATTTGAAAGTTAGAGGGGTGTTGGGCCAAAACGGGTACGCATGGCGTACAAGGGAGGTACTCATGGCGTACATTGGAATTTGGACGCGGGTGCATTTGGGAACGCGTTGTGTTCGTCAGGCCAGATTAAACCCCTAAATTAGGGTCTTGGGCCCTATTTAAAGACTTTAAATCACCTCCAACCCATATTTCCTTCAACCTCCATCCTCTCTAACCCTAAGAACGAAACCCTAGCCTCCATTTGAGTGATTCTTGAGCTTCAAAGTGATTTATGTGTGTTTTTGGTGCTTGAGGAAGAACCGAAGAAGAATGAACTTCTTGAAGAGTCATTGCTTGACTTGGAGCTTTTGGATCCTGGCTTTGTGCACCTAGATCTATCTTCTAGAGGTATAAAGTCTCAACCTTGACAACTCTTTCATGTAGATCTAGCCAAGTGGTATTTTGTTATGGTTTTGGTCCCTTTGAGGTGGTTCTTGTGAGTAGAAGTTACTCTAGAACCTTTGAGCTTCATATTTGGTACTTCTTGAGGTTATAGAGTCATAAAGTTTGGATCTTGATGGGTATAAACCTTCCATGCATGATATGGTAGTCACTTGACGAAGTTTAGGACTTAGGGTTTTGATTTGGGTCCCACTGAGTTATGTTAAGCCATAACTTTATGACTTAAGAAGTCCCTTGAAATCAGATATGGAAGTTTGGAGTGAGGTCTTAAGGTATTAAGAAGTTTTAAAGACATTTTGGGGTGATTTTGACCTTTGGGGTTCATCTTTGGTGTTGGGCTTCTTTAAGCCATGCAAAGGGTTAAAGCCTTCAACTTTATGGGTTAAGTCAATGTTATGGGACTATTCTGGGGGTTCTAGACGTTGGACTTAATGGATTAAGTCCTTAGAATGAGAATTTGGAACTTAGCCTTGAACGTCGTGCGTAGCCCCTGGGAACGCAGCGCGTTCCGTCTTGAGTCCCTGTCAATTTGTCCGGCGACGAACGTCGTGCGTTCAGCCCTTGGATGTCGTGCGTTCGTTCGATCAATGGAGTTTTTGTTTGTTGGGCTTGGACTTAACTTTGGATGTCGGTCTTGCTGATTTGGGCCTTATTGGGCCTTGTGGTGTCATTTCGGTTTTGGGCTACCTATTTGGGTTTTGTTGATTTGGGCCTTTTGGACCATCTAAGATCAAATGTTGGACAAAAGGAAATTTTTGGGCTTTAGGATAAGGCCCATATGGGTTGGGCCCAATTTTAGTGGCCTTTGTGTAACTTTTGGTTTTGGGCCTTTATGGTTTTTGGACTTAGGCCTCAGTTTTGGTTCCAGTTGGGTTAGGGGTAAAATGGTCATTTTACCCCAAGTATGGTTTATGGATCATAGTTTGGAACCCAATTGCTAATTGGGTGTTATCTTGGTATTGATAGCCCGGAGGAATCATTAGGGCAGCAGTAGCTAGGGATTTCTTTCAGTGAACTTCTGCATTCAAGGTGAGTCTCCTCACTGTTCTATGGGTCAAAGATAGCAATGTTGGCCCATTTGGTTTATGTATTATAGGAAGACCCGAGGGTAACCCTTGGCAATTTGTATGAAAGACCAGGAGGCGACTCCTGGCAAACTGTATGCAAGACCTGAGTCTGAACTTTGGCAGTTAATTAAGTAGTGTAGATTGTATACTAGTTGTCTTTGTGATGCTTGCATGGAAGACCCAAAAGTGGCTCCTGGAACTTGTTGGTAAGGCCCAGGGTTGTGGCCCCCGGCCTGACAAGGAAGACCACGAGGTAGCTCGTGGCATAATGACAAGACTATGGTTGACACATAGCACTTTTATTGATTGTTTGGATATGTCTGCTATGTTTGGATCATGGTTATGTATGGTATGTGGTATTTTGGGGAACTCACTAAGCTTTGTGCTTACAGTTTGTGGTTTATGGTTTCAGGTACTTCCGATTCGAAAGGGAAGGGCCCGACTTGATCGCAGCGCTCACACCTATGTTTTTCCGCAACTTATGATTTTGGGAATTACTTTGATGAATGTTTTAATTTGGAATACCTTAATGTTGGATAAATGTAAATAACAGTGTTGTAAAAATCCCGATTAGGTCCCGATTAATCTCCAATTAATCCCTAGGCGCTACTCGACCGATTAGAGAGCGCCTAGCGATTAATCCATGCATACACAATGACTGAAACAGTAGAACCTGATGAAATTTTAACACTTTGAAGAATTTATATCTCAATAAAAACTATTTGAGGTATGATTCATGTTGTATTTATCATATTAATCTATTTTGTTATGATATTAGTGACATTTACGAACTTTTATATGATATTAGTCATATTTAATTTTTTAAAATCTAACAAATTAGCAATTAATGGTCCCCGATTAATCTCCGCCTAGCTGATTAATCCCTTAACCCCAGTCCACCGACTAGCTAACTGATGGGTTTTGGTCATAAGACATCCTATGTGCTCATACAAACCCTAAAACTTGGATCTAGGTTTCTCTATTGTACATACTTTGAATCCAAGACTTTGAACCCTAATTCTAGCATATGGAAATCAGAATTCACATGTAAATAGGTTTAAGAACATACCTTGATTGTTATATAGCAATAACAATGCAATTCCTCCTTGAATTGACCTTGGAAAGCTGAGAGTCACAAGTGTCACTCCTCTAATGGCTTACAAACACCATAAGCAAGTGGAGAAGGTATAAAGAGAGAGGAGGGAGGTTAGAATTCGTCTCTAAGACTTCTTGGGAAGGGATACACGAATTCATGAGCCAAGGGGTGTTTATATAGGTGTAGAGATAGGGTTTCAGTCATTATCCTTATCTAGTTGCTTATCCACAAAGCAACCCATAAGATAATCCTTGAATCCTTATCATACTCGAATTCTAAGGCTCTACATCCTTAAATTCGTCCAACCTAATAATAAGATAACTCTTACCTTATTTTGTAACTATCACATAATTACAATTCAACCCCTCTAGTTTAATTAATTACATTTGATCACAAAACTAATTCTTAATTAATTATTGACCAATATTAATTAAACAAATATGATTTCTCCTTTAATATATTATTCTTATAACATATTAATAAATCATATTATCCTCTCTCTCTATATATATTTCTCCAATCAAGTTGCTTTGGTGAAGGCAACCCAAAAGGACCATGCACCATCGGGTCAAGTACATACCAAAATAGTTATGGACTTAGACACTAATCCAACAGTCTCCCACTTGGATAAGTCTAATAACTATTCTGCATATGACTTCGGATCCCGATCTGCAATCGTAGCTTTCCAAAGTTGCTGTCAACTCTGATCATATCAAATACGCGTGTCCTTAGATAAGGGATCATATATTCCTCCATTCTAGAGATCATATGAGATATGATTTCAAATCATTCTCTTTGTACTATATCTCGATTTCCGATTTATGACGACTCACTAATTGAACAAATCAAATTAGCCCTAGCCCGGCCGAGCATTTACGTTTGTCATCACTAAACCATCGAGGGGCCCAAAGATATCGCTTTTATCCTACTTTGAATAAAAGGAACGGATAAACTTTGATACAATGCTCGCTTGCACTCACGCACCGAATCACACACAACAATATGTTTTATAACACCAAGTTACTAGTGCGTTTACATATTATCAATGTGCAACCGATTCGCAAGATACAACTCACACATCTCGGTTTCAAGAATATAAGATGTTATCGTCTCACCAATCACTCGTGATACAATTTCATGGAGTGATCCAAGTGAGCGTGGGTTTGATCCAATGCTCAAATCATATTCATAAGCACTCATGAACGTTGCAGCAAACATTTGCTTATGTCTAATACCTTATAGACAATCCACACACCAATTCACGACAGTCTTCATTCATATCTACTTCCAACATATGAACGACTGTGGCCCGTTCGAATAATTCGATTAAACTCAATTATTCTGGAAGTCAAAACATGCAAATGTGAAACACAAGAATAATACTAATCCCATATGGCCTCAAACCTTTGAGTATAAATAAAACGCCTTTTATTTATCACCATATTGATTACTCATTATTTGTCGTTTCGGGTAATCAACTTCTTACTTGAATTACAACACTTGTCCCATGCTCCTAGCATGCACACAATGTTTACCTATGGTTCTTACTTTGTGAAATAGATCACATTGAACACATTTCCAATCATTCTCATTTCACAACTCCAAATCCTTTTCATAAGTGAAAGAATATCAAATTCTTGCTACTTATAGAATATGCTAGATTCTAACATTTTATGCAATGATCTCTTTTGTAATGTCATTGCACCAAAGTCACAAAGACTATTGCCAATGATATTACAAAGTCCTCTATCGGAGATTGTTACAAGACAATTCCTTAGATATGATGTCTATCTCTCAAAGTACATTCCTTTGAACATCCTTTTGCATAAAAGTTTCTAATCTAGACATAGATTTTCAATATTTACTTCCTAATATGAACACGCTTCCATATTTTCCTCATGACAACTCATTCTTAATAGAATCTTTTCTATTTGTAATGATGTCGATATGATCCATCCAATATGGAATCATTTCCATAATTTCCAATACTATACTTCCAACTACTCACAAGCGACCAATCCTCGTCGAACTTGGATTGTCCTTTGATAGTTGTTTAATTATTTTAGTCAAAACCAATTCTAGTCCCTTTTCCCTCTAAATGCGCTCGACATTTGGAAAATTTTAGAATGGTCAAACATTAAAGCATTTGCAATCTATCCTATACCCGAAGCGTATGGGACACGACGCATAATGTTTTATTTGCTATGTTCTCAAAATTCGAATTGTGAAGAGGGATGCCGTAATCATAATCGAAATTTTAAGAACACACTTTGTACCTTTGACTAAATCTTATTAAAATTTCTCAACCTAAACCTTTAGATTTGAAATGAAGCATAATATTCTCTCCCTTAATTATAGCAAAACAACTCTTCAAGTATTGCGACTTTGCAAAGTATGACTTATGTTTTCTATAATTAATATTGCTAACCTTGCAATACTTTCTTCAATAATCATACAATCATAACATTTATGCTCCCACTATCATGATGATTATTATAAAACATAACACTTATGCTCCCACTAGCTTCGACATGTATTCATAAACATCTTGACTTTCAAAAAATCAATACTTATTGAATTTTTTAAGTTCATGTTTCTAATACTTAATGCTTTGATAATCTTTTATCAAGGCTTCTTGAATTTATACACATTTGCCTTCGATAGTTCATATGTGTGTGTAAACAATTGCCAAACCTCACAATTCAAATTATGGAGAGGGATACCGTAACCATGATTGAATTTGAGAATGCAATTTTACAATTACTATCTTTTTAAATCTTTCTTAGTGAAAGCATTTCCTCACAATCATTTTCATGAAGGAGGAAATCTTATGACACTTAGATTTGAGCGGTGTATGTGTTCCTATCCATGTGAATTTGTTAAAACCAAAGTTTACGACAAATTCAAACTCATATGGACGGAACTTTCTTGATCTTGATTTCTTGCCTTATGGTAGCACGGCTGCCCACCATGTCTTCCAAGTAGTTAAGCAGCTCACCCTTTCCTACAAATATACCTTTCATTGATTAAGGTGGTTTGCCTTTTATGCGTTCAAAATGAGAACTCATAGAACTCACATGCATAATTAACTCGATTGGATTGGCATAGAAACCAAAATAATGTCATCACGATAGGTAGTAAACCTTAACTCGTGTGCTAGTGATGATCGATAAGGTTTATTTGATTTGTTCTTGAAACTTTTCAAGACTATAAAAACTCCCACTGACTCCTTGACATATACGATTCTCTTGTCAAAACATTTCCTGACAAACAAATATTCAAGAGTTAGTGTAGCTTTTAATCAAAACACTTCATAAATTGGTACTAGTTGGTCTTTGTCTTATCCAAGACATCACAACTTACCACATTTAATGAATGTTATAAACCTTTAATACTTTTCACTCATTGTCACAATCTTAACTTTAAGACTTGTTTTGGAACGAAGTATGATTGTCTTCTTGATTTAACCATTTCTTCAATTCTTGATTCCTCTTCTTAGACATACAATTGTACTAAGACTCACTTATAGGATCAATTGCGTTATGGTTCTTAATCATTAAGACCTATCATAAAGCATAAAAGGTACTCTCCCTTCTTCTTAGAATGGAGAAACTTTTATCTTTCTGCCTACTTGATTCTTCTTATTCGTTCTGCTATTGATTTAAACCCTTTAATCAATTCAAAATTACACTTAATCTTGTAAGTATAATCATATTTACTAAACCTTTAGTAAATCATGACGAATATCATTGTTACTCTTATGGTTGACTCGATCAACACGCAACATTGTGTGCTCGATCTCTTAGTCCTTCACTTGACACCTTGTCAACGAATTAGTCTAATTTCCATATATGAAATTTCTCATTCATCGTGCAACCAAGTTGCATGATTCCAAATTTCTGTCCAATTGAAACTTGGGCGATGAGAAAACTCTCCCTATTTGGTAAATTCTCGACTTTTCCATAAACACCATAAATAAGAATCATATCCATTTGTTGTAGAAATATGCAAACACCAATTTTCATAACGATTTCATTGCAAGGAAATAAACAAATAAATAAATAATTCAAAAGAAAATTTATTTTATTTATAAAAGCAGCGGAAAACATATGTCCTTACAATGCAAAATCCATTGAAAAACTATGTATTTCAAAAGAAAATTTTCTAACAACTCTATCATAACTATCTAAGATCAAAATCTAATCTTCAAGTCCATATGATCAAGATCCATTCCTTGTGATTAGATTCATCTTGCTCTTTCACCAAGCTTCCTTTCTTTTCACCGATCCTGTAAAACATTCAAATGCAATCTTATTACATTATGTATTAAGAATTAATGAATAGGAACTTAATGGAGTTAGATAGTGGATTTTACCTGAAGCGCAGCCATACTCTTTGACTCTCCCATCTTCTAGACTCTTCAGGCTCTTTGGGCAGACTTGTATCCAACGCCCTTTCTTTTGGCAGCAAACGCAGGTCGGTTCTCCTAGAACGTCCTCGGAAGTATGGTCGGTTGACTCTCCCAACAAATACGCTCCATTGCTTCGCCAAATCATTTCTGATTCAGCAGCAATGAGCATGTAAGTTAGGTCAATGAGGCTGTCGTCATGATTCATCATATAATACTTTCTTTTGAACTCATTATATGATTCTGGAAGTGACTGCAAAACCCAATTCACAGCCAACTCATTCGGGAATGACACACCCAACATTATCAACCTATCAATGTGTGATTTCATTCCTAGAACGTGGGCACACACGGGTTTACCATCTTCATGTTTCATTTCCAATAGGGCTTTAGTGATATTGAACCTTTCAATTCTTCGATCTTGTGGGTTGGGGAGAACAATAGGAGGAGAAGGAGGAAGTGAAGCATGATTTCTCGTTCCTCGATTGAATCGTGGAATACCATCTTCATGTGGAATGCTTGTTCCACGGGGTTTGGGAAGACCATAGTTGTCGAACTTTGACATCTACAAAACGGGAGAAAAACGAATTCAAGTTAGTTGATAGATTGAGTCCTTAGTAAATCACCCAAATGAAATACTAAGGCTAGGACCCAACACAATATTCTACAACTCGGGAGAGGGATGCCGTAACCCTAATTGTAGAATATTTGAAGGTAAGTGAATGACGATTCACTAATTTCCACCATGAAAAATGAAAAAGAAATTTAAGTTTTAAATCTATGAAAACTCCTAGATCCTTTGAGATTCATTGAACTTTCAATGGCATGTTTAAATCTCGATATGCCCCTCTTGTTTGTGACTGGGATGCCGAGGATCACAAAGCGGGTGTGAATAACCATGCAAACTTACATGGTGCCCTCACATGTTACAGTCACCTATTCGATGTGCCGGTAAACCACACATGCTCCACCGAACTATGACAAACATTGAGTCACCCTTCGCTACCTTTGCTTAGAACCATTTAGTGTGCCGGTTAACCACACACGCTCCACTAACGTCTTCGCAAGGGCACAAAGTGTAATTTCATGGAATTGCATCAATTCACTTTTCCTAAGTAACTAAGATTGGGAATTTTGAAAAACATTTAGTTACTTTAGTAGTTCATTATACTTATAATGGAAGGTTTAGTCCTATCCTACCCGTTCGGCTAACGACCCTCCACTAGTCAAGAGTGCGGTGGGTAAGAGTGGATACCCATTCAATTGCCATTTTATAGGCAATTTCCTTAAACACCCCTTATAGACTAGCTTCGTGAATGAGGCCTACTAACGGTAAGACTGACTTTTACTCATACATATATATAATGTTAGACTTTTAATGTTATATATAGTATAGGGTGTATTTTATATTTTTAAAATATTAGGTGGTCAAATTTAACAATTATACTTTTAATTCAATTAAATTGTAAACCAAAACCTTTATGGATTTATTAAACCTCTTTTAATTATACACCTTAATTAATTAATAAAACCATAAGGGTGTGATTTGAACCTTTTCAAAACAATACTAGAGTTTTAGAATTTAACATTCCTAATTAAACTTTTAATCAACTTTTAAATTCCAAAACTTGAGGGAAAGTTTTGAAACATTTCAAACCATAAGGGTTTAGAATTTAAATATGCATCAAAATTATACTATTTAATCAAAATTTAAATTCCAAAACTTGAGGGCAAGTTTTGAAACCTTTTTCAAAACATTAGGGTTTCAACTATTTAAATTTCAAAACAACAAAACTTTTGGGTTCAAATTTAAACTATAAAACCTAAAGGGCAAAATATGAAACTTTTCATAACAACAAGGATCAAATAACAAATAATTCAAATTAACATTTAATCACATAATTATCCATATTTGATGATTTCTTGCAAAATAATTTATCAATTTACTTAAAATAATTAATCAATTATCTTATAAGGAAACAATTATCTTATTAATTGATAAATATCTTCAATTAAATTAAAAATATAGTCAAATATATCATATAATCGGATTAATATTAATCTAACATGATAAGGTAATTATCCCAATGCAAAAACAGCAAGAAATCCCGAGATAAGCACTATCTGACGCACCGACTCGCCGAGTCAACCTCTGGAACTCGCCGAGTCCAAGAGTGACTCGCCGAGTCAGGTCGAACAGTGAGGCCAAAACACGATTTTCAGTTACATCAAGCATCAATACAATTGAAACCAAGCTAGGCTCTGATACCACTGATGGGTTTTGGTCATAAGACATCCTATGTGCTCATACAAACCCTAAAACTTGGATCTAGGTTTCTCTATTGTACATACTTTGAATCCAAGACTTTGAACCCTAATTCTAGCATATGGAAATCAGAATTCACATGTAAATAGGTTTAAGAACATACCTTGATTGTTATATAGCAATAACAATGCAATTCCTCCTTGAATTGACCTTGGAAAGTTGAGAGTCACAAGTGTCACTCCTCTAATGGCTTACAAACACCATAAGCAAGTGGAGAAGGTATAAAGAGAGAGGAGGGAGGTTAGAATTCATCTCTAAGACTTCTTGGGAAGGGATACACGAATTCATGAGCCAAGGGGTGTTTATATAGGTGTAGAGATAGGGTTTCAGTCATTATCCTTATCTAGTTGCTTATCCACAAAGCAACCCATAAGATAATCCTTGAATCCTTATCATACTCGAATTCTAAGGCTCTATATCCTTAAATTCGTCCAACCTAATAATAAGATAACTCTTACCTTATTTTGTAACTATCACATAATTACAATTCAGCCCCTCTAGTTTAATTAATTACATTTGATCACAAAACTAATTCTTAATTAATTATTGACCAATATTAATTAAACAAATATGATTTCTCCTTTAATATATTATTCTTATAACATATTAATAAATCATATTATCCTCTCTCTCTATATATATTTCTCCAATCAAGTTGTTTTGGTGAAGGCAACCCAAAAGGACCATGCACCATCGGGTCAAGTACATACCAAAATAGTTATGGACTTAGACACTAATCCAACACTAACGTCGAGCGATTTTTACAACCTTGGTAAATAGATGTTGAATGTATATGTATTAAAAATGAAAATTTTACCCTCGGTTTTTGGGATGTTTCAAGTTGGTATTAGAGCCTTGGTTTGAGGGATTCATGCATACTTTCAGGTGTCCCTGAACTCAAACTGAGGATTTGGTGAAGATTTTTACAAAGTAAACATTAAAAAAAAGAATTTCTAATCAAAGAAAGGGGTGTGATACGTGCAATCGGCCAAGCTCAGGTAAATGGTTCCCAGAATACCAATACATGTTTATTATGATAGGTGATATGATTATGAGAATTGCATGCTAGATTAGGGCTAAGGATCTGCTCAGTATTTTATGATAGGAGAGATGCCTTTATATGCCTGATTGTATGAGCTTTAGAATCGCATGCTAGTATGAACATCTGATAAGTGGATAGAATGGCCTGATTAGTGTATGCGAGTTAGATTTTTTTTCCGTTGTCTGAATGCTGCTTGTTTAGTGCTTTGTGGGACTCTTAGTGATGTGAACTGACTGCTAAGTGAATATTCTAAGTCACAAGTGGCACATGTTAAAAAATCTAATATTTTCTTTTCATTCGACGAAACCTAATATCATTATTACTAGATTTTAGTCTAATATTTATTGCGACTAATTATAAGTCTAGATTTATCATTAACTCGAGGTATACGTCATGATCTATCAAGTAAGGAACAACCAAGTAGGATCATATCGGAGGTAGGGTCCGTTTGGTATACGTAGTATACTGTTTGGAAAGGCCACTTTAAACACCTCACTAAATTACAGTTTATAAATCATCCCCGTAAGTAGATCAATCAGTATAACGACTTTGAATCACTGATAAATCTTGTTTATAGGTTCATGATAATGATAATGAACTTAAACATAAGTTATACTTAGAGTAGGGTAAGCATAACTCACTTACATGGGGGTTTGGCGAGGAATCGGGCTCTACGTGGGCAGAACTTTTGAGCCGAAAGCTCTTCTTCTCAGGGCTTTCCGACACTCCGGGATTCGCTTCTAACACTTAGGAAGTGTTAGGGAAAGGCTTAGAGGGTTTGGGAGTGTTTGGGAGAGAATGGGTTAGAAGGTGTGAAGAAATGAAGTGATATGCGCCTCTATTTATAGCCTGCATGAAGGCAATACACTGGGCGTACTAGATGGGTAACTGGGCATACTCATGCCAGGTGTCACCATGTGGTGGCAAGGCGTGGGGAAGAAGTAGTGGCTCAGACCGCGCCACGTGTCACTCGCTGATCACTCCAAAAACTAATTATCTTATAAAATTCGTAACTTTTGCATACGATCTCCTTTTTTGACGTTCTTTATATCCACGCGTAGGTATTGACAGGGTGTACAACTTTCATTTAGACTCTATCAGCTAATTTTGACTCTATTTTTAAAGTTATATTTTAACAAGCTTAGACAGTTAAAGTTCGTTAAAAATTCATAACTTTGTCATCTGACGTCCGTTTTTTACTGTCTTTATATTGTTGAGCTCCTATTAACGAGACTCCAGTTATCATTTAGGTTGTCTCGGCTAAAAATCGATCGATCAAAAACTTGATTCCTAGGCTGCATATTGTTATGCGAAATCTTAGAAAAATCATAACTTCCTCATACAAAGTCAGATTTGGATGTTTTTTTATATACGTTCTCAGTTTAACATATACAACGACTTTCGTTTAGGCCACTAAGGCTAAAAAGTAGTTTATCAAAAATTCATTTTTTACGATACATAGCGTCGTGCCGATTTTGTTGTAAAACTTCGATGGGTCATAACTTCTTCATTATAAGTCGGATTTCAGCGTTCCTTATATCCCTGAAATCCTTGTTACAACTACTTCAACTTTCTTTAAAGATATTGGGTCAAATCTTAATTCTATTTTTGACACATATTTTTATTATTATTTTATTATATCGTTATAAGCACTTGTGTAGCACATAAATCACATAATACTCAAATAATTCCTCTTCATTACTTCAAAATATGTTACAATTGTTGGCCCATAATCCTAAACTCTTGCATAATGGTCACTCATTTTCCCATTAATTAATGACAATGCCCTCATCCTTGATCTATAGTATTTTAACCATGTGATTTTGCAATGAAATTTACATTGTATTTTAACCTACATCTCCTTACATTTTAAGTTAGGTTTCCTAATTAGCTCCTTCACGAATTGCCTTGCTAACCAAGTAGGATTCATAATCCTTCAATTATTAAAACTCCTAACACATGTATGCAGGTCTATAAGCTTTTTTATTTGGAATGTCCTTTCAGTACTCATCCAAGAAACCCTAACCACGAATGGGCACTTTCTGGAGCACTTCCACATATTTCCACTAATCTAACACTATTACACTTTTTGAAATGAATTTGATAATCCTTACTGATAATATAGTTAGTTAAACACAATTGAGCTCTTGTGGCTTTTCATACCTTTCACCAAACACTAGTTTCATTAAGTTCCATTTCACCTTTGGGTTATGGGTGGAAGACTCGAAATCAACATCCAACTCTTCTTCATCACTACTTTGTACATACTCTGAGTCCAATTCTTGGTTATGGATTTGAAGTTCAACGTTACTTTGAGCTTGAGCATCATCAGTTGCATCATCGTCATCGTCTTCTTCACAGAGAATGTTCAGAAATTCATATCTGCATCAGAAAATTGGTTTCCTCTTCAAATAATCATCGAGTTCCACATCCAGTTGCGAATCCATAATATAAAATCACATGGTTCACTATTTAAATGAAAACGATAAAAAAATCAAACAATACTAGTTGCGTGTTCGAATCGGGTTGAATTGTATAAGCCAGAAAAGATTCAAAGTTCTTACAGCTATACCCAACGAGATCTCATATCTTGATATATTTCTACAATTGTATCATTACTAATGGCGGAGGGCGGGTGGAACTGACGGCGGTGGCACCGACACACCTAAAAGTGATGTTGATTGTCAATTGAGACGGCCAATGGGCTAATGATTGATGCCTAATGCATGATGGTGATCGCTCGACGATTGTGAGCTTGGGGAGGAAACGTCGTTTTGCCTTCACACGATTATTTTTTTTCCTTTTTTTTAAAAAATTGAAGTTATATTGACTACTAATATTGGATTGGTCTATTAAAATATAATGTATAGGCTATAAAAACCAGATTTATACATGGGTTTTAATTGTCTAACATACTAGGTAGCTCACTAAAATTGTTAAAGGTGGGTTACTAATTTTAATTGTATTATACATTATCATAAAAAATAAAAATAATAGGTGGGTCAAGTGACCTACCAAAGGTTAGCATTCCCTCGCCATTATCCATATCTATACTATTTAAATCATACACAGTGACATCTCCATTTTCACGGCCAGAAAAGACCGATTTTGTTTATGCTTTATAAAAATCAGAGTACTTCTTTTCATAAAAATGTTGCGGAATTTGTTCCCAGAAAAATACGATAAATACGTTATCAAAACAATTTCGAAGAAACGTATTTTATTCATTTTAAAACGTTTGGGATGTCATCGTCAATACAAGAACATAAGTATAAACAGAACATACATTTATTTACACTAGTGATCTACATCTCTTTAATCTCTTAGTGTAATGTCACTTCATATCGACACCTGTGATATAAATAAACTGAGTGGGTCAGGTTGGGAAACCTGGTGAGTACATAGGGTTTTCAACCCACAATAATATAATTATTATGTTTAATCATCAAATAGTTAACCCAATTTCCTATCCCCATTATTTTCTTTATTCTTAAGGATCTACCCTAAGAATCAGTTCTTTCTTGTTCATTCATTCTTAAGGAGTATCCTACGGAATAGGTACGAATTCCATCGTTGTAAATGACACATCTGTCAAGCACAGCTGCTAGTTCTGTCACTTAGGCGCAGCTGCCAAAATTGTGACATTCTCTATGGGGCGCATCTGTTGGAATAGTCATTTAGGCGCATCTGCCGGGGTTATGAGGTTCTCTATTAGGCGCTTCTACCAGTAGAGTCCTTTAGGCGCATATGTCAGGGTTTTATTGACAGTATTGTTTTCGAGAGTCCACTCACAATACATATCAATGAGTTTTTAGAGTACACCGGTGAACACATCGTTCACAACACCTACAGGTTGCCAGCCTGCTAGTGTTCCACTGGACTGTCTAGAATAGTCTGTGGTTGTCATCCATACTCTGTTGAATGACGGGGCCATCATTTGGGAAAAAAGCTTCTCACATCGTCCACCTCTCACCCTCACCTCACGGTCTATTTCACCTCTCAACTCATCATCCAGCTCATATTTCATCTATTACATCTACCCATGTCTTACCCCCAACATTTTCGTAGATATAAAATACATATACAGTTTAAATCATTTAAAACGTGTATATAATTATCCATCCAGCATAGACAGCAAGTACTCAGGTAATATGCACACATAGCATGTAATTTATATAAAATATTTCATATCTATGTGTAAGATGAAAGTAACTATGCACTCACCTGGCAAGGTGGTGACTCGGCACTCGAACGACACTTCGTTACTTCTTAAAACAATTTCCCTCGACAAAACCTAGTATCATTACCACTAGAGTTTAGTTCAATATTCATCGAGACTAATTTAATAGTCTAGCTATTATTACTATTATATAAGTGTTAAACAACACTCTTATATAACTCATAATAATAGCCAAATAATTATTTTAAGGTCCAAATAATGTTACTATAATTAATTAGAAGCTATATTAAAAATATCATAGGCGTAGCTCACTTACAGCGGATTTTTATTAAAAAAAACGGGCTTCGCATGAGCAGCGTTTTCGAGCCGAAAGTTTTTCTTCTCGGAGCCGTCGGGCGCTCCGGGGCTTCTTCTCATGCTAGGGAGGTTCCCTAGACTTGGGAGGGGTTTAAGGAGGCTAGAGAGAAGTTAGAGAGAGAAAGAAAGGTTATGGTGTGACGAAATTATGAATGATGCATCCTTTATTTATAGGGATTTTATCGTAGAGTAGCCCCTAAGCTTCGTCCGTCTCTTCCGCGTACGAGCTCCGTTTTCTGCGTCGAAGAGTAGAGACTAAGTTTCATCCATATCTTTCACATACGAGCTCTATTATCGATGTTCTTTATATCCACGCGTTAATATTTACGAGTACTACAACTTTCATTTAGATCCCGTCGGCTAATTCTCACTCTATCTCAGATTTACAAAACTGTATCGAATTCGCAACGCTCGAAGAGTAGGAACTAAGCTTCGTCCATATCTTTCGCATACGAGCTTCGTTTTTGACTGTCTTTTTATCGTTTAACTCCTATTAACGATATCTTCATTTATCGTTTAGATTATTTTGGCTAAAAATCGACCTATCTAAAATTCAGATTTCGGGTTGTGCATTGTTATGCTAAATCTTAGAAAAATCATGACTTCCTCATACGAAGTCAGATTTGGATGTTCTTTTTATGCACACTCCCGGTTTAACATATACCACGACTTTCATTTAGATTGCTAAGGCTAAATCTCGCTCTATCGTAAATTCACGATCACTATTTATGCCTTCCGGTATCGTGTCGGTTCCGTCGCGAAACTTCGACGGGTCATAACTTCTTCGTTATAACTCGGATTTCGACGTTCTTTATATGTACGGAAACCTTGTAACATATACTACAACTTGGTTGAGATTATTTATTCTTAATAATCTTTTGTCGAAAAGTCGTTTTCGACCCCTATTGCCTCTAAATTGACTAGCCCGGATCTACGGGCGTTACATACACACTGTCCATTTCCTTGAAGGTAAAAACCCTAATTTTACTAAGAGTGAAACGAGAGAAGGAAGAGAGGATATGTCGGGGGGGTTTCTCACTTAACGAGAGTGTTTGTTTTTACCTCAATCCACATAAGTCATTTAATGCCACATCAGCTAATATAACCAGGTAAATAAGGGTGATCGGATGAAAAAGACTAAGGGGGTGTTTGGGATTTGATTTGTAGCCTAAAAAATCATTTTCAACAAAAGAACTTTTTGACTTATAGTTTTTTCTAAAAGAAGGTTTTAAAATATGTTTGGATTAACTTTTGAGGGAGAAAATGCCAAAAAGCCAAAAATTACCAAAAATCACAAATTCATGATTTTTAAAACTATTTCTTTTTCTTCTTGTCAAAAAGTCATTTTAAAAAGACTTTTAAATTTGTCAAACATCTTTTTAAACTTTTAGTTTTTCGGAAAAACCAAAAATCAAAAAAGTTACTTTGAAAAGAAATCTCAAACACCCTCTAATTTGTTCAATTTATCCATTTTTCTAGGTTATTTTGTTAAAAAAAAAATGGGACCTAAATTGAAACTTTTTCCTAAAATGTATAAATATTATAATAAGTTTTTTTATCGAATAAAAGAAATGTAGGAGGGCTGATGGATAAATACATTTTAGTCGATGACCAACCGATGACATGCTAC
This sequence comes from Lactuca sativa, assembly GCF_002870075.4. Taxonomy (NCBI): domain Eukaryota; kingdom Viridiplantae; phylum Streptophyta; class Magnoliopsida; order Asterales; family Asteraceae; genus Lactuca; species Lactuca sativa. The sequence continues at coordinate 955,670 of NC_056625.2, read as the reverse complement.
ACGCTAAACATTTCCATTAAAAATCTGACATGTCATCATAATCATAATCATACCGCGTCACACAGCTGCCGACATGTCACCATCCACGTCAACAACATAATGCCTAAATCACCCTTCTAGACCCAGGTAATTTGAAGTGAAAGGACTCGTGATTTAGGAATTTAAACCTGAACTCAATCGTTCGATTGATCTTTTATGTGTTTGATCCGTGTTTGAATTTCGGTGCCTGTCTGTTCATGGCGGCTCCGTTCTTTTCAACGCCTTTCCAACCCTTCGTTTATCAGGTATGGAAATCAGAATTTCAGTAGGTTTTTTTTGTGTGTATGTTAATGTGATTGTATCTGAACGTAATTTGATTCAACATTACTATTCTAACCAGACGCGGATTGAAGGTTACATTGAGAAACAGGTTTTTGTGAGTTTTTATGTTTTAAAGTTTTGGTATGGATTGATGATCAGATAAATGGTGTATGCTGTGGTAGTTAAGGTGAGGGTTAGGTTAATCAAGGTGAAATGTTGTGTAGAGTATAACATTGAGCATTTTATTATAACATAAACGTAATATTTGTAGTTGAAGCAAAAGTAGAATAACTGTTTTAATTAGCTTATTATACTTAAATCTATGATTCTATATATGTTAATCAGTTTATTAGAATGGTAGTATTTAGGAGTATTTAACATTGGATTTGGGGTTAATGTACAATAATAGAGTCAAGACGATGCTGTTACGCCTTTTCAGATTTTGGGTGGTGAAGTTCAGATAGTTCAGGTATGTGTAGCAGTAGCATCATTGTTCATTAATGTTAGTTTTGCTTCCTTCTATGTTCATCATCCTGATCCTGATCCTGATTTTTCTTGCCAGATTATGTTGAAGCCAGAAGACAAGGTGAGTGCAAAACCAGGTATTTGCTTGCTTGTTGTGCTGAAATAGGCTTATTATTTATTTATTTATTGATGGTAAGTGAGTTATTTACAACAGGCTGCATGTGCTATATGTCTGGCTCCATTCAAATGGAAAATGTTTATGCCCCAGAGAATGAAGCAGGAATGTGGCAATGGGTTTTTGGAAAGAATGCAACTAAAACAATCTTTGTAAACAGTGGGTCAACCGATGGATTTGTTGCCATGGCTGCACCTTCTCTAGGAAGAATTCTCCCTGTTAGTCAATCTGTCAATGTTAGTTAGTTAGCTAGTTACTACATTTGATGCTTGATTCTGATGTATTATTGTATACTTTCTTTTAACTCTGTAGATTGACCTGGCAAGATTCGGTGGTGAGATATTATGCCAGGTATGATGTTAAATTAAATATTAATTCATTCATCATCATTGTCTCAGTTTTTGTTATTTTCTGAATCTGTCTGTAGCCAGATGCATTTCTTTGCTCCATTGGTGATGTGAAAGTCAGTAGCAACACATTTGATCAGAGGGGACCTAATCGTAATGTTGTTGAGGTGACATTTTCTTTTTCCAGGTTTTGTCCCATAATATATATATATATATATATATATATATATATATATATATATATATATATATATATATATATATATATATATATATAATTTTAAAATTTGTTACTTTACAGAGATTGTTGAGACAAAAAGTATCTGGGCAAGGCCTGGCATTCATGGTTGGGGGTGGATCTGGTAATTATGATACTATTAATTCATGTTGCCTTACATTCTGCTTGATATGGCCTGTGAATGTGTTTATGTTCCTTGTGGTTTTGTAGTTGTGCAGAAAAATCTTGAGGTTGGTGAGATACTTTCAGTGGACATTTGTAGCATTATTGCCCTGTCAACAACGGTGGATGTACAAATCAAATATAATGGTCCAATGAGAAGGGTGGTGTTTGGGGTGATATATATTTTTCTTTAAAAAAAAATAGAGTAACAGTTTGTTAGTTTCTAAAAAGTAAAATGGTTGGGCATGCATGCAGGGGGAGAATCAGAATATGGTGACAGCAATGATGAGAGGACCAGGAATTGTGTTTATCCAGAGTATGCCCTTCCCTCGCCTTTCTCAAAGCATTGCTAGGTTAACAACCCACCCACTCAAGAGTCAAGTCATCACCTTTAAACTTTTACATATCTTCTTCTCTTATTTACAGAATTGTTTGTGTTTATGGAATGGATGCAGGGGTGTTGCATCTCCAAACATGAGGTTGAGGGACAATCCAAAGTTGTTGATGCAGATACTCGTCTTTTCCTTTCTTGCTTATCTTGTGCTCGGCTCATTTTTGCTATATACAGACTTCTGAATTATGATATTTGCAACAAAACAAATACACTGTGTGAGCGAGTTTCAATGTTAATGATAGTTGAAAAGAGAATTGAAGTTAAAATTTGGTTTCTTGCTGATCTGAAAGATGTTATTATAGCGCCATAAATAATGGTTTCATACATACATGCTTTGATGTTGATTCCGTGAATTAGAATATGACTTGATGCTAGAAAAGATTTAGATTGATTGGATGGAGAAAGAAAGCGAATGGGTTATGAGCTTTTACAGCTGAAAAGTACATACATGCATGCTACCGTATTTGTAAGATTATTTATGTTATGTTATGTTATGTAATATGTATAAGAAATCAAAGGGATAGAGATGGTGTTGATACATATATCCAACAAGATATGAGATATCTATCTGTCTATCTAAAATTCTGTAAATTGGTGGTTTTAAGATGTTCAAGTGCTTGTCGGATGGAATCCTCATCTTGGGTGGAATATTTCAAGCATATCAGACGCTGAGCCACTGTATATGCCATCTGAATACCTTCATATGCCTCATAGTTCAACTCCTTTCGCTTCCCTTCCTAACCAACCAACCACCCAAAAGTTAGCAAGCAAAATTACACATCTCATCATAACCATTTCTAAATTCTAATCCAATTTTTTTTTTCATTCTAACCTGCCAAAACTAACCTTAATTATAATCCTCCTCTTTCATTTGTTGAAAACCACAAGACAAGAAACCAAGGAAGGAATTGATTACCTTTTCTGTAATCCTTGAAGTGATATTTTTGGCAGTCTCGATAACTGAAGTTGGTAGCCCTGCTACTCCTGCTAATAGAAGCCCATAATGTGGTACATGGCGCCGCCCATCTTTCAGCTCAAACTGTAGTGGAATTCATATCATTATCAACAACATATTAATCTGCTGCTGCTGCTGTTGGTAATACATACATACATACATACATTAAGTTTACCTTGAAATCCAAGCGATTGTTTTTTACTTCAACATTGAAGTGAAGAATCTTGACATTTGGATATATGCTGGCTACTTGTGATAGCTTTTCCATGTGTGTGGCAAATATTGTGTAACTGAAACCCCATCCCCCAATTAACAAGCAAGTGATGAAGATTCTACTAGGAAAAACCATATAATGAGAATAGCATATGGGATATAAAAATAAAATTACGGTTTGAGTGATAAGAGTTGTTCACAGCAGCTCCATGCAATTGCAAAACCATCAGAGGAAGATGTAGCCCTCCCAAGCTCATCCATCACAACAAGACTCCTGTCGAACATATACATATGTATGTATCTGTTGAGTAAATTAAGCAGCCCTGATTGTAAATTGTGTAATATAGATATGTTACCTTTCAGAGATATTCTGCAAAATAAAAGCTGTCTCTTTCATCTCTGTCATGAACTGCAAAATCACAGCTTGTTCAATCATCTACACAACTCAGCTTCTAAAGAGATTTATATGAGTAAAGGTGTGTGTGGGTGTGATTAGAAGATGTTAGGATTTGAGAGGTAGGTTGTTTGATTTGTTAGTTTAGTTGTGTCAAGTGAAGTGATGAGTAGGAAAAGAAAAGAAAGGCGTACCGTACTGGAATTTGATTCAAGATTATGGAGTGTGCCCATCCTTGTAAAAACACGATCCACCACTCTTAGGGTTGCAAACCGGGCAGGAATGTAACAACCAATTTGAGCAAGGATCACAATCAGACATATTTGCTGAAGGTATGTACTTTTTCCACTCCTGACCCAAAACAACAAACTTCTACTATTAATATTATTATGAGTGATGACAGTTGTAGTTGAGGACAAATAAATCATTACATGTTGGGCCCCATGACAATCACCATGTTTGAAGCCTCTGAAAGAAAGATGTTGTTGGGCTGCAATGCAAATTGAAAATGAAAGAGAGAGAGTGAGAGTGAGAGTCAGAAATAAAGCAGCAACCAACATAGAACTTGTACGTACAACAAAATCAGTGTGCACGCTTTCTAGTATAGGGTGTCTTCCAGCATCAATTGCCAGCGGTCCATTTTCTATCAGTAAAAAAAAAAAAAAAAAAAACAGTCATTCTTCCATTCCAATAACAAAAAAGATATACACAAATAATTACCAGTGAAATGAGGCCTGGTGTATCGATCTACAGGCTTGGTTGAAATCATGTGAGCAAATGAATTAACAATCATATCCAATAGGCATAGGATCTCAGCAAGCAAGGTCAGCACCGACACATCCTCCCGAATTGCATCCATTAGTGCTGCTAAGGCTTATGCAGTTATGCTAATCAAGTAAGTATTCCACATCAAACCAAAAACCTCAATCTATACACCACACACTCCACTCACCTTCCAAGCAAACTTGTGTACGCAGATAACATTCTTTCGCTGCAGACTTGTTTCTTGCATTTAACTAACCAACCCCACCCATTTCATTAATGACAAATTAGCAGCAAAGACTCTTTGTTGACCAAATAACTACTAATCACAAAAAATATACTCACAGAAGCAAGATCCAGAGTTGAGCAATGTATACTGTTCCCATGCTTGGCAACCTAAAAAAATTGTTTCAAAATCAGAGGAGAACAAATGGTATGCACAATTTACTTGGTACCTGAATGAACTTGGTGGGAAGCTTTCCCTGTGTCTGTATGTCCTTGAGAGGAATATTGAAGTAAAAGCCATGCCTATTGTTGAATGGGATTTTCAAATTCGGAAGCTTATAATCTTCACGATACTTATTTGCAAGGTTGTGTATAGCTGTAAAGATTATGATTATTATTACACATGAATGAATGAAATAGTGATTAGAGATGTATAAACTACCTTGGCTGGTGTCACAGAAGGATCTTCGTGCAATATCAAGAAATCCATCGATCCCGGCCTTCACAGCAAAACACTGCTGTGTCCGCGCAACAAAAGGAACTCTTGCATCAACTACATCCTCATCAATCACCTCCCCGATCCTGACATATTTTACTACTACTTATCAATCAATTTATGATTTATGATTTATGATTTATGATGTAAAAAAATAAAAAAAAAGTATGATGTTACCTTTTCCTCATACAAGCATATTTCTCGTTTGCGCAAACAGATTTGTATATATTTGCAAGAAGAAAGCTGTTTGCATCTTTCAGTACCTAACACCAGTTACAACTTTAAATTCCTCAAATGTTTTGGAGTTTGAGCATACAAGTTATATATTATATTACATGTACCTTGGAGAGAAATGGCAAGGCATCCAGAGCCGTTTTCAGAATAATAATGTTTCCTATTACAACCTGGCTCTTTCTAGCATTGTCAATGCCCCCCAAGACCTCATTGGTAACTTTCTTCCTCTTGAAGCAGAAGTTACAGAGGACCCTGTCTGAATCAAAACATAAGTACATACATCATGTCATGGTAACTAATAATCATTCATCAATCCCCACAGACTAACCAGTTTCTTTTGGAAACTTTTGAAGAGCCTGTGACAGCCCAAAAAACAGCTGTTCATTACTCATTAATTCATCCTGCATCATTTATTTAGTTAATAGATATTGCATACATTTATTGTTAAAAAGAATCACTCACTGACCAGGCAATCAAGTCGAGCTTTGATGGTTTCTATATCTTTCAAAGGTTGCAACAGATTGGCACGAAGAAGTCTAGTCCTGCAACAACAACAACAACAACAAAATAAACACAATTATCTTCCAGTAAATCAATGGCAATGGCATACCCTCCAGCAGTTCTTGTCGACTTGAGAGTCTGGAATAAACTTCTCTTTTTGTTGCTTGTGCCCAAAAGTGTAGAATGCAGTGGCTCTATAATCTCCAGGTTATGTACACTATCAAGTAGATACTTAGTTATAATAAATAATAACCTGATTCTACTTCCATAATCATAATATCCCATCAGGATGATTTATAACATACCGTAAAAGGTTAAAAAAACCCTACCTCGTTGCATCGATATTCATATGGTCAAATGATCCGTTGAAAGTCACCTGAGAGGTGAAAAAAGATGGAAGGAAAGAAGAATCAGTGGAAGTAGAGTGAAAGATATTTTTGACCATTAATAAGTTGAGAGCAATACTGGAAGGTAAATAGGAACTAGCTCACAACAGAACAGCTTCCTCTGTTAAAAGTACATGTGAAAAGAAATAGAGACTTACTAACAATGAATGATTTGTAATGATGATTCCTTTCTCTGCTTCAATCCTGTGTTTGACAAAGCAGTTAACAAATTTTTATTTGGTAGACACTGACAGCTTCATTTAGCATCTCAAATATTTTGGAGGATTAGAATCCCATCTCTTCATTCATTTAGCATCTAAAATGTAATTAAATTAAAAATTAAACAAATGGTACCACTTGATAGTTGCTGCAGCAGCAGCCAAGCAGAGATAATATTGCTTGTAATAAGTATCCAGGCCAAGTGCAGAAGGTTCTTTAGCAGCTAAACTTTTTACCAGCACAGCTCCCTTCAAAAAAACATACCCATTATAGCATATTTCAAACTACTAATGAATGAGAAACAACTGAATACCTTTGTATCATCAAAGCAACCACGATGCATAGTGACCTGCAAATGCGAGCCCATACTTAGAGTCTTAACTATAAATCAGAAACAACATTTTTACATAGAGTAGTAGATATACTACCTTTAGAATTGAGGAATAGAATTTATCAACTAATTCTGATACCCCAACCATGCCATCAGGTGCTGCTAGCTTGTTAGGGGGGACAATAATTGCCATTGGATCATAGAAATGCAGCAGTGTCTTCGTGTTTTGATAGGAGCTGCTAGTTTCAATGTATTCAGACAGGTGAAGTGAAGCCGACCTCAAGTCAAAAGCAGCCACTCCAACCTGATGATAAGATGGATATCTCCAGTTAGGCAAACAATCATCATCAGATGCCCATTTCAGCTAAGCTAAATCCGAATCTCATAGCAGATCACAGAATTCTGAAAACTATGGTTCCAAGGTGTATTTTATCAGTAATAAAATACAAGATTTTGAACAGTATATGAGCAAAAACTGCATGGCCACGCAGAAAATATGTGTCTTTCATGTCTTGATCCATCTAAATCCCCAAACGTCCATGTTTGTAACAGGTTTGTTTATATGAATCAGGTAACGAAAACTATGATCATCAGAGTCCGGAGAGAGATTGGATTTGGAATCTATCCTTCACACATTCTAACGTCTTTTAAGTAACTTAAATAAGTCGATCATCGTATCTCCTTCCCTCCACCCTTTCAATTCTTAATCCAAAAACCACAATTGCCTCTAAATGAGACCTACAACAGATGCAAAAGTAAAAGGAAACAAAATCTTCATCTCTTACAATTGAAACAACAATAATCATTTCTTTCAGTTGCAATGTTGATCTAAGAAGCAAGCACGAATTCGTCCTACAATGAAAAAAAATAGGAATGAACAAGAAAAGAGTAATAATTGCTCTTAACACCCAGCGATATGTTTTAGGAATTGAGTGACAATTAACGAATAACGATAACTTCGTCATATACCATGCCCTAATCCCAATGCAGAACCAAGTACGTATACATACAAATATCTATACATACCGATTCACAGACACAAAACACATATATAGGGAATGAGAGCTAAGCAGCGATACCTCCTTAGCTCGATTCTCTATGAGTCCAATGACGAAGCTTGATCGCTCTCCCGTGTCATCTTCCATTTCTACTTCTCTGAAAGAAAACCCCAACCGTAAAAGTAACTTTGATAGTATTATTTTTGTTTTCTGTGAATGCGCGCCTATTTTAATCGTCGGAGGAGGCTGTAATTACTTGTATGTTGTATCTCCATCGAAGGACGATGCATTAATAGCATGTACCTCGATGTTTGACTTATATTTTCAAAGGGATTCATTTATCCCTACCCCAGTGCCCTTTAATTATTACTTTTACTAATAATTAGGTAATAATTATATAATTTTTCTAATTACTAGTGATTCTTTTTATTATAGCCAATCAAAGTTAAATATATAAATCTATTTACATACCAAATAATTTAATGTTTTAAATTAAAAAAAAAAAAAAAAAAAAAAAAACATGTATTCACAATAAATAAATATTTTCAATTCTTAGAACTATTATAAAAATTAGTGTTCTTACTAATATAAAGTACATAAATGATATTCGATATTTATTTAATAAAAAAGTTGATGTTTTTTGTTAAAATAAATACACATACAAAATTTATAAAAATATATTATGTAAGAGGGTATAAAATGAACTATCTTTAAAAATGTTAGGTTGTTAATGTAAAGTTGTAAATATAAAAAACACACTATCGTTTAACCTAGCACAATCTCTAGTCGCCAAGACAGGAGAGAGGTGATTTCCAGCCACTATTCACGCGATTTCCAGCCGCTGCCCATTCGATTTCCGACGACGCTCAGTCGATTTTTGGCGAGGTGTCATGCGCTTTCCGGCGAGGTTTTCAGATTACGACTATTTATTTCTCACTCTCCAACGATTCAGACGATTTCAAGGAAAGTTTTCAGATTTCCGACGCCGTTTTAGCCATCTGTACAACGCTCCAACGAATATTTCTTTCTCACGCTTGTCTGATTACGACGATTCACATTCTTCTCTGGTGAAATAGGTTGTGAGCCCTTTTAAAATTTAAAAAATCAATTAAAAAACTATTCTAAAATTAATGTTTATATTTTAGAAAAAGGCAAAAAAAAAAAACATATATGTGATTATATGATTATAAAGAAAATGCTGAGATATGAAAGAAAAAGGAATTCAACAAACAAAAAAACAAGTTATTAATATTTAATAACATTGTTACAATGATATTTACATATAATATGAAATTTAAAAACTTATAAGTGTGAGGTGGTGGTGGTGATCAGACAGTTCAGGCGATTTCCGATGGTTGTTAGAGATGGTAGTGAGATGCGAGACGTTACAGGCGATTTCCGGTGGTTGTTAGAGACTTAGAGGTGATAGTGAGATGCCGATTTCTTGATAGAAATATCTTTATATCGAGCAAATACTTTAATTCCTAATAACTTAAACATCTCTATATCCATAAAAAAAATATTTACGTACAATTTTTAAAGTTTATGTATTTTTTTTAAATATTTTTAAAACTAAAAAAACATGTATTAACAAAAATTAAATATATACAATTTTTAAAGTTTATGTAATCTATTAAAAAACACCAAAAATTAATTATGTATAATTTTTAAAGTTTATATAATCTATACAAATATAAATATAAGGGTAAACAATGTCATATTTTAAAAGCAAAGGGGTTATTAATGTAAATTTATAAAGTATAAAAAAACATGTATTAACAAAAATCAAATTTGTACAATTTTTAAAATTTATGTAATCTATTAAAAAAAACTATGTATAAAATTGGTGTTTTTATTAAAAGAATATAAAGAATAAAGAATACATAAATTATATTAAACAACCTTTTGATAATAATAATAATAATAATAATAATAATAATAATAAATAAATAAATAAATAAAACGATGTATTTCGTTATATTAAATATATGCATGCAGTAACTATAAAAGATATAAAACTAAAACTAAAAGGTAAAAAATAAAATATCGTCAAAATACATAGGCTCTTAATGTAAGTTTGGTTTGTAGGAGTTTTAGAAATGGAACACATGTTTTTTAAAAATAACATTGAATTGCACGATCTTCCATGAAAAAAAGATGAAGTTATACAAACTAGATATGTTATTGGTTAAACTCACTGTGGACTACTAATAAAGTCATTATTGCAGGCGTAGGAAAATAAAATCAAGGGGCTTCATTTATCCTTACCCTATCTTCACTGATCTCTACCCTTTAATCATTACTTTTACTAATAATTAGGTAATGATTATATATTTTTTCTAATTACTAGTGATTCTTTTTATCATAGCCAATCAAATTTAAATATATAAATCTATTTACATACCAAATAATTTAATGTTTTAAATTAAAAAAAAAACGTGTATTCACAATAAATAAATATTTTCAATTCTTAGAACTATTATAAAAATTAGTGTTCTTATTAATATAAAGTACATAAATGATATTCGATATTTATTTAATAAAAAAGTTGATGTTTTTTGTTAAAATAAATACACATACAAAATTTATAAAATATATTATGTTAGAGGGTATAAAATGAACTATCTTTAAAAATGTTAGGTTGTTAATGTAAAGTTGTAAATATAAAAAGCACCTAGCACAATCTCTAGTCGCCAAGATAGGAGAGAGGTGATTTCCAGCCACTATTCACGGAATTTCCAGCCGCTGCCCATTCGATTTCCGACGACGCTCAGTCGATTTTTGGCGAGGTGTCATGCGCTTTCCGGCGAGGTTTTCAGATTACGACTATTTATTTCTCACTCTCCAACGATTTAGACGATTTCAAAGAAAGTTTTCAGATTTCCGACGCCGTTTTAGCCATCTGTACAACGCTCCGACGAGTATTTTTTTCTCACGCTTGTCTGATTACGACGATTCACATTCTTCTCTGGTGAAATAGGTGGTGAGCCCTTTTAAAATTTAAAAAATCAATTAAAAAACTATTCTAAAATTAATGTTTATATTTTAGAAAAAGGTAAAGAAAAAAACATATATGTGATTATATGATTATAAAGAAAATGCTGAGATATGAAAGAAAAAGGAATTCAACAAACAAAAAAACAAGTTATTAATATTTAATAAGATTGTTACGATGATATTTACATATAATATGAAATTTAAAACTATAAGTGTGAGGTGGTGGTGGTGACCAGACGGTTCAGGCGATTTCCGGTGGTTGTTAGAGATGGTAGTGAGATGCGAGACGTTAGAAGCGACTCACTATGTCACTCTCCGTTTCCCAGGTGGGATTTGGCCCATTTATAAGTTTCCAACGTACAGGCACTAAATCGACTATCTTATGTTACAACTTCTTAGTCTTACGGTTAACGATTGCCTCAGGTTCCCCAATTAACCTCTTGTTCTCGTCCAACCTTAATTCAGAAATGGGAATTATGTCGGGCACAACTCCCTTGAACTTTCTCAAATAACACACATGAAAGGTGTTATGAATACCCTCTAGTTCTTCCGGTAACTCTAGCTTGTAAGCTTGATTCCCGATTCTCTGAAGAACTTTAAATGGTCCAATAAACCTTGGACTCAACTTCCCTCTCTTACCAAATCTTATAAATCTCTTCCACGGCGAGACTTTAAGTAAAACCAAATCTCCAACATCGAAGGATATCGGTTGTCTTTTCTTGTCAGCATAACTCTTTTGTAGATCTTGAGCAACTAACATCCTTTCCCTTATCACTTTCAACTTTTCAGCAGTCTCATGGACTATTTCAGGTCCCATAAACTGCTTTTCCCCAGCTTCCAGCCAACATGATGGTGTTCGACACTTTTCCCCATACAAAGCGTGATAAGGTTCCATCTTAATGCTTGAGTGGAAACTATTATTATAGGAGAATTCTACTAAAGGTAAGTGTTCATCCCAGTTACCTTGGAATTCTAGGGTACATGCTCTTAGCATATCCTCCAATGTTTGAATCGTTCGCTCGTTCTGACCATCGGTTTGCGGATGGTAAGTTGTACTCAAACACAACTTGGTACCTAATTCCTCTTGTAGACTCCTCCAAAACCTTGAGGTAAAATGGCTATCACGATCGGACATAACCGTTAACGGAACACCGTGAAGCCTCACAATTTCCTTCACGTAAGAATTCGCAAGTTTATCCATAGACCATTTCTCTTTGGCCGCTATGAAATGCGCACTCTTAGTGAAGCGATCAACGACTACCCAAATCATGTCGTGACCGTTCCTTGTTCTGGGCAGTTTAGTCACAAAATCCATGGTGACGTCTTCCCATTTACCCATGGGTACGGGTAAAGGTTCTAAACTCCCATACGGTTTCTGATGTTGTGCCTTAACCCTAGCACAAGTTACACACTTAGCCACATACTTTAGCAACTTCGAGCTTCATCGTCAGCTACTAGTAATAGGGTTTTAGATCCCTATACATTTTCGTACTGCCGGGATGAATCGAGTACATGGTCTTGTGAGCTTCTTCCATCAGAAGACCTCTTATTCCTCCCATCCTAGGTACCCAAATCCTATCTTTGAATACCTGCATTCCTTGACCGTTTGTACCAAACACCAACGTTTTACTCAAACGTTTCTCCTTTCGGTTATTTTTCTCTAAAGCTTCCTCTTGAGCTTTCTTTATACTTTTCACAATTGTCAAGACAACTTTAATTCTTAACGCTCTTGGCCCTTTTCTTTTCAAGACTTACCTTCCGACTGAGAGTATCAGCAACAACATTTGCTTTACCAGGGTGGTAATGTATCTCACAGTCGTAGTCCTTGAGTAATACTAGCCAGCGTCGTTGCCTGATGTTCAATTCCTTCTGATCAAAGAGATATTGGAGACTCTTATGATCAGTGAAAATTTTACACTTTGTGCCATAGAGATAATGCCTCCATATCTTTAGGGCGAATACTACCGCTGCCAACTCCAAATCGTGAGTGGGGTAGTTCTTTTCATGCTCTTTCAATTGCCTCGATGAATACGCTATCACCTTATCCCTTTGGGTCAGAACACATCCTAACCCAACTACAGAGGCATTACTATAAACTGTGAAGTCATCAACTCCTTTAGGTAACGAAAGAATCGGTGCTTCACACAACTTCTTCTTTAACTTCTCAAAGCTTCCTATGCTTCTCATTCCAAGTATAGACAGCTCCTTTGTGGGTCAAAGCTGTCAATGGAATCGTGATCGAAGAAAAGCCTTGGATAATTCAGTAATAATATCCAGCTAATCCTAAAAAGCTTCAGATCTTTATAGGACCTTCAATCGTAACCTTCGAGTTACAAAATAAATCCTTATTGAGGACTCCTTCTTCTTCTTGGAATAAGTACTTTCCTTCATTTATTGTAACAGACCGATGGGTCATGTTCTAATGATCTCTCATTGTATACTGCACTACTTAGACTCAGATCTCCTTGGGACAATTTTCAGAACAAACTACACCTTCCTTCATGTTCTAATGTGATACAATCACAGTTCAACATGTATGATTCCTAAATATCAACTTCTTTAACAATGAGTGCGATACTTCTGTTGATCGCTTTAATCATCTTTTACTTCAATCTTCTGGCTTAAGTCAAATGCTACATCGAACTTGGTTCTCTGAACCACGTAACATACTCATCTTAGTCGGACTCGATTCAATATGACCTCTAAGGTCGGAATAACAATCATCTTCTTAGTCATTACCGAAACGATGGTAACAACATATTAGAACAAGACGGAATCAAATAATAGCTTCTTGGTAACCTTGTGACTTTCCCTTATCCAAATGTGAGTCTTGTGCTTCCAGTAGTATAGATCTCTACTACTATTCACACCTACTCATACTCGTCCCAAGTACTGTCTCGCAGTCCCCAAGTCCTAAAATCACAAAACAATTTAACACATACAATGTGTCCAATTAATCATAAAATTTTCCTAGACTCTGCTAGGACTTCTTTCACACGTATCTTCAATGATCAACTCTACTTCAACTTGGTTGGTGATGGAAATTCCAAATGATTGGGACAACTTCAAAAATTACACCATCCATTCTATTCATCAGACGACAAAACCAAGGTTTATTTTATTTCCTTGAAACGATTACACAAAGGTTCAATTTTACCCTATACTATGCCTCTCATAGGCTAAACTACTTGTTACTATTCACATTACTACTTCGTAACTTGATCTTCGGGTACCAAGTCTTGACTTCTACTTCCTAGTGTTACTAATCGCTTCTTCAAGGATATCCTGAAATTCCTTTGGCGTTGATGGTGCACTTGGCCTTGTTACTTCATTGTTCTTCTGACAATTCTTAGAAATATGGCCTTCTTCTTTACATCCGTAGCACACCTCCTTGGGAATCGTACACTTATGGGCGTAATGCCCTATTTCTCCACACTTAAAGCACTTCACCTTCCCGTCACAATTCCCAGAGTGTTTATTTTTGCACTTCCCGCACCATTTTCCTTTATCTCTTCTTTTGCCAAACTTTGTGGATATGTTGCTCTTGTTGGGCCTTGAAGACCCCTCAAATTTCCTCTTCTTGCCAACTTCAACTTTGTTGGCGGTTGTGTCATTGATCATTTCCTCAATAGACTTAGCAACCCTAATAGTTGCCTCAAGAACAGATGTCTGACCTATTGGCACAATAAGTTCATCCTTACTTTGTTGAAGTAAACGTTTTGTTTCTTCCATCTGTGCACCTAACATCGTACATACCATTGCCTGCACTCCAGTCATTGTGATTGGCTCAGGCTGTGGATTATCACTTTCGAACCCACTTTGAGTACTCGGCATTTCGATCTATACACCAATCATAGGTGAATTTAGGTCCTCATTTTTGTTAGATGTTAAGTCTTAGAAACGTTTATATGTTAGTTCCAATATCGTAGTCATACGTTTAGAATCCTACACACATAAGGTTTCCAGATCCGGTCGGCAACAGACCATAGATCCGAACAAATAATAGCATCATTATAGCTATAACACAAAACATTTATCACATAAAAGCATTTTAGGCATCCTTCCTAAAATAAACTAGTGTTCGTGTCTAAATTATGGTAGACACTCATCTCACAATCATCACTTAGCATTCTAAGTTCAAGTCTAGAAATTCTACAATTTCTTAGTTTGCTTAAACTAATTCTCTGATACCAACTGTGACATCCCCTAATTTCTCGGCCAAAAAAGACCGATTTAATTTATGCTTTTTAAAATCAAATAAGAGAAATCTTTATAAAAGATGTTGCGGAGTTGGTCCCCAAAACAAAATATGATAAAAGTTTGTCAAAACCTTTCTTTAAGAAATATATCATTTCCTTTTATATCAAAACCTCGGGATGTCATGTTCCAATACAGATCAAAAGCATAAACAAGACATTATAAGCCTTACGACAATTATTTGTAACTACTGGCCTATAATCCAAAATTCACTCATCATCATCATCCGACTATGCTCGGGGTCCTCTACCTGTAATATAAACAACTGAGTGGATCAGGCTTGGAAGCCTGGTGAGCATATAGGGTTTTCAACCCACAATACATAAATTTATTATGTTTAAACATCAATCAATCAACCTAACTACCCCAGACCCCATTATTTTATTTATTTCTTAAGGGTTTACCGTAAGAATCAACTATCACTCCTTCCTAAGGATTCATCCTAAGGAATAGACACAAAGTCACCTCGTGACCGGGTTTATACAACGGGCACTAATTCCATAGCTGCCAAAGTTTATTCAACATGTGCTAAGTCCATAGCTCTCATTTATCGACAATATTATTTACAGGTATTCTCTCCTACAATACATGTCAATGGGTTTTAGAGTACAACAAATGAACATATAGTTCATTACACCTACAGGTTGCGGGCCTGCTAGTGTTCCATAGACTGTCTAGAATAGTCCATGGTTGTCATCCATACTCTGCTGAATGACGGGGGCCAACAATTTAGGTAAGTGATTCTCTCAAATTTTCACCACTCACCCTCAACTCATGATCAATATTATTGATCATCTCCTTTATCCAACTCACCTTTCATCATACCCACTATTTCATCTACCCATGTTTTACCCAACATTTTTCGTAGATAAAAAGCATATACAGTTTAAAACTTGTATAAAACATCAATTCAACAGTCACCTCAATTAAACAATTAATATATTTACACATAACACGTATTTCAAGGTAAATACTTCATATCTATGTGTAAATTGAAAGTAACTACACACTCACGTATTTTGGTGAAAATCGGGCAGCAATTCGTTTCCTAAAACGATCGTTTCTAATAAAACCGGGAGTTTTATTGAGAAACCGGGCTCTGCAAAAGTCGGGCTTCAAAACCGAAAAGATAAATTTTCTGGGCTTCTCGGGCACTTCGTGTGGTATTCCGGGCTTTACAATCGATACCGGGGCTTTGGGGGATTCTAAGATGAAGAAAATATGAAGAGAGGGGCTAAAAATGACAAAATTCAAAAAGTAACCGGGAACCCTCGCAGGTACCCTTATATTTATAGGGTCCGAAGTTCTTATCCAAGGGTTGAGAAGTCTCCTGATCCGACGGCTAAGAGGCTTCGCGGGGGGGTGGCTCGCACATGGGCTGCTCGTGCGAAGGCTCGCTGACAGTCTATGATTGGTCTGAGGCGTGTGTCCGATGCGCAGGTGGTCAGCAGGTGCGAGGGTCTCGGTGGCACTCGCTGATTGGACCGCGGAGTCGTCTTACACGTGCAAGGCTCAGAGCTAGGTGCGAGCTTCGGATTGGTCAGCAGCCTCGGTTAGGACAGATGCTCGGTTCGGATTGGGTATCCTTCTTGGTCGAATCAGAAGCCTACACGCGGGTCGGATCACGTGGGTTGCATGCGAGGATCACGTGGCTACTGTTCATGCAAGGGTGACTCAACAGACTTCGGTGACTCAGCAGGACATGTGGCACTTTTTCAGCGAGGGTGACGTGGCAACTCGTGACTATGCGAATTTTCTCGATTTTCGCGCCAAAACTTCTAAAATCCATAACTTTCGCATACGAGCTCCGTTTTTGACGTTTTTTATATGCACGCGTAGCTAAAATTACGCTCTACAACTTTCGTTTAGACTTCGTCAGCTAATTTTGACTTTAAATTTTATATTATTATTTTTAACAGACCGAGACAGGAAATCCGTTAAAAATTCATAACTTCTTCATCCGACGTCCGTTTTCGTCAGACTTTTTACCATTGTGCTCCTAATGACGAGACCTTCAATTCTCGTTTAGGTTGTGTCGGCTAAAAATCGCTCAATCTAAAATTCGAGTTTCTAGCTGTCTACTGCTACACTGAAACTTCGAAAAATCATAACTTCCTCATACGAAGTCAGATTTGGGCGTTCTTTTTATCGAACTTCTCGGTTTAACGAATACAACAACTTTCGTTTAGATTTATAAGGCTAAAAAGTAGTTTATCAAAAACTCACTTTTTACGACATTCAGCACCGTGCCGGTTTTGTCGCGAAACTTCGACAGGTCATAACTTCTTCGTTATAACTCGGATTTCAGCACTCCTTATATCTCCGAAATCCTTGTTTCGACCACTACAACTTTATGTAAAGATATCGGGCTTATCTCACACTTTAATTTTGACGCTTATTTTTATTTTTAATTAATTAAACCCTAATAATTAAGCATAAAACACATAATTCACATAAAATTCACATAATTCCTTTTCATTTCTTCTAAATGAGTTACAAAGGTTAACTTAGACCATTATGTCAATATTAATGCCTAGCCTAGAAACACGGGCGTTACACCGCTCCCGGATGCGAATTCATCAGTCATTATGCCCTTTTGTGTCAATTTTTTCCTACCCCAAATCCGCTGTCCGATCCCCTACCCGTACAAGCGTTCCTCGTGTGCCCAAAATGACCGCATGTAGAACATTCTTGTCGTATGGGCCGCTCACCTTGAGACGGAATACGGCCAGTGTTTCTTGGCCTACCCGGCTGACGTCTCTTCATTATGGGTGGCTTCACAATCATCAAATCATCGGGGATCTCCCACTCAGATGGACTTGGTAAGGGGTTCACAGACTCCTCGTAAGTTTTCCTAAGCGTCTCTGTAAATGTGACATCCCCAAAATCTCGGCCAGAAAAGACCAATTTTCATTTATGCTTTTAAATATTTTCAGAGTAAGTCCTTTTGATTTGAAAGAGTTGCAGAATTTGTTCCCAAAAACAAAACATGATAAAACAATATTTACCGAAGCATTTCATAAAAGAAATGTATTTTCATTATAATCAAAACTCGGGGTGTCATGTTCCGATACAGACCAATAAGCATAAACAAATACATTACAAGTCATTTAACAAATATAAACATATGCAGACTTGTAAACAAAACAACTTGATGGTTCATCCATCTCATACCCTTCCGCCACTTCCTGTAATACAATTTAAAACTGAGTGGGTCAGGCTTGGGAGCCTGGTGAGCATATAGGGTTTTCAACCCACAATAAATATCATATTTAATTTTCACCAACCAACAATAACCCAATTACCCATTCCCGTTATTCTCACTTTAATGTCCCTAATACAACTAATCATAAGGGACCTAGTCTAAGAATATTTCATCGGGGCGACAACACATGCTTCGGGGGTACCTCAGCAATATAAGCCAAATAGGGCAACCATGAGGGGGATGGAGTGCAGCGAATGAACACCCAAGTTCATTAACACCTACAAGTGGCGAACCTGCTAATGTTTCCACAAGACTATCTAGAAAAGTATGTGGTCGTCATCTAAACTCCGCTAGATGACTAAATCAAACAACAACGAGGCCTCTCATTTGTTTATTACACACCAACTATCTTCCCATGTTCTACCCAACATATTAGTAGATAAAAATATACATTTGTATACATAGTTTAAAAACCTGTATAGCATGCTCTAATCAACACATATTTCACATAACAGATGAGGCACGCACACACACATAACACATATCTCATAGAGAATAAATCATATATATGAGTTAGAAGAAAGTGAATACACATTCACACACATAACCACAAAATTATACACATAATACGTATTCCGTATAAAATACTTCATAATTATGCGATAGAAGAAAGTAACTACACACTCACATGATCAGAAGATGATCGGACAACACTACGACTTGCAAAAGTAGTAATCCTCAGTAGATCTGGAAGATCTCCTCAAAAATCGAACTTCTCGCGGGCAGAGCTTCGACTCGGAAACCGTACTTCTCGGGATCTTCGGGATCTCGGGACTTGCCTCGGGGCTCGGGAACAATACCGGGGCTTCGGGATATTTCTGGCACACAAAACGATGCAAAATGGGAGAGAGAAGAGAGAAAATGAGCAAAAGACTTGGCTGCCTTCGGATCCTATTTATAGGAGGCTGGAGCCTCGGAGTACACGGGGCGTACACCAGTACACGGGGCGTACTGGTCCGAATACGTCACTGCTTACGTATCCGAAGACTCGAGTGCGAGTGTCGACATCCCTCGGAGTACGCGGGGCGTACTTCGGATCAGACCGGTGACTACTCTTCGGATAATGCATCCGAATTTCCATTTAAATATAAATACAAAATATTTAATAAACTTTGGAAATTCATATCTTCTTCATACGAACTCCGTTTTCGACGTTCTTTATATCCACGGAAAGGTGAGACTACGCTCTACAGCTTTCGTTTAGACTTCGTCGGCTAATT
This sequence comes from Lactuca sativa, assembly GCF_002870075.4. Classification (NCBI taxonomy): domain Eukaryota; kingdom Viridiplantae; phylum Streptophyta; class Magnoliopsida; order Asterales; family Asteraceae; genus Lactuca; species Lactuca sativa. Next base: position 936,136 of record NC_056625.2, on the reverse strand, counting down.
TTGATTTATTTTTATTATTTATTTTTAATAGGCCGCGACAGACAAACTTCGTTATAAATTCATAACTTCTTCGTTTGACGTCCGTTCTCGCCTAACTTTTTATCGCTTCGATACCAACAATGAGATCTTCGATTCTCATTTAGATTGCTTCGGCTAAAAATCCCTCAATCTCAAATCGAGTATAACAGGCTGCATACTGCTAAGCCGAAACTTCGATAAATCATAACTTCCTCATACGAAGTCAGATTTGGGCGTTCTATATATATTCGGAAACCTCGTTTCAACTACTACAACATAAATCAAAGATATTAAGTTTATTTTACACTTAAATTTTGACGCTTATTTTTATTCTTAATTAATCAAACCACATAATTAAGCAATTAAGCACAAAACACATAATACTCAAATAATACAATCTTATTATTTCAAAATGGGTTACAAAGGTTAACCTAGACTATTACATTGCTAAAAGTGGCAAGCCCGGAAACACAGGCGTTACCATTCTCTCCAACTTAGAATGATTCCGTCCCCGGAATCACACATCAAGACACAAATGCGGATAGCGACTCAACATGTCACTCTCCGTCTCCCAGGTGAGATTCGACCCATTCGTGTGTTTCCATCGGACAAGCACTAATCCAACCATTTTGCGTCGCAACTTCTTAGTCTTTCGGTCAACAATTGCCTCTGGTTCTTCAATCAACCTTTTGTTCTCATCAATTCTCAATTCAGAAATTGGAATTATATCGGGAACTTCTCCCGTGAACTTCCTCAAATAACACATGAAAAGTGTTGTGAATTCCATTCAGTTCTTCGGGTAATTCGAGCTTGTAAGCTTCGTTCCCAACCCTCTGAAGAACTTTAAACGGTCCAATAAACCTTGGACTCAACTTTCCCCTTTTACCAAATCTTATAAGTCCCTTCCACGGCGAGACTTTAAGCAAAACCGAATCTCCAACCTCGAAAGTCATCGATCTTCGCTTCTTGTCAGCATAGCTCTTTTGACGATCCTAAGCTGCTAACATTCTTTCCCTAATTATTTTCAACTTTTCAGCAGTTTGATGAACCATCTCTGGTCCCATAAACTGCTTTTCCCCAGCCTCAAGCCAACAAGACAGCGTACGACACTTCTATCCATACAAAGCTTGATAAGGTGCCATCTTAATGCTCGAGTGGAAACTATTATTATAGGAAAATTCTACTAAAGGTAATTGTCCATCCCAATTACCTAGGAATTCCAAGGTACACGCTCTCAGCATATCTTCAAGCGTTTGTATCGTTCTTTCACTCTGACCATCAGTCTGCGGATGGTAGGCTGTGCTTAAACATAACTTGGTACTCATTTCCTCTTGTAGACATTTCCAAAACCTTGAGGTGAAACGGCTATCACGATCCGATACAATCGTTAACGAAACACCGTGAAGCCTCACAATTTCCTTTACATAAGAATTCGCAAGCTTTTCCATAGACCATTTCTCCCTGGCCGCTATGAAATGCGCACTCTTAGTGAATCGATCGACGACCACCCAAATCATGTCGTGACCATTTTTTGTTCTGGGCAATTTAGTGACAAAATCCATAGCAATGTCTTCCCACTTACCCATAGGCACAGGCAATGGTTCTAAATTCCCGTAAGGTTTCTGATGTTGTGTCTTGACTCTCGCACAAGTCACACACTCGGCCACATACTTTGCAACATCAAGCTTCATCGTCGGCCACCAGTAGTAGGGTTTCAGGTCCCTATACATTTTAGTGCTACCCGGATGAATTGAGTACATGGTTTTGTGAGCTTCTTCCATCAGAAGATCCCTAATTCCTCCTGAATTAGGTACCCAAATACGATCTTGGAATACCTTCAGTCCATGACCGTTAGTACCAAACACCAACGTTTTACCCAAACGTTCCTCCTTTCGGTCATTTTTCTCCGAAGCTTCCTCTTGAGCTTTCTTTATACTTTCCACAATGGTCGAGACAAATTCAATTCTCAACGCTCTTGGCCTCTTCTTTTCAAGATTGACTTTCCGACTGAGAGCATCAGCAACAACATTAGCTTTACCGGGGTGGTAAAGTATCTCGCAGTCGTAGTCTTTAAGTAATTCTAGCCAGCGTCGTTGCCTCATATTCAATTCCTTCTGATTAAAGAGATATTGGAGACTCTTATGATCAGTAAAAAGTTTGCACTTCGTGCCATAGAGGTAATGCCTCCATATTTTCAGAGCGAAAACTACCGCTGCCAACTCCAAATCATGAGTCGGGTAATTCTTTTCATGCTCTTTCAGCTGTCGAGACGCATATGCTATCACCTTTTCTCTGTGGGTCAAAACACAACCCAATCCAACACCAGACGCATCGCTATAAACAGCGAAGTCTTCAACTCCATCGGGTAGAGAAAGTATCGGTGCCTCGCATAGCTTCTTCTTTAACTTCTCGAATGCTTCTTTATGCTTATCACTCCAAGCATAAGTAGCTCCTTTGTGGGTCAAAGCTGTTAATGGAGTAGCAATCGAAGAAAAGTCTTGGATAAACCTTCGGTAATATCCGGATAATCCTAAAAAGCTTCGAATCTCTGTGGGACTTTTCGGTTGTTCCCACTTCATCACAGCTTCGATCTTCGCTGGATCAACCATTATCCCTTCTTGGTTGACCACGTGACCCGAGAATTGGACTTCTCGAATCCAAAAATCACATTTGGAGAACTTTGCATACAGCTTCTCCTTCTTCAAGACTTCTAACACTTCTCGCAAGTGTCTGCCATGCTCCTCCTGGCTTTTCGAGTAGATCAGAATGTCGTCTATGAACAATATCACGAATTTATCAAGGAAAGGGTTACAAACCCTATTCATTAAATCCATGAACGCTGCCGGAGCATTGGTTAGTCCAAATGACATAACCAATAACTCGTAGTGTCCATATCTAGTTCTGAATGCAGTCTTCTCGATATCTTGCTCTCTTACTTTTAGCTGATGATATCCTGACCTAAGATCGATCTTCGAGAAATAGCTCGAACCTTGCAATTGATCAAACAGGTCATCAATCCTCGGCAACGGATATCTATTCTTTATTGTTGCCTTGTTCAGCTCTCTGTAATCGATGCACATTCTCATACTTTCATCTTTCTTCTTCACAAATAACACCGGAGCTCCCCAGGGCGATGAACTAGGTCTAATGAAACCTTTGTCCAATAACTCCTGAAGTTGCATCATCAGCTCCTTCATCTCCGTTGGTGCTAATCGATAAGGTGCTTTTGCTATTGGCGTGGTTCCTGTAACAAGTCTATTCTGAACTCCACTTGTCTATCAGGTGGTAATCCAGGAAGATCCTCGGGGAATACTTCCGGAAAATCACACACCACTGGAATGCTCTGCATCACCTTCTTTTCTTTCTTAACATCAATCACAAACGCTAAATATGGTGTACATCCCTTGGCCAAACACTTTCTGGCTTTCATTAGAGAAATGATCCCAGAATTCACTCGCCGTTTGTCCCCATACACCATAAACGAATCTTTTTCAGGCGGGTTTACTTTAACTATCTTTTTCTTGCATAAAATTTCGGCGTCATTGGCGCTAAGCCAATCCATTCCCAAGACGATGTCGAAACCATTAAGTTCGATAGGCAATAACGCCTCGTGAAACTTATTCCCATTAAGGTCGATTAAGATGTCTTTCATACGATGGCTAATAGGTACAAACTTGCCACTAGCTACTTCGACTAATAAAGCATTATCTAGTCTATCAACAGGCAAAGCTAGCTTTCTACCAAACTCATGTGAAATAAAGGAGTAGTTGGCTCCAGAATCAAACAATATATGAGCAGGTAAATCGTTTACGAGAAAGGTACCTGAAGCGACATCAGCTTCATCCTTCGCAGCCTCAAGTGTCATTTGGAAGGCCCTCGCCTTCGACTTTGGTGGAATGTTGGGCTTTGCTGCCTCCTTCTTCTTCGGACAGTCTTTCAAAATGTACCCCTCTTCATTACACCCAAAACACATCCTTTTGTTGTTCGGACATTCATTGGCAAAATGTCCAACCTTTCCACACTTGTAGCAGGTTACATCCTCGCTGCATTTCCCAAAGTGCTTTTTCTTACACTTATCACACCACTTTGCTTCGCTTCCTTTTCCTCCAAACTTTTTCGAATCAGATTTCGAAAATTTTCCTTTCTTACCGGAACCAGATGTTCCCTCAAACTTTCTTTTCTCACAAACATCAACCTTGTCGGTGGTTCTCCCCTTGATCATGTTCTCAACAGACTTGGCAGCCCAGATAGCTGCCTCTAGAGTAAGTGCCTGACGTACTGGCACCTCGTACTCCCATGGAAGTCCCTTCGCATACCGGTCCACCTTCGTCAGCTCGTCTGGAACGATACGCAAGGCAAACTCCATCTTATCGGTGAAGTTATTGGTGTATTCATCAACTGACATGCTACCCTTCGTCAATGTCAAAAATTTATTCTCCAACTCCAACAGATTTTGAGCCGAGCAGAACTTGTGCTTGAATTGCACCAAGAATCCTGCCCATGACAATTGCAGTGGCTCATTAGGGCTTAAGGTCTTCCCTAGAGTGTTCCACCAACGAACGACTCCACCTCGGAATTGACGCACGGCATAGATAGTTTGCAATTTACCTCTGCAGCCACAAGTCATGAAGGCTAGCTCCATTTCGGAGATCCAATCCATAACCCCAATCGGATCCTCCTTTCCATTGAAGGTCGATGGTTTGCAAGTCAAAAAGTCCTTGTACTTGCATCCCGTTCCATCATTCCTTCCTTCACGGTTATCTTGCCTAACTATCGGTGGGTTGGCTGGACCAACAAACCCACTGAAGTTTCCACCTTCCGAGTGCCCTTCATTTAATTCAGGCTCTTCCACACGAATCGACAGTTCTTTACGATTCTGTTGAAGCAACCGTCTAGTTTCATCCATCTGACGATCCAACATCGTCTGAATCATCAATTGCACACCAGCCATGGTTATTGGCTCAGGTGCTGCTGCTATGACATGTATTGGCTCAATCACTGGTGGTTGATTTCTGTTTTCGTCAGCATTTCCAACTCCACTTCTTGTTCTCACCATTTTGATCTACACACCGAATAAGGTGAAATTAGATCCTCAATCATGATAGATAATCAAATCATCCTTATCACTCCGAAACGTTCACATGCTAGTTCTAATATCGTAGACGTATGCTTAGAATCCTACACACATAAGGTTTCTAGATCCGGTCGGCAACAGACCATAGATCCGAACAAATAATATCATATATGGAAACATATAACATTTAGCACATAAAGCAATTTAGGCAACTTTCCTAAAATAAACTAGTGCTCGTGTCTAAATCACAACAGACACACATCTCAAAATTCCACTTAGCATTCTAAGTTTAAGTCTAGAAATCCTACAAATTCCTAGTTCGCTTAAACTAATGCTCTGATACCAACTGTGACATCCCCAAAATCTCGACCAGAAAAGACCGATTTTCATTTATGCTTTTAAATATTTTTAGAGTAAATCCTTTTGATTTGAAAGAGTTGCAGAATTTGTTCCCAAAAACAAAACATGATAAAACAATGTTTACCGAAGCATTTCATAAAAGAAATGTATTTTCATTATAATCAAAACTCAGGGTGTCATGTTCCGATACAGACCAATAAGCATAAACGAATACATTACAAGTCATTTAACAAATATAAACATATGCAGACTTGTAAACAAAACAACTTGATGGTTCATCCATCTCATGCCCTTCCGCCACTTCCTGTAATACAATTTAAAACTGAGTGGGTCAGGCTTGGGAGCCTGGTGAGCATATAGGAGGCTGGAGCCTCGGAGTACGCGGGGCATACTGGTCCGAATACGTCACTGCTTACGTATCCGAAGACTCGAGTGCGAGTGTCGACATCCCTCGGAGTACGCGGGGCGTACTTCGGATCAGACCGGTGACTACTCTTCGGATAATGCATCCGAATTTCCATTTAAATATAAATACAAAATATTTAATAAACTTTGGAAATTCATATCTTCTTCATACGAACTCCGTTTTCGATGTTCTTTATATCCACGGAAAGGTGAGACTACGCTCTACAGCTTTCGTTTAGACTTCGTCGGCTAATTTTGACTTTATTTTTATTATTTATTTTTAATAGGCCGCGATAGACAAACTTAGTTATAAATTCATAACTTCTTCGTTTGACGTCCGTTCTCGCCTAACTTTTTATCGCTTTGATACCAACAATGAGATCTTCGATTCTCATTTAGATTGCTTCGGCTAAAAACCCCTCGATCTCAAATCGAGTATAACAGGCTGCATACTGCTAAGCCGAAACTTCGATAAATCATAACTTCCTCATACGAAGTCAGATTTGGGCGTTCTATATATATTCGGAAACCTCGTTTCAACTACTACAACATAAATCAAAGATATTAAGTTTATTTTATACTTAAATTTTGACGCTTATTTTTATTCTTAATTAATCAAACCACATAATTAAGCAATTAAGCACAAAACACATAATACTCAAATAATATAATCTTATTATTTCAAAATGGGTTACAAAGGTTAACCTAGACTATTACATTGCTAAAAGTGGCAAGCCCGGAAACACAGGCGTTACAGTAAAGTAAGCTTTTAAAGCAAATTCCGAACAATCTTTGTAACGGTTCATTGTGAGCACTTTTATGACATGGCCACAAGGTAAGCCATCTGTTTGCCACCGCCTACATGTACATGTTCTTTGTTGGAAATCAACAATTACACTTTTGTGAGTAGAGCTTTTCACTTCAAATCTACTATTTGAGATAAGGTACACCATCCAATTATTACAAGCATCCTTATTTTCTTGTATAATCGTTTCAGCCCATGGGGTGAGTGTCGTTTTTACTTCAGCTAAAAAAATAGACATATTTTAATAATATCATAGTAAAATAACATTTCAAGTACTGTTACATATAAAACATAAGTACCTGCTACACTACGTTTCTGAAAACTCCATTGTTGCATTGTTGCACGAAAATACTCAATCAACATCAATATTTGCATCTTTCTTGCAAATATTGACATTGCATTTATAGACTCCACACTAATTGATGTCATAAGAAAATACCGATTCCCAGGAAAATGTGCCCTGACCCATCTTTTTGGATTGATGTTTTGTAGGTATTCCCATACACGAACATTTACCTTTTTAATTTTTTTCATCCCATTATCAATTTTTTTAATAGTATATGCTTTGCATGTCTCCCAAATATAATGCATGTATTGTATCGCTGCTTCCAAATTTTGCTGAAATGTTGAAATACAAATGGATACCACATATTTCATGATGGGCGTGAGGAAATATATTTGCAATTGACGTCGCTATGGATGGAGCCATATCAGATATGAATGTAAGGTCTTCCACGTTGCCTATACATTCACGTAGTTTTTGAAGAAACCATGACCATGTCTCCGTACATTCACTTTTGCATATGGTATAAGCAACAGGCAAAATCTGATTTTGACCGTCCATTGTCACTGCGAGCAACATCGTACCATTGAATTCACCCTTTAGGTGACCACCATCAATTATTAGCGTCGACCTATAATATTTGATGAACGCTTGTACCTATAATTATTTTTTATTGCATTAACAAATACAAATTGAGAATCATATGTTATATTTGTTATAAAAAATTATCACTGCTTACCGAGCAACCCAACACGATATACACAAACTCAAATCGATCATCAACGTCTGTTCTTATCTAAGTAACAGTTCCTGGATTATGCTTGACCAAGTTGTGCAGATACGCTGGTAGTTTGGTGAATGAATCCTCTTTGGTACCTCTTAACATCAACAACACATATTGTTTTACCCGCCATGACTGTAGGTATGAGATATTGATTGGAAATTTCGAATTGATGTCCCTTACAATTTCATTACCCCGATAAACTCTATTATAATCTCCGGCCAATACTTCAGCGATAAAGTGGTCGAGTACCTTTTTCTTTGATTGTCGATGATTAGACTCCAAGTTTGTTGCACAACATGTGTGTTGGTCAACAACTTTTGTGACTTGGAAGCAGTAGTAGATTTGATTCCCCTTGCCCTAACCATCCAAGAGCAATTTTCTACCAAACAAACCACCTCGAACCTTTCTTTGCTCGATCTGGTAATCTTGCACTACTTACCTTGTTCCATGCATTGTGTTCCAATTGCAAGCTTAAGCAACTCTTTGTCATAAAAAATGTCTATAACCTTAATCTTTTCATTTATATCCAACCTCTGACATGGAATGTTCACATTATCATTTACAAGACACGAAGGCAATGGTGGCATACCATGAAACATGGTATCTGAATAAATAAGTTTAGGTTCATCATCAAATTCTTCTCCGTTAGAATCACTCTCTAGGCCGGATATATCCAACTTGTCACAATCCGCAAACTCACCATAGCCTTTTAGTTCACCATCATGCAAAAACGGAACTTCTTGTTTTCCAGATTCATTACCAACCTTATCCATCACGTCTAGTGCTTTTTTTGGTCAAAGTTATGATTTACACCAACATCATTATCACCTATATACTTATAATTCTCCGGTGTAACATACATAATCGGTCATGACAATACATTTTCATTTTCAACAACACTATGATATTGACTTTTACTTGGACTTTTAAAATTACCTATTGGATTGTTGCTCCCTTTTCCATTTGATAAATTAGCTGCAGATGTCTTTCCTCTATCATCCACTTCGTTACGCGATACGCCTTCTTCAACCACCACATAGACATACACAAATTTATCTCCAACGATATTTATTACCTTGATCAGCTTTCTAATATCACGATCATCAACAACACCACAATAATAGAGTTGTTCTGGATGTTGATAAGCCAGACTGACTTTTGATTCTTCGGGAAGACCCATCTTGCACTTCACCAAATGAACAAATTCGGTGTATGTGGTGGTTTCGTAAAATTCAACACCGAAATAAAACATTCTCGGATTGTATTCCAGCGGCCAAACATATGATAATTGGGAATTAACAAACTCTCATCTTCCATCCGTAATAAGCAATACAAAATACTTTTTACAATCTCATTATCTTAATTTTGAGAATAAAAAAGCTGGAATGAAGAAAACTTTACAAAACATGAAATAATTCCAAAAATATAAAAATACTTAATATATATAAGGTAGGTTGAAAACAGTAGTCAACTCTGACGAAAAATAGTCAAATTTAACAAAAAATTAGTCAAATTAACAACAAAGTAGTCAAGTTTACCCAAAAAGTAATCAAATTCAAACCAAATAATTGTTAAAATTTAAACAAAATAGTTGTTAAAGTTATTGTACATATTATAAACATTTTTTTTTTATATTCTGTATTTTATAAAAAAAATTAAAACCGTATTTTTTTGGACAAAATAATAGATAAAAAACCCCCAAAATAGTAGATAAATAAAAATTAAAAAACCGTAGCTTTTTCCCAAAAACCGTAGACTACGGTTTGGGAAACCGTATGCTTTCCAGAGAAAACCGTAGGTTTTATAATACCTACGGTTTTGTATGACAAAAATGATTTTTTTTTTTATAGAAAACGCGAAACAGTAGACGAAATGACGAAACACTAGGCGAATCTCGAAACCTAAGGTTTCGTGGGCTATTTTTGGCCATTTATTAATTTTTGACTAAAAATTGCTAATTCCACACTTAATTTGGCTAGATTAGTAATCAGGAAAAAAAAAAAATAATAATAATAATAATAATAATTAAACCTAACCTAATTTTCAGCTATTTGCGTACGTTTTGTGCCCCTCTCGTATACGAACCAGAAGACCACGAGAACCACTCCTTCATTCCTCGCTGATCTCTCGCCTCTCACTCTCAAATCAGCATCGACGCCACCGGTGAGCTCCTCAACCACCTGTGAGCTGCACAACCAGCGAGCTCCCCCACCACTGGAGACAAAGGTAATAAAAGAAAATATACTAAAATAGCTCCAAACTTCAAATCTGTTTGGAATTAGAATGAAACCATGGATGTTTGAAGCTTCTAGTTTCTCTCGTGTGAATCACATATGATAGTGATTTAGTAAACTGGTAGTATTTCTGTATTTTGGTCTGTTGAGTGTCGATTTTAGCTGCTACATGTAATCTGTCTACTGGTCCATGTGTTGTCAAATATGAAATCCTTTTAACAAATGATTACATGGTGCAATGCTTGTAGTCTCTCTACTGGTTTGTATAAGGAATGCTCTATGATTGTTGATTTACTAAATGATTAAAGATTCTGCTGTTGGGTATTTTAATTTTGGAGATATTTATAATTTTAAGATTAATTATTATTATCCGGTTGGGTTTTGAAAAGTATGCCGATTCTAAATCGCAGCCGCAGGTGATGGGAATGGCGATGATTTGAGTGGACGCTGTGAGAGAGTGAGAGAGAGAGAGGTCATGAACGTTCTTGGAAGAGCTTCCTCAAGCTGGCCGATTGTTTTGGCAACCATGAAAAGATCATTTAACACCCTCAGAATCTCCCCTGATCCTTCCCTTGCTCATGGTATACACGTCTTTCATTGCCCTGTAAGTCTCCCCCTCCTCTCATATGTATTTGAATTTGCTCTTGTTTTTTTTTAATCATAAAGTCGTTAACATTGTTCTTTATGAACTATATTCTAGGGATTTAAAAGCTCAAAAATCATAAACAGAATTTGAAGCGACTGATTGTTTTTTAATAGGGGGTTTACTATTGTAAATCATTAGGACTTAATCGGAATAGCATATTAGGGATTTATGATACAGGGCTAGTTGTTATAAAGTTAGTTACAAGAGGGGAATAAATGTAAATGTCAATATAGATGAAAGTTGTTAGTAATGTCTTGAGGGTATAAATAGAATGTACAGCTGCATGAAAATAGTTATCGATTCAATAAAGCTTTTCCCCAAATATTTCCTTTCTTCAACAGTTGAGTTAATGGTTTGCTTATCAAGGCATAATTCCGAATAAACTTTCTATAATAACCTGTCATGCCTAAGAAACTTCTTAGCTCTTTCACAGTTTTTGGAATTGGCCACTTTACTGCTGCTTCTATTTTCTTTGGATCTGTCTCCTACACCTTCACCTGATATGAAATGCCTCAAATACTCAACTTTTGATATAGCAAAAGCACATTTGCTCGCTTTGGCATATAGTTGATGTTGTTGCATTAGATGAAATACAACATTTAAGTGCTCCCAATGTTGAGTTAATGATGGGCTATACACCAATATATCGTCAAAAAATACCAATACACATTTTCTGAGTAAAGGTTTAAAAATATTATTCATCCAACTTTGAAATGATGTTGGTGCATTTGTAAGTCCAAAGGGCATTACTAGAAACTCGTAATGCCCTTCATGGGTCTTGAATGCAGTCTTGTAAACATCTTCATGAGCTACCCATAATTGATGATAACCTGCTCTTAAATCCAGTTTACTAAAAACCTTAGAACCAGCCAATGCGTCAATTAATTCATCCACCACAGGAATAGGAAATTTGTCTTTAATGGTCTTCTTGTTAAGATCGCGGTAATCAACACATAGCCTCCATGTACCATCTTTTTTGCCTACTAATACAACAGGAGATGCAAAAGGGCTTGAACTTTGCTGAATAGTACCTTTATCTAGCATTTCTTGAATTAATTTTTCAATAATATCTCTTTGTTTCACAGCATATCTGTAAGGTCTGATGTTGACAGCTTTTGCTCCCGTTTCTAAAGGAATTCGATGATCAAAAGCTCCTCTTTTCGGTGGTAAACCTTGTGGTTCTTCAAAGATTTGTTTAAATCTTTGTAATAACTGTTGAAGTTTTTCATTATCTTGACTGATTCCAACACTATTACATGTTCCTGACATTAGATTGATGTTATCTTTTGCTGGATTTTCCAATTGCAACAGATAAAATTGGATACCATTGCAGCTTAAGTGTTTTTAGCAGAGTTTCCACTCACTACCTTCAATGCTTTTGGTGGCATACCCCTCAATACATGCTTCCGTCCTTGGTATATGAATTCCATTACCAATTTACTGAAATCCCAACTAACAGTGCCTAGAGTTCTTAGCCACTGAATACCCAAAACCATATCACATCCTCCCAAAGAAAGAATTAACATCTCATTCTTGAAATGTGTGTTTTGGGGCATTATTGTAAAATCTTTAGCAACTGATTGACATGGTAAATGAATGTCTCCTAGTACTCCAACAGATTGAGTATCAATTTGTTCCAATTTGCGTCCCAATTTTTGAGCTATCTCTTTGTCAAGAAAATTATGGGTGCTGCCCGAATCGAAGAGAATATTCAAAGCTTTTTTCCCATAATATCCTGTTACTTGCAATTTTTGATATCCTTGCTTCCCATATAAAGCATTAACTGAAATGCATAGTTCTCCTATCTCAATATCATAGACTATTTCTTCCTCATTCGTGCTTTGCCCTAACTCATCCACTGCTTCTTCTACCAAGTCTTCAAAGCCTTGTATTTCTATGGTAAAAAGTTGGGTTTGTTTCGGTTGACATTTATGATTCTTGTCATAAGGAGCATCACAAAAATAACATAGTCCCTTTGCTTGTTTCTCAGCCCTTTCAGCAGCAGATATATATCTGGTTCGAGAATTGTTGTTAACATTTCTGGTTGGATTGGGTAAAAGAGGCGTATTTGAGGCATTTCTGGGTATGTTTGTTTTTGTTGTGAATTGGGAATTTATCGGATTATAGCTAGATAATGATTTGATGGTTTGGAAACTGTTTCTAGCTGGAGTTTTGGTAACTGATAAGGTTTGTTCTTGGCATCTTGCTAGTTCAATAGCACGAATCAAAGATTGTGGTTTTAAAGCCTTTACAAATGGTTTTACTGTAGATTTAAGACCTCCAATAAAACTATCCAAGAAGTATTGTTGCTTCAATAAGGGATTTCGATTTAACATCAAAGCACTTAGTCTTTCAAAACTGTCAAGATAATCTTCCAATGTTCCTTCTTGCTGCAACTTGTTAAATTCTTCTACTACTGAACTTTCAATATCTTCATAAAATCTAGCACATAAATCTTTTTTGAATTCATCCCAATTCACATCACCTCTAACAACAATGTAACTGTTATACCAAGATTCTGCTCTCCCATTCATATACATGCTAGCCAAGTCAACTCTTTGTGAATCTGGAATTTTACAAAGATTGAAGTATTTTGTGCATGTTTCTAACCAATCTCTAGGTTGACGACCATTAAATGTTGGAAATTCCAATTTAGGCGTGAAATTAAAGGTTCTCGGAGACTGGTTGTTAAGAATACCTGATTGATTAGAAGTTCTTGTAATTACAGATCCGTTCCCGATTTCACTAGGTCGTCTTTCTTGATTCTTCATGAATTGAAAGATTTCCGCCATTTAAGATCTATGTTCAGCGATTTCAGCCTTCTGTACTGCCATTTGTTCTTGCAGAAAGATCCTCTGTTCTGCTAATTGTTGTTCCAAAGCTTTCATTCGATCGTCCATTGCTTCTTGTTGTTGATGGACTACCGTTGCGTTTTTACCTCGAGCCAGATTGTCAAGTAGATTTACAGGATCAAAGAAACAAGCTCTGATACCATTGATGTAGGACGCAGGAAGCTACCATGTTTTTATGAAGAATCGGAGCTTCGAGATACTACAGGAGAATCATTTGAGAGAGGGAGAGGGAGAGGGAAAGAGAGAGGCTTTATTGAATCGATAAGTATTTCACGCATCATGGGAATTTGCAAATCATATAAAAAATAAATCTCCTGACTTTTTTCTATGTATGACTTGTGGGCAAGTCAAATGTTTTAGGGGGAAAGTATGATACAGGGCTAGTTGTTATAAAGTTAGTTACAAGAGGGGCATAAATGTAAATGTCAATATAGATGAAAGTTGTTAGTAATGTCTTGAGGGTATAAATAGAATGTACAGCTGCGTGAAAATAGTTATCGATTCAATAAAGCTTTTCCCCAAATATTTCCCTCTTCTCTCTCTCTCTCTCTCTCTCTCTCTCTCTCTCTCTCTCTTAAATGATTCTCGTGTAGTATCTCGAAGCTCCGATTCTTCATAAAAACATGGTAGCTTCCTGCGTCCTACATCAATTTAAATGTGTTTGAACCGAGGAATAGAATTATTGAATTGTATGGATTAGAGCTATTTTAGTGTATACAAATTAGCAGAAAATAAAAAAAAACATTAACCAACATATAAATGTTTACATTGAATTCCTCATAACCACAAGAAGTAATGTAATTGATAAATTCTTATTGCCATACCTACTTTGTAGGTGTAATTAAGAAAGTCTTGTGTCTTTTTTTATCACGGCTTCACTACCCACTCTACAAGTTGTATTGTATATAATATATATTGACTATTTCTCAAACAAATTGACAATTCGATGACTTGGAGTTTATTGTATTCTTAATAGGATCAAGTTGGAATCGTGGCAAAAATATCCGAGTGTATTGCGTCAAGGGGAGGGAACATATTGGTAGCTGATATTTTTGTGCCCCACAACAAAAATGTTTTCTACTCAAGAAGGTTAGTATGTGGTGTGGTCTACTTGTGTTTTATTTATTTATTATTATTTTTTTGTCGATAAGATTGTTTTTTTAGGTGTTTTCACTTATTTTGCTCTTGAAGTCAAGATTTTGGTGAACCACTAATTACCATCTAGATGTAAAAATCAAGCAAACTTTTGGTTGCAGAAATCGCTAATCGGTGGACTAGTGATTAGGGATTAATCGGCTAGGCGGAGATTAATCGGGGACCATTTATTATTAAGAAAATTATTCAAAAAATTATAAATCTAATATTAATCCTACAAAAAAAGTGATTAATCGGCGATTAGGTCCGATTAGCTCCGATTAGGTCCGACTTTGACCTGCGTTGACCAAACCCGATTAAGTAAGTCCGATTAATTCCGAATTTGACTTGTATTGACCAAACCCGATTATAGTGACCGATTAGCAATAAATCTCATCGGTGGAGGTCCGATTAGCGATTAATCGGCCGATTAGGCCGATTTCTGCAACACTGATATATATATATATATATATATATATATATATATATATATATATATATCAAGCTCTGACCACCAACAGGGAGCTTGACCACGTACGTGCTGTGTACTCAGATTACACAGGGCGTACGCCCAATCTTCCCAAACTCTCATTAAGAGCTTAATGCCTTAAGCTCTTACATCCAACTTTCAATCATCTTCAAGAGTCATAAAGTTTCCAACTTTATGACTTTGCATGTCCATTAAGTGTTTAACTCAACATCTTAACACATTAAGACCTTCCAAGGAATGCATGGAGCAAAACCAACCATTAAGACCCTATTTTTATGACTCAATACCCTTCCAAAGGTTTGAAAGAACAACTTAATGGGTTAAGAACATGCCATGCTCAAGAATCGCCATTTTGGGACCAAACAATGACTTAAAATAGCAAAAACCTAGATCTACAAGGTGGAGTGGAAAAGATGCAAAATTTATACCTCCTTGAGGTTGCAAACAAAGATGAAATCCTAGATCCAAAATGCTCTCAAGCTCCACGTTCTTCTCACCACCTTCTTCTTTTTCCAAAGACACTTCTAAACACTCTAAAGGCTCCAAAATATTCTTCTCTTAAGGTTTGCTTGAGGATCGATTTCATAGGAAAGAGGCTGAATAAGAATGAGATATGAGGCTATAATGATGCTTAAATATGAGCCAAACCCTAAAAATTAGGGTTTGCATGAACCTCACGTACGCCCTGCGTACGAGGTGTACGCCCAACATACTAAGGCGCGCCCTAGTACGCTTAGCGTACACACGTACGCGCAACGTACTCCCAAAGCCTGATTTTTACCAAAATGCCACAATGGCCTCTTTTGCACTCTTTCTTTTACTTAGGGACCAATATGCAATAAATCTCAATATAAACAATGAAAATGTCTCAAAACAAGATGTTATAGATCTCTAGTTGACCCTCGAGTGTGCGTATGCTCCTCACACATCCTTTAGGGAATACACCCTAAAGGCTCAACTTCTCAAACTAGAGATGAATGATGATGAAACGTCATCTGCATAATTGACTAGGGCTCAAGAAGAATGAAAAATGCTATGATGCACTCAACAACAAGGCGAACAAATGAAAGACAAAGATTTGGTGATGTTGGTTATCTCGGGTCTTGGAGAAGAATACAACGGGTTGAAATCAACTCTTCTTGGTTGCCAATTATAGTGGTACGATGTACCAATTATATTGGTACGATGCACCATATAAAAAAATAAATTATATTAATTCCAAAAATTATACTGATATTAATAATCAAATATTCAATATTCAATGAAAATACTTTAATACATAACCCATATGACAAAACACCATAGTAAAAAATTCAAAATAATTTAGAAACATAAAGCGAAAATTGGGATCTTTTGATGAGGATGATAGAAATCGGTATATATAGTGAGTAAAACTAAAGTTCCAAATAAGAAATTAAGTCTAATGACTGTTAGTATGAAGTGAAGTAGTAATGTTAATGTGAAAATTGAAGTCATAACTATTAATGCTTATGTGAAAAGCGAAAATTAAACTTACTAATTAATGGAAATCGAACGAGGAATCTCAGGTTCGATGTCGAGTTCGTGTTCCAACACTATTTAATTTGTGAACCATGAATAAATGGTACATCGAACCATCGACTTTTGGCACAAAATTTGATACGCCTTCCATAGCGATCCAGATCGCGAACCGCCGACGATTGGTACGCTTTTGTACCGCGATTCAGTTCGAATCGTTCCGGTTCATGGTTCGTAACTAATTTAGCTAACCATGTGACTATCAGACTATGGTCCAAACCGATTGGGGAAGCGAGTTTCGAAATCTCTTCCATTTCTTCTCTCCTCTCGGCATCACTCATCACGCATCGCCTTTCATGTCCGCATACTAGTGAACAAAATGGTTTTGTCCGGTCTCAAGCATAAACCCGAATTTTCCTTTCTCCGGGTTTTTGGATGTCAATGCTTTCCTCATCTCCGTTCATACAATAAACACCTTGTTGTGTTTCTTGGTTACAACATGACTACCAACCACAATCTGAATGCATCTGTGTGGCCCGTAATGTTCGATTTAATGAACAATCATTTCCTTTTCAAAAACCTCCTACAACCATTCCAAATCCTACCACTACCACAACCTCACCTCATGAACAGCCCTTGTTCACTTCATACCTATCACCTACTGCCCCTTCCTCTACATACCAAACAGCCCCAATCCCAAACGAACCAAACCTTACACTGCCATACCCAATGCACTTCGCTTGACACCCAACCAGCAACCTTTACCATTGCTAGTAACAGGAACCCTAAATGGTACAACTATTTTAATTATTCATTATTATTATTATTATAGTGGTGTCTGCTAAACATATAACCTTTTTAATGAGTGGCTTGCAAAAACTCATATACTCAGTTTTAACTTATCTTTTCGCATTGGATTACACAACATTTCATTTTTTTTCACCAATCTAAGACTCGCTGGAGTTTGCCTTTCTTACTAAGATTCCCCATGCAAGCATTTACAATATACCTGCAAGGCTCCTTGCCAAATTTGCACTGAATAGTTCTTCTTCATATATACACAATTTCCTTTTGTTTAAAAAAAAAAAAAAAATTAAGCAGTGGAGTTTGTGTTAAAACAACTTCATAGTAGTTGTAAAGGTAGAAAATAAGTAGAATTACAATAGCTGTGAGATTGAGGGGTATTTTGGTCATTCTGTTAGAGTTAATAGGAGATGGATGTTAGGGAGTGAGTAGTATCTTTGAACAGAATTAGTTGAGTGAGATTTTACTCTAAATCATTCATAATTCTGCAATTAAATTAAAGCCTAGTTAGTGTACATGAGTTTGATGTATGTTGGTTTTACAAGTGCAAGTATATTCATCTACTAATAATCCCAACTTGACATGAAGTTGATAAGTAACAAGTAAGAATAAATTGTGTCTCAGTGAGTTTGTGTTCGACCCAATTAAATGGCAGCGGAAGCAAATGAACGAGGACTTCCTTGACCTATCAAAGATGTTCAATGCAGTTAAATCGCTTGTTCGAGTGCCTTCTGTAGACCCCAAATATAAAATTGCTCTTCTTGCTTCTAAGCAGGTTCTTCTTCTTTCTAGAAAAAATTGTTAGTGAAAACCAAAAATAGTATTACATTAGTAAGGAGGTTGCTGGTGCAGGACCATTGTCTTGTTGATCTACTGCATGCTTGGCAAGATGGAAAACTTCCGGTTCAGATAAGCTCTGTAATCAGGTAAAGCATTTTTTATTTGTTATCTTTGACCAGTAAATGTTGTGTATAATATATCTGTATTTTGAACAGCAATCATGATAGGGTGGGGAATACCCATGTGATGCGGTTCCTTGAAAGACATGAGATTCCATATCATTATCTGTCCAAGTCAAAGGAGAAGAATGTAGAAGATGAGATATTGGGGTTGGTTGAAGATACAGATTTCTTGGTCCTTGCTAGATACATGCAGGTAAATGTTTTTCTAGTAGTAGTATAGCAGCAGGATTGGGAAAAAGGTCTTATTTGTTTATTGCTCACCCAGGACAGGTGTTGTCTGGAAACTTTTTGAAAAGATATGGGAAGGATGTCATCAACATACATCATGGCTTATTGCCATCATTCAAGGGAGGAAATCCATCTAGGCAGGCAGGTTCTGTGTTCCAATTTCCAAATTCTATTTTAAGCTTTTTATTTTTTTTATGTTTTTTACTGGAGAATGACAGGCTTTTGAAGCTGGGGTCAAATTGATTGGTGCCACAACCCATTTTGTCACGGAGGAGCTTGATGGGGGCCCAATCATTGAGCAGATGGTAATCAAAGAGTTTTAAGTTTCTCAGTATCAGTAGTATGCAGTATCAAATAGTTTCTGTTTGGGTTTGCAGGTTGAGAGAGTCTCGCACAAGGATAATTTGCTGAGTTTTATTCAGAAATCTGAGAATCTTGAAAAACAATGCCTTATGAAGGCAATCAAGTCATATTGTGAGTTACGCGTTCTACCTTATCAACACAACAGGACTGTTGTATTTTAAGTAAGCTCAAAATGATGCTGATCAAAACTACAGAGTCCATTATATTCCTTGTGTTGCAAATTTTTTGTATTTCATTTTAATTATTCATTCTAATTTAAGTTGTTCTTGTTCCGATCCAATAATAAGATAAATTAAGAGTCATTGTGTGTTCATAATACTAAGATATATGTGCATTCTCAGTTCTCCTTAAATTCATTGTTGTTGGAGTTTTCTTCTCTGTCAAACTTTGTGTTTTCTAGTGTGATACTTGTTTAAATAGGGAAACTTTTGTTGATTTTGATTGATATAGGGGGTGTTTGGCTAAGTTTATTAAAACAACTTATTAGCTTATTAGAGGTTCAACACCCCTATATATAAGTTAAAAAAAGTGCTTGTATAGAAAATAACTTATTCTGATGGAAACCTCTAATAAGTAGTCATTTTTTCATAAGTTATCCCATACTTATTAGCTTATAACCTAATAAGTTATAAGCTAATAAACAATAAGTTTTTTTTTTTGCCAAACACCCCCATAATATATAATATACAAGTGGAAGGAACTTCAAAGGTTGGAAAAAAAAAATAAAGTAAATAACCAAAGAGACAAGGCGCATAGCATATGTTAAGTAGTGTGTGTGTACATAGATAGTCGCAAGGGTTACAAAAACCACATACATATATATATATATATATATATATATATATATATATATATATATATATATATATATATATATATATATATATCAGAAATACAAAGCTATAATTAATTAATAGCCAGACTAGATGCAGCCATAAACCATGAGTCCATGACACATGGTTGTTGATGGTTTTCTAGTCTAAAGCTTTTTGATGGAATGCGAATGGCTGATGTTGGTTGGTAGTTTGTTTGATTTGTAGAAGATATTGAATTGTATCAACCCATTTCTGTTTGTGGATGTTTGTCTTGCACTTGAACTCCAGAAGACCTTTGGCTGTTTTAACCCCAAAATAGGTATCTGCATTTTCCCTTTCTTTGCAGTATGGCCAAGACCCTTTCTCATTGCACACACCATACACAACACCTGCGATTTGATTAATTCAAATATTTTCATTTTCATCTTGTGTTGCTGTTTGTGGGTCCGGTCCTAGTCCTACTCCTACTCAATATATACTGATAATATATATATTATGTGATGTGAGGAGGAGCAATGGTTTGGTTTGGTTTGGTGGGTCTCTTTCTTTCACTTGAGATGTAAATATACTTATTATATTAGGAAGAGAGATGGGAGTGGGACCCACAAAATGGTCCTAGGTAGTAGTACTGTTAGCAAACAAAAAGTTTTTTTTTTTTTTTTTTTTTTTTTTTTTTTTTTTTTTTTTTTAATCATCGGTTTAAATTACATTTGCCATGCCATGAAGTGGAAGCTTGCCTTTATTCTTTGTGGAAAAGGCCCCTCCCACATGGTTGCTTTTGAGGTTGATTATAACCTGTCATGCAAAAATTTAGTGCCATATATATAACTTTTGTTTTACTCAAATCTCATACTTTGGTTTTCTAAATTTTTTTTTACCTGGGACTTGTTGTTTATGTATATGGATACTTGCTTCCAGTGTAACCCTCCTGGGCATTGATTGATCAGAAAGCTGGTCAGCCTTTCATATCATAATATATAATATATATATATATATATATATATATATATATATATATATATATATATATATATATATATATATATATATATATTACTAGTAGTAGCATAATACTACATACGATGAAATGAAAGCAAGCAACCTTTGTATACTTGTTGCAGCATGTGTTGAGTAGAAGAGTGATGGTGGTCGTCCTCCTCCTTCACCTCCTGGGGTTTAAATTTAATGGTTTGAGGCGGCATTCCCTTTTCATATGGAATGACAGTAGCATTCTTTTTTGCTTGTTTTGGAAATCTAGCTTTGAGGGCTGCTTCACCTCGCAAAGCTATATTAATTATTGTAATTGAGTATATATATGTTATATTCTATTTAAAAAATATTAATATATATATATATATATATATATATATATATATATATATATATATATATATATATATATATATATATATATATATATATATATATATATATATATATATATATAGTTGAGTTGATGAGGATGAGGACCTGTTGCAGCTGCAGCTGTGAGAGTTGTTAGATGGGTTGGAGTTTGGATGTTGATGGCTGATTGGAGGACAGACAAGACAAGATGATGATCGGCTCCAGAGGATTCCGCCACCTCACAGCAATGGGTTGCTAACAGCTCTGTAGCCGACGCAACAGCACTGCTCATTCTTGAATCCTCCTTCATCGTCTCCATGCTTCTTGCTCTTGTGATGGAGGCCAAAGCTGCCGCCAGACCCGCCACAGACAGGGCGGCATGGGTCTGTGCTTTTTCTGCCCGGACTTTATCTCTCTTCCCTCCTCCTCCTCCTCCTCGTATGCTGCTGCTGCTGTGATTAAACCATCTAACCCTTTCAACTTTTGATACCTTCATCAGTACCTTTGTTTGCTGCAACAAATTATCAGTTAAAACCAATATTCCTTTGAATTAATTTCTTAAATTTTGGGATTTCAGAAATCATCAACTAACTCCTCACAGGTTGTGGTTGTGGTTGTGGTTGTGGTTGTGGTGCAACCAATGATGATTCCGTTTTTCTTGATTTATGTGCCATTAACGCTTTTGAAATTTCATCGGCAGAAAGACTCCAGGATCTGGACAAGAATTCCATCGGCTCCATTGGTGTTTCTGGTTGTGGAATCAATTCTACTGACTTCTCACTTTCCATTCTTTAGCTTCAATTCCCTCCCTCAAAAAACCGGTCTATATCCACAAGAAAAAAAAAACACCATCAAAAAATTACAATACAAATAACAATCAGAGTCATCATAAATTTAGGTTTCTGGTGCAATTAAAAATAATGAAATGAGACAAAGCCATGTAATGTTGGGCTTGTGGGTACACGTACAACTCATTCTCATGAGAGTGGGCATTACCATTAACCAACCTTTTAGAAACAAAGATGTACATGTGTGATATGCCCAACCACAGGAAACCTTTTGGACTCTGTCAAGTACTCAACTCAACTCTCTCTCTCTCTCTCTCTCTCTCTCTCTCTCTCTCTATATATATATATATATATATATATATATATATATATATATATATATATATATAAAGTATTAACTATGGAGTATGGTCTATGGGTGGTGGGTCAGTCATGAGATCAGTGGAGAGACAAACATGATGGGTAACATAAACATAAGACTTGAATCCTGTGCTTGTAAGTTCTTGTCTCCCATAAATTAAGGTAAGGTGTTGCCACCCTAAAACTAAACGCTCTGTTCTCTTGTGTTGTGTTGAGTTTGTCCCTATAAAGACGAGCATAAGTACATGCTTAAAACCCCGATTATGGACCCACATTATACTAATATTAATATTCCTCTTTATTATCAAATTTGTGACACTTTATTCTTTTACGACGTTTGTTTTGGAAAATTCTTTTAGACTATTTATCAAATATTTATATTTTATTCTATTATTGTCACGTATCCTGAAATTATGTGTAATGGCAACAACCACAAAAAAAACCTTAATTTGAAATACTTTTATTAACTTATTAGAATTTTCATATATGTGCTTGAATGCTTGGCCTTCGGTTGGTGTTGGGTGATATGCATGTGAAAACATTTCTCGGTTTTTGGGTAACTTGTTTCCAAATTCTCCAGCAATCTGCCTGTTTAATTTCTCAATTTACCTGTTTGATTCCTCTTTTTTTCTCAATCGATGCATGTCATTACCTACAATGTTGTAGCCAGGATTTTGTTTTAGAATATGTCAAATAATTTATAAAATATGAATGAGTAGCAAAGTACTTCAAATGATAACAAAATGTAACAATGTATCCATTCTAAAATAAATTGTTCATTTAAATAGCACACAATGCTCTCTTATATCATTAAAATTATTTAGAATAGAGTCTAAACATAGAAACTTAATGATATCAATTATAAACATAGTCTAATATTTTTATACAAAGTAAACTTATAATACAAATGATTTGTTCATAGCAAGAAGTAATAACCTAATTTATTAGAAACATACGATAAAAATATAAAATCAATGCAAACCTAAATTGGTAAAAAGTAAGTTAACTAAAAGTTGCCTATGATAAAAATAAAAAGGGATAATGACTTGAAAGGGTAACGAACTTTCGACTTTTGTCACATTTAGTCACTAAACTTTTTTTTGTTATCTATTTGCCATTGAACTATTGAAACTGTTCACATTTTACCCTTATGACCGGCTGTTACCGGTCATAAGGGTAAAATGTGAATAGTTTTAATAGTTTAGTGGCAAATAGATAACGAAAAAAAGTTTAGTGACTAAATGTGAACAAAATCGAAAGTTCGTTTCCTTCTAAAAAGTTCAATGACTAAATGTGAACAAACTTCCTATTGTATTATGTTTTAGCAAAATTATTTATTTTTGTTTAATTGTAGCAACATTTATTGATGAAGAAATCTATGAAATAAAAAAACAAAATGTAACATCCGGATTTTCAGGTATCATAATTTAAGTATTTTTCTTTTGAGTTAAGAAGAGAGACTCGACGAGTTGACGCCTCAACTCGTCGAGTAAGGTCGCGACTGATGACTCAGATTAATGAATGGACTCGAAGAGTCGGTGAGGCGACTCGATGAGTCCACGCTATTGGCAGAAACCCGAAATCTTTGGGCCCGAGCCATATTTAAAGGCACTTATGGCCTTCAATTGCGACTACCTTTCCCATAAGTGAGAACCCTAGCGAGCTTGAGTGTGTAGAGTGAGAGGAAGAGCTATCTTGAGCGTTTTGGTGTGATAGATCTGGACCCTTCTAGGTTCAGAGAGCCGAGAATATGAAGCTTTAGTAGAGTAAACCTTGGGGTTCGAAGTTAGGAAGCATTTATGGTATTTTTATGGTATATATAGTTACTTTCATCTTACACATAGATATGAAGTATTTTATATAAATTACATGCTATGTGTGCATATTATTTGAATACTTGTTGTCTATGCTGGATGAACGATTTTATACATGTTTTAAAAGATTTAAACGGTATATTTATTTTATATCTACAAATATGTTGCAGATGAAACATGGGTAGATGAAATAGTTGGTGTGTGATAAAATAAAATGATGAGAGATAGGTGATGATAGAAAGGTGATGATAATTAGGTAAATAGATGATGATGAATATGTGATGTAGGATGAAAGGAGATACCATAACCTTAACCAACAATGTGGCGATGTAGTCATCTACCAGAGTATAGATGGTGACCACGGACTATTCTAGATAACCCAGTGGAAACACCAGCAGGCCCATAACCTGTAGGTGATGAATTACGAGTTCAAGCGATGTTGTAACTACGTATTCATGCGATGATACTCTAACCCCTTACTATGAATTACGAGTTCAGACGATGTTGTAACTACATATTCATGGGATGTCACAAATTTCGCATGCCAAACCAATGGTCATAATTCACATCAGTGAGAATGGTTCATTTTTTTTGTAAAACCAAAATCAGATTGGAAATTTTGATTTTTTATTTTGGAAAATCTCAAACCATTGGTTTTTTATTTCGGTTTTGGTTTTTTGTTTTTTTTTTTAAATATATTTTCAGGGTTTTTTTTATTTCATAGATTTCTTCATCAACAAATGTTGTTACAATTTAACAACAATAAATAATTTGCTAAAACATAATACAAGAGGAAGTTTGTTCACATTTAGTCATTGAACTTTTTACAGGGAAACGAACTCTCGATTTTGTTCATATTTAGTCACTAAACTTTTTTTCGTTATCTATTTGCCATTGAACTATTGAAACTGTTCACATTTTACCCTTATGACCGGCAACAGCCGGTCATAAGGGTAAAATGTGAACAATTTCAATAGTTCAATGGCAAATAGATAACGAAAAAAAGTTTAGTGACTAAATGTGAC
Source organism: Lactuca sativa (assembly GCF_002870075.4). Classification (NCBI taxonomy): domain Eukaryota; kingdom Viridiplantae; phylum Streptophyta; class Magnoliopsida; order Asterales; family Asteraceae; genus Lactuca; species Lactuca sativa. Next base: position 911,051 of record NC_056625.2, on the reverse strand, counting down.
AAAAGTCAAAAGTTCATTACCCTTTCAAGTCATTATCCCAAATAAAAACAAGTAGTTGAGTATTAAGATAATAGAAAAAAATTAATATACTAACTTGATGGCTGATGCATAATGATGCTGGTGAATAATGAATGAAATATGAAATAGTGAGCAACAATTGAAAAAGTGGCGGTTATCAAATCTTTTATCGGCAAAATCCAGACCATATGAAGCAAAAAAAAAAAAACAAATTTACTTAACAAAAATATATATGGTATATAAGACTTAGATCTGTGTGGTAACAACATAAATTTTCAAAACAATTTTTTCATTTTTAAAACATCTCACATCTCATAAGTAATTTCAAAAACTCATATGTATCAATTGTTATCACAGTAAAAACACATCCCAGAATCTCAAATACATAACACATAATGCTCCATCGGTGTGTACAGATCATGCCGGCGCCTTCCCGCGATCTTTATTGGTACCTGAAACACATATCACACAAACGATAAGCATAAATGCTTAGTGAGTTCCCCAAAATACCACATGCAACACATACGCCACTCAAGGCCATAGCTCTATGGGACCTTCCGATCCATGTGTCTTAGGGGACTTCCATCCCAGCCCTGGTAGACCTTCCGGCCTACCCGTATGACCTTCCGGTCCATATCATACTACTCATAACATACATGGCACATACATATCATATAACAACATACATCACATTCTACTCGTAGCACATAAGACCTTCCGGTCACACATAATTACCACTCTAGGTAAAGTATAGTGAGAAGACTCACCTCGAACGATGTCGGATAACCTCTCGAGCTCGATAACCCGACCTAGCCTCCTCCTATTAACATAATAACATCTCTAATCAATACTTTATCATGTCCTCACTTCTAAAGGATGGGTAGAAGACCATTCTACCCCTCCCTGACCTCTCTTGAACCAGCTTGACCAAAACCCTAAGGTCAACTGAAGTCAACGCTAGTCAACGGTCAAACTTTGACCAGACTCGTTGAGTGCACATGGGTGACTCGGCGAGTCCAAGTGTGTCCTCTGAATCCTTCTAAGGCCTCACTCGACTCGTCGAGTGAACCTTCCACTCGACGGGTTACCACTGGTCATGAATCACGGGGCAACCCCGACTCGACTCATCGTACTCTTATGGACTCGGCGAGTTTCTACCATCGCCATGCTCAAATGACCTTCTGAGGTCAGATCTGTTTCTCTAACCTATAGATCTGACTTTCCAATGCTCAATAATCACGTAAAGGTCCAATCTTAGCACTCATGCAACGTCCATAATGCTTCTTTTGGTGAAATAGCTTCAAAAATGGCACTCTAGGTTCATATCTCCAAAGGAATAGCATAAAGCAGGATGGTTGGGACTCTCTGGACCTCTTAAGGTCCAGATCTAAGAGTTATTCCACCTTGGGACCTCAAAAGCTTCGAATTCAAGCTAAAGAAGGGGAAAGAAAACCCTAGATTCAAGTAGATCACCATAAACACGAGATTGAGCATATATCCATACCTCTAGTAGCCTCCTCTAATAAAATGGTAGCATATCTGAGCTCCTAAAGCCGTTTAGCTTGCCCTTCTTCCTTCTTCCTTGCAAAATCACACTAGAGATGATGAAAATGGCTTCCCCTCTCTCTCTCTCTCTCTACGCTCTCTGGTTCTCTGGTGTTCTTAAGGGTGAAGGTGGCCGCAAATGAGGGCCATAAGATCCCTTAAATATGGCACAAGCCCGAGGATTTAGGGTTTATTCCCTCAGCGCGGACTCGTCGAGTCGACTTGTCGACTCGTCGAGTCCTTTCATTAAATCTAGTCAGCAAATCGCGATCCTACTCGACGAGTCCAGGTGTCAACTCGTCGAGTCCCCCTTTTGACAAAAATAAATAACTGAAATATGATACCTGGAATTTCGGATGTTATTATTCTCCCGCACTAGAATCAGACTTCGCCCTCGAAGTCTCGCTCTGCAAACAACTTTGGATGCTACTCCCGCATCTCCAACTCCGGCTCCCAAGTCAGCTCGGACCCTCTCCAATGTTGCCACTGGACCTGAACCAAGGGCACCTCCTTGTTCCTCAGAACCTTGATCCTTCGATCCAGGATCGCGATCGGCCTCTCAACATAATTCAGGCACGCATCCACCTGAATATCCTCTAGTGGCACTACTGTCGACTCGTCGGCTATACACTTCCTCAACTGAGACACGTGGAAGGTATCATGTATCTAGCTCACCCTGCCCACCCTTGCAGTCACCATGAAAGGAACAACGTACTGGGCCCTAGCTTTCCCCTCTTCCTGAATCGGATCACTCCTTTCCAAGGAGATACCTTCAGGAGTACGAAGTCACCAACCTGAAACTCGAGCTCGGATCGTCGCCTATCCACATAACTTTTCTAGCGACTCTGAGCTGTCAGCAACCTTTGTCTGACCTGTTGTATCTGCTCAATCGTCTAAAGCACTATCTCAGTGCTACCCATCACTCACTGCCCTACCTCTCCCCAACAAATGGGAGTCCGACACCTCCTCCCATACAACAACTCGAAGGGAGGCATACCAATACTCGAATGGTGGCTGTTGTTATAGGAAAACTCAGCCAATGGTAGGTACGTGTCCCAACTTCCTCCGAAGTCCAACACACATGCTCGATGCATGTCCTCAAGCGTCTGAATCGTCCGCTTACTATGTCCGTCCATCTGTGGGTGGTAAGCGGTGCTGAAATGCAACCTCGTACCCAACTCCTCATGGAATTTCTTCCAGAATCTGGAAGTGAAACGTACATCTCGGTCTGACATAATCGAGATCGGTACTCCATGCCGCGATACCACCTCTCTCACATACATCTCTGCCAGCCTCTTTACGGAAGAGCTCTCATTGATAGCAAGGAAGTGAGCGCTCTTCGTCAGCCGGTCAACAATCACCCAAATTGCATCGACACCCCTCACGGTCCTCGACAATTTGGTGATGAAATCCATAGAAATATGTTCCCATTTCCACTGGGAAACCTCAAGTGGCTGTATCTTTCCATGCGGACGTTGGTGCTCGGCCTTAACCCTGCGACAGGTCAAGCACCTCTCAACAAACCACGCCACATGCCTCTTCATACAGGGCCACCAATACTCTTTCTTCAGGTCCAAATATATCTTAGTGGCCCCGGGATGGATCGAGAACCTCGATCTGTGCGCCTCCTCCATCAGGATGGTACGTGCCCCGCCCGTATACGACACCCAAATCCGACCCTAAAAGGTCTTAAGCCCTTGGCTATCGGTAACAAACTCAGATAGTTGCCCAATCACCCGCTCTCTCTTGCGGTTCTCCGGTCTCACAGCCTCTGTCTGGGCCTCTCGGATGGTATCCAACACTGGATTCATCACCGTCATCCTCATACAAATATCTCGTATCGGGGCACTCTCCACCCTACGGCTTAGGGCATCGGCTACAACGTTAGCCTTGCCCGGGTGGTATAGGATCTCGTAGTCATAATCATTTACCACATCCAACCATCTCCTCTGGCGCATGTTCAAGTTGGGCTGATCCATCAAGTACTTCAAACTCTTGTGGTCCATGTATATGATACACCGAACCCCATACAAATAATGACGCCATATCTTGAGGGCGAACACCACAGCCCCAACTCCAAATTGTGGGTGGGATACCTCACCTCATGAGGCTTCAGCTACCTCGAGGTGTATGCTATCACGTGTCCTCTCTGCATAAGCACCGCACCCAACCCCGATATCGATGCGCCACAATACACCGCGAAATCCTCCATTCCCTCTAGAAGGGCTAACACCGGGGCTTCGCACAATCTTTGGCGAAGAGGGTGAGGTGTGCTCTGAACCTTTTGAGACTCGGGGCGAAGGATTGGTGGAGGTTGACTATGGGATCTTATTCGGATGCGCAGCGGGCAGTGGTTACTTGGGATCAGTTTCATGAGATGTTCAGCACTCGTTATGTTCCACGGGTTGAGAGAGAGAGGTTGGATCAGGAGTTCCTGGAGCTGAAGCAGGATTTAGAGTTGGTGACGGAGATCACCAGGATGTTCACTAAGAGGGCGATGTTTTTCCTGGAGTTTGCTTCGGAGCAGGCTCAGATGTCCCGATATCTGAGTATGCTCAAGAGGGACATCAGGCAGTTTGTGTCCATGCAGAGGTGTGATACCTTGTTAGAGCTGCAGGAGGCCGCCAGACGGTGGGAGTTAGATATGGAGTTACAGTTACGAGAGCAGAGGCAGGCCCCGGTGTAGTCGCAGCTGGCGCCAAAACGGTCCAAAACGTTGACTCTAGGGTTGGAGATCAGAGCGGCTGCACTTGTGAGAAGTGTGGGAAGGATCATGCCTGAGTTTGTAGGTCCAGTGGTGCGTGTCGCAAGTGTGGAAAAGAGGGGCATTATGCGAGGGATTTCCATCAGTCGGTCCCGGCTCATGATATGAGGATCTGTTATCATTGTCATCAGGTTGGACACTTGAGGGTCAATTGTCCACAGCTTGTTGCAAGACCGGTGCAGGCTCCAGCACCGGCCACCTTGAGGATTACGGGTGGAGGTTAGGGTGGAGCGGAGCCTCCGAGGGCTCAGGGTCGCGCTTTCTAGCTTACAACAGAGGAGGTCGGGGCAGAGCCAGATGCAGCTGCGGGTATGTTTCCATCTTGTTATCTTGTTATTTGTGTGGTATTGTAAATATGTTTGCCTTTTTCGCATGATTCATGGTATGAGTGAGGATCTTAGTAGTTATGGGTTGTAGTCGGTTAGCATCCAAGAGGATAGGTGATCGGAAGGTAAGGTATATGATCTTGTTGCTTGGAATAGCAACTGCGTTGCGAGAAGTGTTCAGTTGAGATTCAAATTTCCTTGGAGTTCGGGATGTGCGATGTCGGGAGAGTGACCTGTGGAGGTTGCTCACTCCGGAGGGATTTAGTTCCAGGAGAAGAGGGGGAAACTTATTCAAGTAAGGTCGATCGAGTTATGCCGGTTTGTCAGCGGAAGTTAGTAGTTGGTACACCAAGTGGGGGGAATTGGAAAATTCTCCGGTAAAATAGCAAGTATCCAGGGTTGGTTAGCTGTTAGATTTATCGGTGTTGTTAGCCGAAAGTGTGGCATGATTGGAGCAAGTGATAGACAAGTGGGGCAAGGAACAGACCATGGTTTCAGGGAAGGTAGTTAGTCAATGTGAGGCCTGGTATTAGGCCATGGAAAGGATTCTAGGAACGAAATAAGAGTTCGGAACCCCTAGAGGGTGCATGGGAGAGATTCCCAGGAAGAATGGTTCAGGGCGACGTACATCGGTTTTCAGCAGTCCGGATAGACTAAAGGCCGGGAGGCGTACCAGTCAGGCCGAATGCTCGGGGAATGGTACAGACAGGCTAAAGGCCCAGGAGGGCGGTCCAGACATGCTGAAGGTTCTGCGAGTGGTCCAGATAGATTGAAGGCCTGGAAAGGCGGTCCAGTCATTCTGAAGACTCTGTATGTGTTAGTGGATCGATATGAAGAGAATGAGTGAATATGTTGCCATGCAATGGTAATCGGTATGGTCTGGCCCCAAGTAATGATCATGATGATGGAGTTGGTTAAAGGCCGTGCGTGGGCCTAGTTAGTTATGTGATTAGATTCGGAGTATATGGGAGTTCGAGAATAACGGTTGCTCTATATGGATAGTGTAGAGTGGAGTTTAGCTCAGTGAAACTTTTAGGTGCAGTAAGGGTTGTTGATTAGACTTCCTGCAAAGGAAGGGTATGTAGCTCCAGAGGGAGTGTGGGTCCTCTGAAAAGGAGGCAGCAGAGTAAATGGATGATCAAAAGTACTTTAGCTATTGGAAGTAAGCACAGGGGTTGTACCAGATATATGGAAACATATACGGGTTGGATGCCCGTTGAGGTTGTGGCAATGTTGGATGATGCACAGGCATGTTTTTAGTCTCCTTGGATGAGGAGGAGGATAGTGGTCCCGAATTGGAGATTGGGACCGAGGAAGGTGAGACAACAGGTTAACAGACTCGGAAGTAGTCTGGACCGGTGCTGAGAACTGTATAAGGATATTACCGTCGGAGGTCAAGGACCTAGAGATCATGATAGGGAGGTGTGAGTGGGTTACACTCCGTTGTGTCGAACCGAAGGGTTTGAGGGTGACTCAGGGAAAAGGTCCTTGGTTCCGAGTATGGTTATAGGCTTGAGTTATGTATGTGGAGGTATTCCAATCTGGGGTATTCCATCATGAGGATGACCAGACCCCATGATTGATTGGACTTGGTGTGTTTGGTATTCCAGCCCAAGGCTGTTTGGGCTAGGGCGAGTGGTTACGCAATATGTTTGGTTGATGGGTTATGGGAGCTGAGAGATGCAATATCCTATCAGAGCCTAAGGGATAGAACCGGAGAGTGGAACGGGATTCGTTCCAGGTTGCAAGTTATCAGAGTTATTGCCAATTTTGGGCGAAGGAAGACGGATTAGTGTCTTGGCAGAGCTCAGTGGGTGTTTGTGGGATCTAGCATTGCAGGGTGCGGAAGCGTGTCCCTGATGAGAAGGGTTAGTATTATCGGGTGATTCGTGGTTAATTCGTGGTGCTATTGAGTTGAAAGGCTGATGATCGGCTTGGAGTAGTAGCAAGGATGCCACGTGAGAATAAACCATTTTAAGAGAGGTGCATACGTAAGGTTTGTAAGAGCACGAGTTGATTGAGAAGTCGGAGTCTGCAGTGCAAGGAGTTTGTTCTGCGGCGTATACTGTAGTAGGCTTCGAGGACGAAGCCTAATTTAAGTGGGGGAGAATTGTAACATCCCAAGTTCGGAACAAGAAGTGAAGGGTGCTAAGTATACATAAAGGAAGGGACTCGTCGAGTAGGTACGCTTACTCGCTGAGTCGGAGCGGGTTTGGATCGCGAATTAAGTGGCCAACTTGCCGAGTCGGCGGCTTGGACTCGATGAGTTGGTGCTGGAATGAGAAAAACCTAATCTTAGGGTTTACACCCTATTTAAAGGACTTTATGTCCTTCTCCCAACCTTTAATCCCCCTGAGAGTTCCAGAAACCCTAACCTTCGTGTGAGACTTCATTATTGAGGAGATTGGAGCTTGGAAGAGGAATTTGGTAGGAAAGAGTTTGGGGAATTAAAGGCTTGCTGCAAAGGAGTGGTGTAGATCCGGGATCTACTTCAGTTGGAGCATATATTGGAGGTAATAATCTGTTGCTTGGGCTCTTTTGTATCTAGATCTATTATCATTTGAGATTTGGGGCATTTTTGGTATGATTAAGAGCTATTTCGAGTTAGAGGATTAGATCTGAGGTTGCTACTTCAGATCTAGGCTTGTGATGGTCCATAATGTTATAAAGCTTCAGTCTTTGAGTTGTTGGTGAAGCCCCTTTGTCTAAAACCCAAGCCCTAGTGTGTTTTAAGCTTATATCTCCTTGGTTTCACGTAAAGTTTGCAACTTTATGTGAGGGTTAGATTGTAGAAGGGTGGATTTATGGATTGGAGCCCCTGCATTGTAGCACCTGGTTCTTGGTACGTATTCTTTTGTTAAATACTTTGCATTTTGGCCTTGGACTCAGCAAGTTGAAGGTCCAACTCGCCGAGTAGAAGCGAGAAAGGACACGGGACTTAAGCGATGGACTCGGCGAGTAGACCCTGTTTGGACAAAAACCCTAATCCGAGGGTTTGCACCCTATTTAAACACCTTAACTCAGCCTCCTTCGTCCCAGGCTAAAGGGATACGAGTTTGTGCGTCATTTTCAGCTCATTGAAGGTAAAAAGCCTATACCTAGCTCTTCCATTTGCTAGATCCCATTTTGTGAAGTTTTAGGGCTTTTCTAAGCCATTTTGGTCACCAACCATGATTGCAAGCATGGTTTGGAGTTGATGTTTCGGATCTAGGCCCTTAGAGGGGTTACAAGGCAGAAAGGAGTGGCTCTTGTACTCAAAGAAGGCCCCATGCTTTGAGAGGGCTTGTTTAAGGACCTTTTAAGCTCAAAGTCCCATGCAAGCACGTAAAGGTTGTAACTTTACGTGCTAGATCGAATGTAGAAGCATATATCTATCTTTTGATCAAAGGTTGTACGTCAGAAATCGAAGATTCAGTGAGTGGTTGTGACCAACTCGACGAGTCCGCTCTTAGACTCGGTGAGTCCAAGGTTCTGTCCCATATCAGTTGAGGGTTATAAGGACCCAGTTGAGTGCGGAAAGGTTTTAAGGGGGTCCCAGGGAGTGACCCAACATTCTGGACTAAGCCATTGTTCTGGAAATTCATGGGACTCAGCGAGTGCATGAACAGACTCGGCGAGTCCAAGGCAATCTTCTTAAGGATGAAGATGAACTCGACGAGTTGTTCATACAACTCGGCGAGTCAAGGATAGGACCTGTGTATCAGTTGATGATGAACTCGACGAGTTGTTCATACAACTCGGCGAGTCAGATGAGGATTCAGTCGATGTTCATTTAGAAGGAAAACTCGTCGAGTCATCGCCTAAATCGACGAGTAGAGACAGGTATAAGGACAAATGGAAGGATAGGGACTCGACGAGTTGGCGATCTAACTCGGCGAGTCAGGTCAACTGGAAGTTGACTTTGACTTTGACTTGGTCAGGGGTAAAATGGTCATTTTACCCTAAGAACAGATAGCAGTGTATGACTAAGTGTTTTGTGGGAATTATAGCTGGAGGATTTCCGGAGCAGCAGCGGCAACAGTCAGAGGATTCCCGCACAGTTCAGCAGCTACTACGAGGTGAGTTACCTTCCAGTAGCGGTGGGTCTACGGCCACAATGTCAGCCCACCAGTAGGAGTCGTATATTAGATGATTGTCTTTGTGATATCATCTAGGTTTGCTACTACCTGATATATTATATGCTGGCATGACATGTTATATGTGATAGTAGTAGAGTTTGGTTGTTAGGACAGAAGGGTAGGTCAGACACCCCATATATGTCTGACAGTATGTGATGATATTTTTATATGTTGGCATGAAATGTTATATGTGATAGTGGTAGTAGGAGGGGAATAGTCCCCAAGTTCGGTTGTTAGGACCGTGTTGGGTTGAAGAATTGCTCAAGTGTTGCGTCGTTGGGCTCGATAGTTTAATTATTTTATTTGTATACCGGTTTGGGCCTGTCCAACCGAGAGTCCATTATGTTTAATATATAAGTATATGCTTGCATGCATATTAGGTTAACGATTAAGAGATTAACGATTCATCTAGAGCATAACGATAGTATTTCCAGATTTCTTTAATTGTTCTTGTAACCTACCAATCCTCTACAGTTGATGTTCTTAATCGAGCTCTTCTGAGGATTTTGTTTAATCATTCGACTCGTTTGATTCAATCTTGTCTCGTTCTTATTTTCGTGTTCTTACAGTTTTTATTTACTTACCTGTTTGAGATCTAATCGATCTTCATAGATTTAAAGGTTTTAAATCTCATCAATTGGTATCAGAGCAGGAGGCTGTGTAATCGATACACATCTTTTCTGTGAAAAGGTTTCAATTAGGGTTTTTCCGCAACTACCGATATTTATTGAGCCGTCATCTCATTATTGACGTATCTTGATATTTATTGTTTTGCCCTAATCTGCTTTATTACAAGTCTGATCTTTGAACAAGTTTTTTCGATCATAATGGACGAGTCGCAATCAAATCCAATCAATATTTCTAACAGCATCGGTTCAACCACGAAGATTCCAATCCTATACACCCATGACTATGAAGTATGGGCGCATCACTTCGAAGACTACATGATTGGATCTGAGGATAATGGGTACCTCATATGGGAAGCCATCATTAATGGACCGTTTTCTCATTCTGCAACGTCCAGAGTTATTAAGACACAAAAGGAGTACAATGATTTGCTGAAGGATGTTAAGGATATTGCACAAGATGAAAAGGACAAATTTCAGTGCAATATCAAGGCGTTAAGGTTGATCAGATTCGCCCTTCAGTCCGACACCTTCAGGTTGGTCAGCTCTTGCACGACGGCAAAGGAAGTTTGGGATAGACTTCGCGAACTGTATTCTACAGACGAGGATCTTGAACATTCTATCCAAACCTTGCTCTTATCTGAGTTTGGAGAATTCAGGCAAGGAGCCGAAGAAACGGTGACCCAGACGTTCGATCGCTTCAATCATCTTCTCAGCAAGATGATCAAACATGACATCGAAAGGAAGCTTATCGAGCAGAAGGTTACGTTCTTAAATGGTCTGAGGTCTGAATAGAGAGCAGTGGTGTCTACAGTCAAAGCCCATGAGCAGTTTAAATCATACTCTTTGGCGAAACTGGTGGGTATTCTCAAATCCCAAGAGAAGATTGTGCTGCAGGAGAAGAACGTTGTTTCAAACCTTGGTTCGTTGGCCCTCCTATCAAAAAGTAAAGCTGTGATGGAGGATGAAGACCTCAACTTGGAGGAGTATGACCTCACGTCTGAGGATTATGCTATGATGGTGTCCAATCCCAAGAGGTTCATAAAGAAGAGATTCCCCAGCAATAAAAACCGAAACTGGCAGGGGAGTTACAGTTCAAAAAAAGTTAACAATGAACCGAAGGTTGAGGAGCCCAAGAAGGAACCGAAGGTGGATGGCGATTCCGGAGTAAGTTGTTACTACTGTGGTGGGAAAAACCACTATGCTAAGGATTGTGTCCTTAAGAAGATGGCTGAAAAGGATGATGAAAAGGATGAGGAAGCTGTGTTGCAGAAAAGACTGGACGAGTTGAGAAAGAAGAAGTCTACCGCTAACCCTTCTATTAATGCTCTTATTGTGCAGGGTTCGGTTGCTGATGACGAGTTCGGTAGCACGGAAGTTTGGTCTACCGACTCAGAAGACGATGAAGTGAGGAAGCCTACTCATGGAAAGGCTTATGTGGCAAAGGAGGAGAGCAGTGCAGGAAGATGCTTCATGGTGTCTGATGTATCTCAGATGAGGGGATACAACACTGATGGTGGAAGCGATGAACCGAAGGTGCAGGAGGACATGTGCTTTACGGCCAAACCACTCAGCCAACAGTTTAATGAGCTTGATGAACTGATAAAGAAGGTACAATCGGTTTTCATTTCATTTAAAGTACCACAATCCTCATATGAGAAAGAACTAAAAAACGTTAATACAAGAATTTCTCATCTAGATAGTAGCTTAACTCAAACTCGAGTCACCAATTCTAACCTGACTGATCAATTAAGCAGGGTGTCTTCGAAGAGTGAGGAGCGGCGGATGTGGATCGAGTTGAAGGAGTCAGAATTAGTTAAAATAAAAGACGAAAACATTTATTTACAAAGAGACAATTTAAAGTTGTTAAAACAGCGGAATGTTTTTTGTTTAATTGCAAAACGTCTATATTCTAATATTACTCAGCTTCACTTGGACTGTGAAATAGGCCAAAAGATCCATCACATGATTTTGCCCTTCCTTGAGTTTAAGGAGGATGAGATCGATGCTGAAGCCTATAATTGTGAGAGTGTGATATCGTCTGATGATATCAATCCAACCTACATGTATGGATTGGACAAAATTGAGTCCTTCATTAAATCCAAGGACCACAAGGACATGCTTAAAAACCTTTTGGATGAAAATGATAGACTTAAACTGAGAACCGAAACCAAACAAAAATTTGACTCTTTAAACGCCAACGTAAGCTCAGAAAACAAAATTGATGTTGAAAATGCATCTGAGCTTAACGAGGACGACAACATGAGTGAAATTTCTGTAGAGGACACGGTTGACTGCTCAGAATTTGTTAAAAGCGAACCTGAAAACCACAAGAATCTTATTTCTGAAAATTCAGTGGAGTTCGTTCGATTGTCCCAACAAAAGTCCCCGATCTTAGCAGAGAAAGCAGTTGTGTATCAAAAAGTCAGGACCACTCCAAATCAAGTATACAAGGTCACTGGAGTAACCGAACATCAGACGGATGAACTCACAGCTATTGTAAACGAAGACAATGCTGATGGCTGTGATGAGTACTTCTGGTCTGCTCCAATAGATAATGCAAACGAAACCGTGGGCTTATCTGAAAGGACCTCCTGGATGAGTAAAGGTAGATACATACCTGAACCCTTGAATAAGCCAGATAATTTCGATGAGCCAAGCACCAGTGGTACGAAAGACATTCCTCAGGAGGATGAAAGTTCGGCAAAAGAAGACTTTCCCTCTACTCCCTCAGCTCAAAGTGAAACTCCTTCAGTTCAAAAGGAATCAGCCAAGGAAAAACCGAAAATGAAGGCAAATATTCATCATCAACCAAAGCAGATGAGGAATAAGAAACGTGAGAGGAACCAAAGATACAGTAAGAATCTCTCTGAAAGGAGGCAATTCTGGCAATCTCAGAATGCATACTTCTCACATCAAGACAAGAATCTGAAGTATGAAAATAATCCTGTCGGAAAGCCTGAGAGCCATAATAACCGAAAGCCAAGGTTCGGTTCACAAGAGAATACCAACCGAAACCAAAGGTTCGGTTCTGAGAATGACTTCAACCGAAAGCAAAGGTTCGGTTCAAAGAACGATTCCAACCGAATGCAAAGGTTCGGTTCTGAAGTCAAGAGAGAACAAAACTCAAAGGTCGATCCCTCCAATGATCAAAAGCAAAAGGGTCACCTAGAGTCTCCAGCCAAGAAGTCCTCTCATTCCAAACCCACTCCTTCTAGTTCTTCTAATTCTTCCACTTCCACCAATTCATCTCCATCTTGCTCTAAACTTAATTCTGTTCGCTCTCAAAGATCTCATTCGTCAGCTGAACAAAAAGGCAAACAGAAGGTCAATGAATCCAAACCAGAGTCCAAACCGAACTCACCCAACCCTAATAAGATAAAAGTTTTTACCATTAAAAAGAAAGATGAAACAACACTCATAAAACGAACATATCTTGTTGACATCTCTCTTACTGTTCCTGTTCCCATGAAAAGCTCACGTGGACCCAAGAAACTTTGGGTTCCTAAATCTGCTTAATTTTTGCAGGTTATAAGTGACGAGCAGTTCGACGAAGAATGGTACATCGATAGTGGCTGCTCACGTCACATGACAGGGTGGAAAGAGGAGCTCAGGGAATATAGATCTCTTGCAAATGGTGGCAACGTCAAGTTTGGAAATAACTCTTTCGGCACCATAAAGGGATACGGGATGATAACAAATGGGGACTTTACTATAAGGAAGGTGGCTTATGTGGAAGGACTCCAACACAACCTCATCAGTGTATCTCAGCTTGATGGAGATACAGGTCTCAAAGTCTCATTCGATGATAAAGGTTCTGAAATTATTGAGAAAAAGACAAAGAAAGTAATTCTCAAGTCAGAGCGAAAGGGTGAAATGTTTCCTCTAAACCTTAAACCCATCAAAGGAAACCCAGCTATATGCCTGTTATCAAAAGCTCAATCTGACGAAAGCTGGTTGTGGCACCGAAGACTCTCTCATCTCAATTTTAAAGATATCAACCGACTTGTAAATGGAGGTCATGTTAGGGGTCTTCCATTGCTCAAGTTTGATAGAGATCATTTGTGTGTTGCATGCGAAATGGGGAAGCAGAGTCGTCAAAGTCATCCATCTGTAATTAACACAAAAGTTGTTGAACCACTCGAATTACTTCATATCGATTTGTGTGGTCCTTCATCTATCGAAAGCATCGGTGGTAGCAAGTATATTTTTGTTATTGTTGATGACTTTTCACGATTTACATGGGTGTTCTTTCTAAAGCTCAAATCTGTAGCGACTCAGAAGTTGAAAGTGTTTATCAAGCAGATTGAAGTACAGCTCAAGAAGGTCGTTCGCAACATTAGGAGCGACAATGGTCTGGAATTCAAGAACAAGGAGTTTGAAGAGTTTCTAGCAGAAAAGGGAATAAGTCACAACTTCTCAGCTCCCTACGCACCTCAACAGAACGGAATAGTCGAAAGACGAAACCGATCTTTGTGTGAAGCTGCCAGAACTATGCTAAGTTTCGCTTCCTTACCTCTTTATTTTTGGGCTGATGCTATTTCTGCTGCTTGTTTTACACAGAACAGGTCTTATCTCAACAAGCGATTCACGCTCACACCTTATGAGATACTAAACAACAGAAAGCCCAATGTGAAAATTTTCCATGTGTTCGGCTCACGGTGTTTCATCTTTAACTCTAAAGAACACCGCAACAAGTTCGCTGTCAAAGCCGACGAGGGAATCTTTCTGGGCTACTCTCTCACATCCAAGGCATACAGAGTCCTAAACAAGCGTTCGAGAAAAATTGAAGAGACATATTATGTGACCTTTGACGATAGCTATGTCAAAAAGCTACAGGCCAAAGAAGACATCGCTGGGGAAATCTTTCCTCAAACTGGCCAAGTCACAGTCTCGATCGCTAATCTATACGAAAAATTTCTGGAGCTCTTTGATGAACCAGAGAAAGCTTCTCTCTCAGAAGAGGGTGCAGCAGACAACAAGGTTGACCACATGAAGCAGATTGTCGAAGAAGCTGCAAGGAGAATGAATGAAGGAGGATCGACTTCTAATGAACCTCCATTCCACAATGCTTCTGTCGAGGGGGAGCCAAGCTCATATGTCGAGGGGGAGCCACGTTATACAACTGCAACCGAAGGTGCTTCTCCAACCGAAGGTGCCTCTCCAACCGAAAGTGCTTCAATGCCTGAGAGTCCAGCACCACAAGAAACCTCTGAACCTCAAGTTTCTCAAAGCTCATCAATCGAGGGGGGGCATGATGATATGACGCTTGATTATGATAGCCAATCTGAGCCAGAAGAAATGATCAATGCTGAACTAGACCCTACCTTTAATCCAAACTATCCTCCTCTTACCAAATGGACCAGAGATCATCCTATCTCTCAAGTAGTTGGCGATGTCTCTGAGAAGGTTCTGACCCGATCACAACTGAAGGCAAAACAGACATCCTTATTTTCAAAGGTTGAGTTTTGTATGTTTAACTCATTTGTATCAAAAGTTGAACCGAAGACAGTTAACACTGCCCTCGATCACTCTGATTGGGTTCAAACAATGCAAGACGAACTGAACGAATTTGAAAGGAACAAAGTCTGGCGCCTTATTCCAACTCCTCCAGATGCTTCGGTTGTTGATCTCAAATGGGTCTTTAGGAACAAATGGACAAGGAAGGGAATGTTATAAGGAACAAGGCTCGTCTGGTTGTAAAGGGATACTGTCAGGAGGAAGGGATAGATTATGAAGAGACTTTCGCTCCTGTAGCCAGGCTGGAATCTGTAAGAATATTTCTTGCTTATGCTGCCCACAAAAACTTTGAAGTTTTCCAAATGGACGTCAAATGTGCATTTCTTAATGGAGAACTCGAAGAAACCGTGTATGTGGAGCAACCTCCTGGGTTTGTGAACGAAAAGTATCCAAACCATTGCTATATTCTGGATAAAGCGGTGTACGGCCTTAAACAAGCTCCGAGAGCCTGGTATGAAATGCTGACTAAATTCTTAAAGATGTCTAAATTCAAACAAGGTTCGGTTGACCCAACCTTCTTTCGCAAAAAGGAAGGTAACCACCTTATGATAGTTCAAATTTATGTCGATGACATCATCTTTGGCTCTACGAATCCCAGCTTAACAGCTGAATTCAGAAAGTTGATGGAGACTAAATTTGAAATGAGCTCAATGGGTCCTATTAACTTTTTCCTTGGTTTAAATATTAGACAGGGACCCGAAGGCATTTTTATCAATCAGGAAGCTTACACGAAGACTCTCCTAGCAAAGTTTGGTATGATGGGAGACTCCAAAGTCAAAGTCCCAATGGCATTCGGCACCAAGCTAACTCCATCCCTAGACAAATCGGCTGTTGATATCACGCTCTATCGTCAAATGATAGGCTCTCTAATGTATCTTACTGCTAGCAGGCCTGACATCATGTTTTCTGTGTGTTATTGTGCTCGATTTCAGGCAAACCCACGCGAACCTCACATGCTTGCAGTGAAGAACATTTTACGCTATCTCAAGCGAACCACCTCCTTAGGTCTATGGTATCCATCCAACTCAGGCTTCTTCGTTCAAGCCTATTCTGATGCTGACCTTGGAGGATGTGGACTCGACCGAAAAAGCACTACTGGTGGCTGTCAATTCCTTGACGGGAAGTTGGTCAGCTGGCAATCCAAGAAACAAACGTGTGTGTCGTTGTCTACTGCCGAAGCGGAATACATAGCCGCTGCTTCTTGCACCTCACAAGTAATTTGGATCCAGAGTCAACTTCGAGACTATGGACTCAATATGAAGAAGATCCCACTATATTGTGACTCTAAAAGTGCAATTAGGATCTGTCATAACCCAGTGCAACACTCTAAAACCAAACACATAGCACTGAGGTATCACTTCATCAAAGATCACGTGGAAGATGGAAACGTCGAAGTTCACTTCGTTAGAACCACTGATCAACTGGCTGACGTCTTTACCAAAGCTCTTCCTGAAGCATCATTCAACAAAATATTGCAAGGGCTAGGTATGATGGAATCAGAGTCAGTACCTCACACTACCTCTCAACCTCAAACGTAAGAAGCGAAACCAACCGAACGTTCGGGTTCGGTTAGATCATCTGACTCGCTCATCACTTCAAAGGTAGTTTTTCTTGGTTGTATATTTCTTGTACAAAATTGTTTTTCTTAGTGTTAAAAATATCTTCCAATTGCATGTCTAAAATCCTTGGTTTCTTAAAATTTTCCAAAACCGAAACCTACCGAAGGTTCGGGTTCGGTTTCTCAAAATTTTCCAAAACCGAAACCTACCGAAGGTTCGGGTTCGGTTTCTTAAAATTTTCCAAAACCGAAACCTACCGAAGGTTTGGGTTCGGTTTTTCAAAATTTTGTTGAACCGAAACCAACCGAACGTTCGGGTTCGGTTTTTCAAAATTTTCTGCAACCGAAACCAACCGAACGCTCGGGTTCGGTTTTTCAAACTTTTTCACAACCGAAACCAACCGAACGTTCGGGTTCGGTTTTTCATATTTTTTCCAAAGTTTTTTTTTAGTCTTATTTTTTTTTTCTCTTACTTATTTTTTTAAAATTTTATTTTTTTTACTTATTATTTCTTTAATAAATCTCAAAAACTCCAAAAATATTTTTCTCTTTTAATTTTTCTTGTGTGTTCGTTCGTTTATGGGGGTATAATTGATGAATTACTTAAGTGTCCCTAGAAGCATGTTGTTGTATGTGTCCCAAGCCTCATAAAATTTTGCATAATAAGCCTTTATGACCTGGTATACACAAACCTTGTCTTCCCAATAAGGCTAACACATTTATTCTAATCGTGAGCTACCTCACTATTTTCTCACATGAGTTAAGAGTTTCCTGCTTGGTCCTTAGTTTCGCAGCAGAGGTACTTTATCTTCTTACACCATCTCCATTAAACTTCTCCATTACATTCGTTTCATCAACGTAACCCTTGAGACTCTCAGAACTTACCACTGAGGTTTATGGTTACACAACATCTGTGTTTATGATCTTAGTTTCGTGTCACTACGAGCTGAGTGAAACCCAAAATTCAACACCAAAACTGAATTGACGGTGATCAATTAATTTGCTCAAGTTTTCACCAAAGAATTGACGGATAACCTTTCATGAAATCTCAAATTTTATTTTGTGTGATTCCTATGAAATTGTTAAACACCATAACTTTTCTACCCTTGGGATCCAGTTTTTAATTTTTTTTTGATATTTTTTTTTCCAAGCCATTTTAAAATAAATTCCTACCTACTTGTTCAACAGACTACACTGGTCTCACAAGTACTTTGATCCTTTTCATTCTTATTTCAAGATTAGAATTGTTGCATGAAAGGAAAAGCCACCCCAATGTAGCCTAATTAAAAGAAGCCTTTCAACATTTCTTAAAAAGTGTTTGATCGTACTTCAACGGGATTCCACACTAACACTTTAAGGTCTCTCTTGACCTTGAAGGAAGAGATTCGTGCCCGGGATCATCAGTTTCGTGTCATTATTGACATCACAGTTAATCCTAAAAAGAGTTGCTTTATTTCTTTTCTTTTTACACTCTTTGCACGAAAATCCTTGATTTTCCAAAATTCCGTTACTAATTAATTTCAGGCTGATTTATTAAATTGGTGGTTAATAACTAAGACGTGGTCAACAATCCTCCACGTGGGCAGTTTATTCAAAAAGATGCGGTTTAAAAGGATAAGACGAAAGGTTGCTGACTCGGCGGGAGTTAAACGGATTGAAATTCAAACGACGGTAAAAAGGGGGCGCGTGTGAATTTGAAACGCCCTTACTTTTACTGACATTATGGACGCGTGTGCGAAATCCAAGCGACATCCTTCTGGCATTTAAAGGCGCGTGAGGATTTGAACCGTTTTTCTTCTGAAACGGCGCTTGTTGGGTGGCGTGATCCTAGGAAACTGACACTCTCTCTCCTACGTGATCATCGCATAGAAGATTTGAAATGATTTTTCTCTCTCCAATCCCTCACTATAAAAGGCAGTCTACAATCTCATTTACCTTTTTACTGCTTCCGGATTTTCTAGAGAGCAAAAACTCCCAAAAGCTTCACTGTTCATCTTCTTCTTCTACTACCTTCAACAATGGCAGAATCATCTTCCGTCCATGCTACCTCACAAATCCTTCCAATCCGTCCACAACAATGCCTGGTGATCGACCTCAATCCTCTGGCGTACGACTCCTACATGTCGCCGATCATCGAATGCTTGAAGTATTCTCAAATCGCTCCGGCTCTCTCCAGGATCGAGTCTGTGCCCATGACGTCTCTATCGCAAGTTTATGCGACTGCCTATTACGACAAAGCAGTCGAGCGGGTGTTCTTCGAGATCGCTGAACACAAAACCTCTGTTTCTCGACAACGTTTCTGCACAATGCTAGGGTTGGCTGTTGACCCATCGAGAATAAATCCGGAGACGATTCTGGTTGGGCATCTGTATAACATGTTTTACAATATGGGGTACACGGAGGTCCTCACCTCCGTCGCAAAGTTCAAAAAGTCCTGCCTGCCGCCACAGTGGAATGGCATGTTCACAGTCCTCTTCAAGGGCTTGTCGGAACGGAGCTCAGGTTCCGACGGTGCCAGTCGACTTTTCCTGTCGATCATGTACGCACTATACAACGGGATTAACTTGGACTTTGGGTTGGTCCTATGGCAACAGCTCATCCAGAGCCTCTCTTCATCATCACGACACTCTGAGGTGTCGCTAGCCCGGTTCTGGATTGTGATCACAAAGTGGGCAATGGACAAGTTCGACATTCCCACTGCTGCAGGTGCATCGATGTCTTCAATCGGTACGTTTCATACCAAGAAGATCATCGTCTCGGATGCATCTAAATTTTCGTTCATTGGCTCCATTCCGGAGACAATGTATGGCGACGTGCCCTCTGACAGCAGGCTGATACGGACGATCAAGGAATTCAGGCCATCTGGTCCTAGGGAACTTACATCGGATATGCTCAGGTCCATCCACGATGCTGACAAACCGGTGAACAGGGGCAAAAAGGCGGACAAAGGGAAGCAAGCGACCAAAGCTCCTAAGGGTCCTTCTCCCAAGAAGAGGAAACAGCCTAAAGCTGCACAGTCCCCACAACCGAAGAGGAGGAAAACTCAACCGAAGCGAAAGCTTGTTATTCCCTCTTCTTCAAGTGATTCTGAGGGCGAGAGTTCGGGTTCTGACGGCTCTCAAGGAGGCGAAACCCCTCAACGAGGCAACACACCACCTCGGTCACCTACCCCAGAGATGGAACTTCATAATTCACCAGTTCCTTCACCTCCTCCAACCAGTCCTACTTCCATTCCGACCATAAACCCCACTACCACTCTTCCCCCAACCTCTTTCCCTATATCACCACCCATTTTCACTTCTACAACAACAACCACTGCAAAGGTTACAACCAACGTATCTGATACGGGGGTTCATACCAATGCAACCGAAACCCCACCCGTAACCGAACCACCTCAAACCGAAACCCATACAACCGAACATACCCACACTCAACCACCACCCGAAACTACCCCACCCCATACTCAACCTGAATCCTCAAAACCCACAACACCTCCAGCTTCACCACCCCCTCCATCTCCAGAAAATGCCTCCGATGGCGAAAACCCTTTCCTTGGCGATGATCACATGACCTTTGATTCGGTCTACTTCAGTCCGTTTCAGGTTCAGACTGATGAAGAGGATGATGCTCCAGTGACAAAGAAGCATCTTAAGGAGCTCAACGAGAAGGTTGACTTACTTCTCGCCTCCTCTTCCAACCAACAGTCCTCCTTATCTGAAGTTGCTCTTCAAAAAATTGTTGATGCCTTCTCCAGGGCTCAGCATGATTCGGTAGCCTCAGCAACTGCTACCATAGACGCCTCAACCAAAGCCTGTGAGGCTGCGACCGAAAAAGTCGATAAACTATTCTCCGACGCTTCCATCCTGTTGCAGTCCTTACAGGAAAGCGCCGACGCCACAAAGACAACTTTGGAACCGATTGTTCAGCAATTGGCAAAGTTTGTTTCTACGGAGTTGACCTCGTTCGCTACACTTCGCCAATCCCTTAGCGACGACAACTCGGCCCTTCGTGCCTCCATCGATGCGCGCCTCGCTAAGCTTCAGGAGGATCTCGCAGCCGAAAATTCATTGATGGACGTTCTGGCGAGCAAAACCACCGCCTTTAAGGTCAAGAGCACGCAGCTTTCAAACTCACAACAACAACTTGAAGCTCTTCGATCCGAAAGGGAGGTCATCAAGACTTGTGTTTCGGATGTACACGCTGCCTTATCAAACATCCTTGAAGCACACGATCCTATTCTCAACCATTCAGTGAGGCGAACCCTTGCTGAAAAGCTCTCTCCTGCCATGGACCTTCTCAGAAAAATAGAAGGCCTACCTAGTTTCGTGTCCATTCCGAAACAAGGGGGAGATGAGAAGAAAACCGAATCGAAACCACCTCATTCCTCCAAAGCTACTCACACAACCGAACCAACTCCGACTGGTCAAGCTTCGGGTTCGGGTGTGAAGGACAAAGGGAAAAATATAGCTGAGGAAGAAGATGAAGATGAAGACAAGGAGACCATTGCTGACATGTTAAAACGAAAGAATAGTCGCAATGAGAATGAAGACGTGAATCGTGTGGCGCGAGAGGCTGAAGAAGCCGAACGCAAGCAGAAGGAAGCCCACGATCTCCTCGAGAGCAGGAAGACTCTCTTCCCTGCATGGACTCGGGAGAGAATGATCAAAGAGGCCATAGACACTCCTAGCATATTATGGCTTGAGCCGGTAATTTCGTTCGACTACGACAATTCTGTCGATTCGCAGTTCGACATGCCGTTGACTCGAAAGGCATTCATCTTCCATGCCTTCTCTAATATCTTTGAAGTCCCTCATCCGAACGCTGAGCTTGACAGGGAGCTCATTGACTTCTATCTGGCGGCTGCTCGTCCTCAATACCTTACTTGGAGCGCCCAGAAGATAGTAAGCGTTCGTGTACTGAAGCCTTACACCGAAGGTCGTTTCATAAACGTTCGGTTCAAGGTAATTCGGGGATCTGCAAGAACTGCACATCACATCTCCCTGGCGGATCTACCGAACTTAAATCCTCATGATTGGATTGTTCTGCACAACATCCTCTTGATGAATGAAGCTGAATATGGTCTGATTATAGACCATATCAAGAGGATGATTGTATGCTATATCATGGAGGTTGCCCTGATGGATCAGGAGGTTGCTACTGTCTTCAAGAAGAAACCGAAGATAGCTCCTGTGGGATCGGCCAGTGATCTCAATCAGATGAAGATGGGCAAGATCGACCCGAGACGCAATTCGGTCATGTTCACTAGAGCAGAAGGACAGAAATGTCTCTTTGCTTTAGCTGACAAACATCTCTACACCACTGCTTGTCTAGAGCATGTACTATCGATCATTCGAAGGTGTAAAGAGAATACAGCGGATGATGTCAAGTACTTCAACGACATGATCCAGTGGTACATCAGGTTTAGGCAGACGATTCTGGCGCTAATCTCTCGTTTGTTTAACACTGTGAAGAAGAAGGTACCTGGCTCCGCTGCTGGCCCAAGCAACAAATGAAGGTCTCGCTCCAATTGACGCAAAGGGGGAGATTGTTGGGTTGAAGAATTGCTCAAGTGTTGCGTCGTTGGGCTCGATAGTTTAATTATTTTATTTGTATACCGGTTTGGGCCTGTCCAACCGAGAGTCCATTATGTTTAATATATAAGTATATGCTTGCATGCATATTAGGTTAACGATTAAGAGATTAACGATTCATCTAGAGCATAACGATAGTATTTCCAGATTTCTTTAATTGTTCTTGTAACCTACCAATCCTCTACAGTTGATGTTCTTAATCGAGCTCTTCTGAGGATTTTGTTTAATCATTCGACTCGTTTGATTCAATAATGTCTCGTTCTTATTTTCGTGTTCTTACAGTTTTTATTTACTTACCTGTTTGAGATCTAATCGATCTTCATAGATTTAAAGGTTTTAAATCTCATCAGACCGAAGGGTAGCTCGGACACCCCCGATATGTCTGATAATATGTTTATGTTATGATATATGTGATAGTAGCAGTAGGAGTGGAATAGTCCCTGAGGGTCGGTTGTTAGGACCGACGGGCAGGTCAGCACCCCAGAATGGCTTGACACGGGTAGGACAACACCCCAGAATGGCCGCATGGGTAGGTCGGTACCCCAAAATGGCCGTACCGGGTAGGTCGGGCACCCCAGAATTGTCTGGCAGTATGTATGCTATGTGATTGTATGGTATGTGGTACGATGGGAGAACTCACTAAGCTTCGTGCTTATAGTTTACAGTTTTGGTTTCAGGTACCTCTTCAGCGAACAGGAAGGAGCTGGCATGGTAGCGGCACATCATACACACACACATATTGGTTTTCCGCATTAGAGTTTCTTGGGATTGTACTATGACATTGTTTTATTTTGTGAGTGGTTTTCAGACATGAGTTGTGGATTTATAAAAAGTTATTATTAGCTGGTGTTTTCCTATAAATGTTTCTATAAATCAACTAATTAAAAATGAAATTTTTGGACTTGAAAATTGGGTCGTTACATGCATGGCTCGAAAAGCTTCTGAATGGGTTGAGAACTGGAGAGACTCGGCGAGTCACATGGGTGTACTCGACGAGTTGTATGAACATGTGCTTGGACTCAACGAGTTGGAAGAACAACTCGGCGAGTCTGTTGAAAACTTCCTTGGACTCGGCAAGTCTGGTCGCAGACCCCAACCTTTTTCTTTTGGTTAAAGCCTTAGATTTAGTGAGTCAGTCGGCGACTCAGTGAGTCGGACAGGATGGGACTCAGAGATCGTTGGACTCGGCGAGTCTTGGGGCGACTCGGCAAGTTAAGTGTGTTATAAGAGTTTTCTGGGAATGGGAACTCGGCGAGTCGACGGGTTGACTCGGCGAGTAGAATCAACCCGGAAAGGTTGACTTTGACAGAGGACTTTGACTTTGACCAAGAGTTGACCAGTTTGACTTCCAAGGGTATTTTGGTAATTCTGGTATTTATGGAATTGGTTCTTCGGTAGTGTTCTGTGGTGAAGTTCGTGTCGGTGGTCGGAGCAGCTTGGTCTTATCTCTTCAGTCGACAATTGCAGGTGAGTTATCCTCACTATATCGACAGGGTCTATGGCACCAAGGCCGGCCCTTTATCGGATGAAAATCCGGGTATTGTTGTTATGTTATTGTTATGCTAGATCTGCATCCTGGTATTTAGGATGTTATTACCTTAGTGACCTGGTTAAGGTCAGCACCCGGTATTTAGGGTAATGTTATGCTAGCGACCGATTAGGTCGGAGTCCTGGTTAGGATGTTGATATGCTATGTGATCTTTTAGACTGTTTGTCTGGTTAATGATTTGTTATGTGGTTAATTGTTGTATGTGCACATGGTTGTTTGACGGGGGTTGGGTTGAGGCGGGTCCTGCTTTGTGTTATAGGCTAACATACCCAGAGCGGAACGGATATTCCGAAGGCCTAACGAGCGATCCAGATAGGCTGAAGGCCCCAAGAGGTCGGACCAGACGTGCCGAGGCTCAGAGAGTGGACCAGACCGACTGAAGGCCTGGTGTGGGCGGACCACTCATACTATAGACTCAGAGAGTGGACCAGGTGGATTGAAGGCCCGGTGCAGGCAGACCAGTCACACAGTAGACCCGATGTGCATGGTTGTTCTATTTGTGATATGTTATGAGTATGTTTATGTGTGGTTGGTATTTTTGGGGTAACTCACTAAGCTTTCGGGCTTACAGTTCAGTGTATTGTTTTAGGTACTTCAGGAGATCGTGGCAAGGCGAAGGCGTGATCGTACCGCTCCTCATGTTTTATTATTTATATGATATGGTTCTGGGAGATACTCTGATGTTTAAACTATTTTGAAAACGTGATGTATGAACTTAATGGTTTCTTGAATGAAATCAAATGTTTTAAATTGGCTCGAATTTTATGGTCGTTACAATATCCATGGGTCTAAGGCACCAATGACGGCTCATTACTTGTTATGTGGAATGATAGTTGTCTCTGTGATACTTGTTGTGACGCCCTGTTCTGAATCGCTTTCCTAATTTGGGACGGTGGCCTGAAGATGGGTTATAATAAGGCTTAGGGCCTTTGGAAAGAGAGATCTAGGCCCATTTAAGTACGAATAATGTAATTGAGGTGATCCGGGAATTAGGTTGTGTCGTGGAGCCAAGGGGGTATATCGGTATAGTGGCAGTTCGAGCTCTTTATAAAATTTGGATTTTCGTTCGGAAGGTTTTGAGGTGAGGATAAGTTGATAGATGTGTAGAGATTCTCGCCACATTTCCGTGGATATAAAGAACGTCAAAAATGGAGTTAAAACGAAGAAGTTTCGATCGTTTGAAGTTAGAGTAGTTTGGGTGAGTGATCATTGACTTGTTGACCAAGTTCATTTAAGGCTCACGACGTGAGAGTTAAGGGCTCACAACGTGAGGAGCACCTGATGCACCAAAACCCTAATTTTTGGGTATTTAAAGGCATAAGTTGATTAGGGTTGCTTCGCCTCAGCCTCTTTCACTCTCAAGGCCTCTGGACACCCTAATCTCAGCCCCCATTGAAGTTCTTGGTCATTTTGGTGTTATTCAAGAGATTTTAGAGGCTTCAAAGCTCATTAAGGAGAAGAATATCATTGGTGGTGTATTGGTTAGCTTCTTGGGCTCATCATCAGCTAGTTGTGGAGCTTTTGGACCTTTGTAAGTCTTCAAGTTCATGCCTTTCCTTTCCTTGCTTGCTAGATCTAAGTTTCCATGCATTTTATGGCTTGTAATGTTGGTTACCATGCATGGAGTTCATAAAGTTGGCAACTTTATGGATCATGGTGGTATCTTAAGCCTTATAAGTCTCAGATCTGGATCTTGGTAATGGTTTTGGACTCTAAGTTTGAGTCATGGACCTTTTTATTTCATTTTGACCCAAGTTGGTGTTTAATTCATGTATTGGACATATGTGACTAAAAAGGTTCGATTTTTATGGCCCTTAGGATCAAGGAAGACCCTCTAGACTGTCCCATGGTAAGGCCTAATAGTTTAGGAGCTTAATGCTCATTTTTGGTCAAATTTGGACTCACGATGTGAGGAATGAAGCCTCACGACGTGAGTACATATTCGAGGAAGTTCCTGGACTGAAACCACGACCTCACAATGTGAGCATGAAGAGCTCACGACTTGAGCAGCCCCTGTGCAAGTTTTGGACTCTTTGATTGTGGGCTAGCTTGGTATTGGACTTGTCTTTTGGTTTGGGCTCATAATGGACTAAGGATTTTAGAGTAATGGACTTCTGGTTGGGCTTGCCCTAATGGACCTTGGATGATGAATTGGGCCTTAGTGGGCCTAATGTAGTTAGGCCTTGATTGGGCCCAATGGGCTTGGACTGTGAGCCATCGGAAAATCATTGGTTCAGAAAAGTAATTGCCCTTTGGGGAAAGGCCCATGTAAGGGTTTGGGCCCAATTTGGAAAATTGGGCCATTGATGGATTTTTATGGATTTGATAGTTTTGGGCCTTGGTTGTGAATCTTATTGGGCCAGGGTTGAAACGGTCATTTCACCCCAAGTAAGGATTATTGGGTTTTGACTAAGTGTTATTTCGGTACTGATAGCTTAGGGAGTCGAAGGATCAGCAGTTTGGGGAATCGTCAGTTAGCAGCCATAGGATTATCTGCGGGACTTCAGCAATGCGAGGTGAGATTCCTCTTGTTTGTATGGGTCTAAGGCCACAATGTCGGCCCATTTAGTTTATGCCTGATAGGAAGACCCGGGGGTTAGCCCTTGGTCTCAGCTATGTTATATGTTATGGATTATGATCTGATGTTGGGGTAAGCTCGAGGAATGTTTATATGCTTCCGGACTTCGCTTCGATGTAGGGCGGGGCCCGAGGAAGGTTTATCTGTATGTTATTTTGGACTAAGGTCCGATGTCGGGGCAAGCCCGAGGAATGTTTGCATGATAGCTTATACTTGTTGTCTGTGTGATACTTGTATGTGCCTGGTAGGGAGGTGAGTGTGGGCGAGGTCCCGTATCTCATCACTAGCTGAGTATGGACGGGGTTCCATGACTCATCAGTAGCAGGATAGGGGTGGGGCCCAAGTTAGGCGAGGCCTTAGGACAGGAAATACATTTAGAGTATGTTTTCTTTATGTGCTAGTATGATTATATGATATTGTTGTATGTGTATAGCGGGCGAGGCCCAGAGACAGGTGGGGCCTAAGAGAAATAGATATATATACCAAGCGGGGCTCGATTCCAGGCGGGGTCTGATGTCGGATTCGTCCGATATCGGGCAGGGCCCGATGTAGCAGTCGGGGGCCCAGTATATGTGCTTATGTGTATGGTATGTGGTAGATTGGGGAATTCAATAAGCTTCGTGCTTACGGTTTTCAGTTTTTGTTTCAGGTACTTCCAGTTGCAAAGAAAGGAGCTTGGGATGACTGCATTGCACACACCAAGATGTTTTAGCCTGGGATGTTTACTCTGATGTTTTGAAACTCTGATAACAATGTTTGAGATATTATAACTTATGTTTTGACGAAATGGGTTGATTACTATGGTTTTATTAATGATTTAAAATGAAATTTTTGGACCGTATTTTTGGAATGTTTCACTTGTATGAAAGACCAGGATCTGGCCCTTGGAAATTGAATGAAAGGCCAGGATTTGTCCCCTGGCACTCGTATGTGTACTCAGATGTTTTGGATATTATGGCTTGGTGTTGATTTTGAACAATTAATGAATGATTTGATAAGCTTTTAAAAGAAAATTTTTATTATTGTTTTTGGGTTGTTACACGGTTGGTGGTAATGGTGGTATTTATAGATTTGGGCAACATGGAAAACAAAGGGCTCCCCTTCTCTCTTACTCCCTGCACCATTATTGACAGTGTCATCGTCTTCATCATTTGGGAGGGAGGACAGCCTCATCGCCTCCTGTAACTCGACTTCACCGGAAACCATGTTGGATTCCATCTCGATCGTTGACCTCAGGTTCCGTCATTACCTCGCTCTCACCTTCACAAGTTTAGGGATTGCAAACCCTATCTTCGTTTGGGAAAGCTCTGACGGTCGTAGTTCTTTTGCCGCCTTTCTTGGTTCAGATCCGTTCGTCACTAGAGTAGGTGGGGAGCTCTGGAGAAGGTGGTCACGTTCTTCGGTTCAAATCTGTTCGTCGCTAGAGTAGGTGGGGAACCGGAGCTCTAGAGAAGGTGGTCACGTTCTCCGTTTGGGAGTTGGAGATATGTTCGTCACTAATGTTCTCGATTCAGACATTGGCTTCGGCGAGAAGGTTGTAGTTCCAACAAGAGTGATTCATCTGAAAAAAATTTTGCTCTTTTTGTGTGAACATATTGTAAGAGAAATAGAGGGAGGGGGTCTCTTTTTTAATTGTTGTAATGAAAAAAAAATGAATAATCAAAATAAAAAGGGCAATTTCATCATTTTAATTATTTTCAGAATTTTTGGACCAAACTTGCAACAAAATCAAAGTTTTGGACCAGTGATGTTAGTCCAAAACTTCTTGGACCAAAATGATAATTTTCGACATACCATCAGGACCATTTTTGCAGTTTTGTCTTGGCTTTGCATGATATGATGTTGCTTACAAGTCAAGGTATATATTTTCTATAACCGATCCATATCCAAACCATCAAATAATCAACATTTATAAATCAATCAATGAGAAATATATATATATATATATATATATATATATATATATATATATATATATATATATATATATATATATATATATATATATATATATATATATATATATAAAGTAAATGGATCCAACACAAAAGGAAACAAAACACATGACAGGAGAGAGTAGCATAAGTCATGAATCAAACAAACAAACTACTCTCTACTTGAATCTTCACGAGCCTCTCGTTTGTATCACTATTAAGGATGAGCTTTTGAACCGCTGGAATTGGAACTGGACCAAAACTGTTCATAAATTAATAAAATGGTTCGGTTACCAATACTTGACTTATAGCAAAACCGGTCCCGATTCTAAAACCGGTTTGGTTCTAACAAAAACCGGTTAAAAAATTAAAATCGGTCCAGAAGTGTAAGAATGTTTGTACATGATTTTAAAATAACATAACTCACTCATATGAAATCGAAATTACTTGATTTTTTTCCCAACATATAACTTAGTGTTTGTACTTCATTTTAGAATTAAAAAAAAAAAAAAAAGTCATATTTTGATTAAATATTAAATTAGATATAAACCTGGAAAGACAACATATCACACATTTTGTTATTATGTCCCGGTTTTTAAAATAGCAGAACTCACTCATATGAAGTCAAAATTACTTGATTTTTTTTTTGCAATATCTAATTTAGTGTTTGTACTTCAGTTTTAACTTTAAAAAAAAATCATATTTTGGTCAAATATTGAATTAGATACAAACATGAAAAAACATCCTATCAATGCAACCTTTTTTTTTTTTTTTTTTTCTTTTTCTGTTCAACCTATTTTGTTATTTTGTCCCAGCTTTTTAAAAAACATAACTCACTTATATGAAGTTGGAAATTTTTCAAAGCAATATTTATTCTTTTTTAGCACATTTTGTTATTCTGTCCCGGTTTTTAAAATAACATATCTCATTTATATTAAGTCCGAATTTCTTGAGTTTTTTTTTCCAACTTGCAATTTAATGTTTGTACTTCAGTTTAGACTTTAAAAAATCATATTTTGTTTAAATATTAAATTAAATACAAGCTCTGAAAAAACAATATATCAATGCTTTATTGTTATTAAATTTGATTGAATTGTATTAAATTTGATATGTGAGGATATGTTTGTTTTTTGAATACTATGTTTTTTTGGAACTTGATTATTGAATATTATGTTTTTTTGGAAGCCAACATAACATGTAAGTATTATGAATTGCATCGTCATTAGTTTCACCTAATTTATATTTTTGTTTGAAAAAATAATCGAAAAACCGGGACCGGAACCAGAACCGGTGTTGGAACTTGGGTCTGGTTACTTGTTCTTATAATATCGCAATACCGGTTCCGGTTCCGAATGGGTCTGGTTCCAACGCTCATCCGTGCCGAATCAGTATTAGGGGAGGGTGATGATTCCATTCAGCATTTTGTTTCTTCCAAGTCAAATCAAAGTAAGTCCTCTCAACTAACTAAAAGCAAAATGTTGATAATGACATTATCCACCAATAATGATCTTTAGGCGATCATATGCATATTGCAATTTGTGTTTCTCTTCCATGTTCAACTTGTATCCATCATCATCACCATCATCAGACTGTATGTAGAAAAAGCATTAAGCAAGTCAAGATATATATAATCAATCTGGATCATCAGGTTTAAAAAAATAAAAGCAGAAAGAAAAAAGTTGGAAATGTTTGATTACCATTACTCTGATTATGTTGTGCAATATGGCATCAATCTCTTCCTTAGAATTACGTGTTGCTGCTATTTTCTTAAATATTTGGCCACTGCCACCACCTCTTCTAACATCCTCATCATGCATTAACAGGAGGACACCAACAACTGCAATTATCCTTGCTTTTTCACATGTCCATGTCCTCATCACCTTCAACACATGATTTACAATTCTGTCACTCCTAGACAACAAAACAAAACACGGCAAAACATAGTAACCCCTTCTTCCATCCTCCTCTTCCCCAACATTCTGCTCCATAAGAAAGAAAAAGTCAAGTCGAATGAAGCAAGCAAAACAAAATAGCTAGTGACTTACAGAAACAACATGGAGCAAGTATCCTGGAAGGAGGTTGCCTAGTTTGGAGATGCTCTCTTCAGAAAGCCTTGTGGGCTTTGAATCAAGTGTGGTAGTCATTCTAAGCAATGCACATGTATTCTCCAAGCCTGCTTCATTACTTGTATTCATATTCGACTGAAAAAAAATATATATTAATATCACACCATTAATTTAAGCATCAATCAACACACACAAAGCAACTTACAATCTGATGAACAAGCGTTCCCTCTACCATCTTCAAAACAAGATGATCATCCCCAATCTGAGATAGGCAACAGCAAACACCACTAGTCACGCGCCTAAATAATCCAGAGTTTGACTTGTCACTATTTTCTGATGATTAAGCATAAGCATAAGCATAAGCATTGGCAAAATCAATAAAAAAAAAAAAAAAAGAAAGAAAGAAAAATAGCAACCAGGAAAAACTTTGTATCGTGAGAGCATCGTGATGAGAAAACTAATATAGTCAGCAATCTGGATGTGTCCAGCTCTGTAGCCACAACTCACAACTTCCAACAACCGAAATAACAGAAATGGATCCACATCCTCAGCTGCATATCATAGATTATTCATATATTTATATCTATCAAATTATTACAACCAACAAATACTCACACAAGCAACAAGCAGCCACTGACTGAAGCAGAGATGGGTCTAGGAAGGAGAAGTAATAGAGGCAAGATATACAGACTTCCTGAATCTCTCTTGGCAGCTTCATGAAAGCCCCATACGAAATATCTCCTGCAGGCAGGCCAACAACAAAGATATTACTTTACTATTATTATTATTATTATTATTATATAACAAAATCAAAATCAAAATCAAAATAAAAATATCACCATCATGGCTTGTACTGTAGAATTCTCTCAATGACAACTGCATGCTGTCAAACTCCGACTTCATAATACCACTTTGTCCCAACTCAAGCTGCACACGCAACACAGCCTGCACCCCAATCCAACAACCACAAACATCATAACCAAATTGCTCTTATCTGCTGCTTTCTTTATTTACAACAGATGATATGAAAAATTTTAATATACCTTGGATGACAATGGATTCTTATCACCTAACAGACTTAGCACCAAAGGAATCTCTCTTATCCAACTAATCTTAAACTCTAACATTTCTGAATCACTTGTTGCATTTGCCCACATGTTTTTCTGTATATATATTTATATTTATAGATTCAGCCAGGATAACAGATTTAGAAAAACACATACAACCAGGCAGGCTTACAGGAAACAGCATTTCTTCGATTGCTGAAAGACAAACTAATTTCATTGAAGACTCCGGATCACACTTGTTGAAAACCTCTGTAAAAGCCTGAAATATATGGGCATTATATGCATCATTCTCCCTCTTATGCCAACATTTTTGTACATGCTTAAGCTATCTATCATACCTGGAGAATGTGTGATTTCCAAGTACCATCCACTTGCATCATCAGTTTAGGAATGAAAGGAATCAGTGGAAGTGAATGCTTCTGAAAAAATGATTTGCCAGTGCCACAGACCTGCAAAAATTTGTGCATATTCCAAGTCCCATTATATTATGTTATGATGATGCCAATTCACTCCACACTTGACCATATCAGAGGAGCCTTCTAACGGCCCATAATCTCATTTTTTTTTTTTTTAAAAAAAATCTTTATAATTTGTAATTCAAACTACATACCTTCTCAGACAATGCATCTACAAGGAACACCAGGAATTTTTCCAGAAAGACAGATGGGGGAGCTGACCAATCACTTAAACAAAAGAAGATCTCTGAAACTATGACATTCAAGATAAAATACCTATTGTCTTCCTGCGCATACATTAACAATGTTGAAGCTTTTAAACATTGGATGGTGAAAAGAAAAAGAAAAATACTGACATCATAATAAGGAAGTTGTATAATACTACCTTCTCTGATGACTGATGTGTTGGGTTCAGGGGAAACACAGTAAACAACTTCTTCAATAACATCTGCAACACATCTTGATCTCTTCTGTTGGAAGGTGGTGAGACTTTGGGATTCCCATAAACAAAAAACTTGACAACAAGATGTATACTTTTCAATATAGAAAGCACACAATCAAATGACTGTGTTTCCAAATTAGGCATTGTCTGAACTGAGGGCATAAAATCCTGGAGACCACCAACTAAAATAGGCAAAAGGCCCATCAATTCCTTTGCAGTCACTGGAAAAGCTGATAAAAGGAACCAAATTGTATGTTAAGTAACATATATACACACACGTACAATCTTATGAAGAAAATATCAGATTCTGGGTTCTTTCACTTACCAGAACGATCTTCATGCAGTTGAGACTCGAAAGCATGCAAAATTCTTGGGTCAGTAACTGCCTATTTGCAAGAGGGAAAAAGAAGAAGGGCATTATAGATAGCAAAATCCAAAAAGAATATAAAAGTCTGAAATTACTTGTGCAAACAACTTTACAAGAAGTTATGATTGAACATGCAGTGTGCAGCGTGACATCAAGATTTCCCAAATGGAAACATAAGAAAGGAAAAGCAGGGAGTTTTGGACATTGTACATGCATGTTGTTTGATTGAAAGTTGTTAGAAAAATACATTTTGAGTTGAGGATTTATCATCTGGCAACAGAGAGAGACAGTATGCCAAGCCAGCAAGAACACTCTTAAGCTTTCCCTTGTCATGCAAATTAAACTGGTTCTTCTGCAATATCTCTTTGTAATGTTGGATGATCTGTAACATGAAAAGAGTTTTTTTCAATACCCGACTGGCACTTGGACCTAAATATTTGAATATGCACCTATGCTCTTTTCTATACCTTTTCAGCATACATGGAGAATGACATCGGGTAGTGCTGGACAAGCAAGTCAAAAAATTTGAAAGCCATCAAACGAACATCAAATGCCAAATGTGTCATTGCATTGAAGACATACGCCATCATCAAAGATATAAAAGTCCCCTGGTTATCCTGCAAAAAAATCAAATAACTTCAGTTTGACTTTGACATACTCCTATATTACACACACACACACACCTACCTCTTTACAAGCAGGAAATATGACTGCCTTTAGAAGTTGATAGAGCGTCTCACGGACAATTTTGTCTTCATCACTCATGCGCTCACGCAGTTTTTCTATAACAGAGAGTCTGTGCATTTTCAGTTGTGCTGGATGTTTTAGGAAGATATCCCTGATCCCAATCAATGCATCTTCAAACACAAACAACTCAACTGCTTTTAGTCTTAATACCAAATTAGAGTAGCTACTTTAACTTCAAACTTCAAAGCATATGGATCATATTATATACATAGTTATATTCTATATTCTTTAACTAAGCACTAGAGTTTTCCTTAAATGTTAATACACTTAATAGAAGAAAAACAGATGGTACCTCTGCGAACTTTTGCATTGTGATGAGATGTCTGCTGAAGAAGCTCTTTTAAGGTCAAACCTTTTTTGCTGACAGCTAGACCAGCCTTCTCTGATGCCAAACTTTGCTCCGGTAATATGATTGCTGCACATACATAACAATTAATACTCTTTTCATATTCTACTTTCCTTCTTCTTATCACACTAACATCTACAAAACCTTTGTGGATTGTTGATTTAATCCATCTTATCAGACACATAGAATGGGGAATAACAGGGGGGTTGATGGTTATTTTTCAATTTATCCCCGTTGGGCGACGAAAGTCTGTGTGCTCAAGTGGAACTACAGGGTTAGGGTTATATACTTATTATATATTGGTCAAGGGGGATGATGGTGTCATCACATTCACAGGGAAAGATCTTAAAAACAGACACACTTTCTTTTTCTATTTAAATTTTAATATGACGTGGGAAACTGCTGTTTTACATTATGACAAGCAAAGCAAGATGAGCCTATTGCCTATTCTATTGACATCTTCAATACTGCATACCAGAAATAAATGTTTGCATCACTTTCCAGACATGCACTAAGCCAGAAAATACATTGGGTTTGGGGATATGAGAAATTGGAAGACAAGTAGTAATACTTTAATAAGATCACCTTTCGATTTCACTTCAGTATTGGTGGTATTCTTTGGTGGCGGCAGTTTCCTTCCAATTTTCCGCTTTATTTTCTGCAGAATATCATATCAAAACACTGTTGCAGTTGCAGTTGCAATTTAAATCATCATCCAAGCAAAGGAATGAGACTTACTTTGAAGTCTACACCGCGCTTTTGCTGCTTCTTCAACTGAGCCTTATGTTGCACCATCTTTCAACTCAAACTCCTTCACCCAGTCTGGATTTTACCTTTTTTTTTTTTTTTTTTTAAAAAAAAAAAAAAATCAAAAACAAAGCTAAGCTTATTAAAACTGCTTATTACTTTTTTGACTTATAACTTATTACCTTATGGCGGTGTCAAAAGAGAGTTTTTTAAAAAAAGTGTTTGGATTAGCTTAATCCAGTTTACACATAAATAGGTCACCTATAAACATAAGCCAACATTGTTATTCAGCATTGTTACAGGTTGTTCTTCAACTGAATCACAATCTTAGTTTAGAATGATGGTTGATAAAAACTTATTATGTTTAATTGATTATGGTTTTCTGAATATTTAGAATCAAAACAATCAGATTTACAAAACCATGAAAGGAGTTGCCAATGTTTCTACTTTACAGCAGGAAAATCAATTCACATTCAAAGATAAACAACTTTCATTACAAATGTTTCTACCTTACAGCTCTTATGTATCAATTGATAAATTCATGAACCAACAAATTATTCTAACGGAAACCAGGGAAAAGAAAGAAAATAAAGCTAGGAAAAAAAGTCGACAAAAATGAACCTACTAGTTGTGGGAGTGCGACGGTCTCCGGCCGGTGGCTTCGCAAGGGAGTCCTCACTTGGAGGCAACGATCGACAGAAGCACGCAATGGATGGAGGCGTACGTATGCGGTTTATTAGGTTCAAACGTTATTACTTATTTGGACGGCGTTTAGGATTACTTTGAAATGAATTTTTAGTTTTTAACTTTTTCAAAATGTCAAAAAATATTAAAAAAAAAAAAAAAAAAAAAAAAAAAAAAAAAAAAAGATCAAAGTAACTTTTTGTTTAAAATAAAAAAAAGTTTTCAAAAATCAGCAAGGTGTCATTTTTTGTGACATTTAGTTTTTTAAAAACTAAATTACATAAGTCAATAAATACAACTCAAACATTTTTTAAAAACAATTTTGGTTTTTACCTCCTCAAAAATTAAAGTTAAAAAAAAAAAAAACTATTATAAAAAAAACTTTTAAACTTAAAAAGTAATTACAAATACTATTTACGTTCAACTTACCGAAAATCACTTTTCCAAACAGTTATAATTTGTTTTACTAAAAAAAAAATATTTATCCAAATACTTTTTTTAACTTGTATCGGTGTGAACCAGTAATAAGTTAAAAAAAAAATTAAGCTTAGCCAAACACCCTAAAAAAACGTAAAGACTTGATGATGCTGCAGAACAGTCAGGGTTCTTTACTTGCTTCCTAAACGTAACATCTTGAAAATTAACGGAATAAGAACACTAATCAATTAGTCATACCTTTGCCTAAAGGTTAAGGGAACGATAATAGAAGAGAAGAGAAGACTAGGACAAGGAGGAATGGTTGAGAAGTGATAGGTGAGAACTTGAACCAAGACCACCGCCTACCTTTGGGTCGGCTTTGCAAATGATAAAGACTTGATGATGTTGAAGAAAGTAACAACAAGGGTTCTTTGCTTGCTTGTTAGGGTTTTGGAAAACTATAAAACTAAATTTTGCCGCTAACCGAAAGGTTCGATTGCAATTGAGGCTTATTTTAGGGACACATTGTCATTATGGGATACCGTAATTAAGTAACGGAGGTACGACCAACACAAACAACAATGAAAGAGACGACGGTTGTAACACTGGTTTTCCAGAAGTATCAGGTAGAGACTTAAAGGGCTAAAAAATAGGGTTTTTGGAGAAAAATTGTAACATCCATAAATTTTACGTCAAATTTAAATTTTTCAATCATAAATAAAAATCAAATATCATTGTTTACAAAAAATGTTTTCAAATCAATATCCATCAGAGTGTCCCAAAATCATAACATAAGGATGAGGAGCGGTACGGTCACGCCTTCGCCTTGCCATGATCTCCTGAAGTACCTGAAACAATAAACTGAAAACTGTAAGCCCGATGGCTTAGTGAGCTACCCCCAAAATACCAATACCACACTGACAATGTCATATCAGTAACAATCAATCAATCAACAAGCATACTGGCCATCGGCCTGACTGGACCGCCCTACTGGGCCTACAGTCTATCTGAATTTGTCCCGAGCCTTCGGCATGACTAGTCCGCCTCGTGGGCCTGCAGTCTTCCCGGACCGCTCATAGGGTATGTTGGCCTTTCAGCACAAAGCATGACCGCCTTAACCCAACCAACAAGCAAATAACCATGTGTGTATAACTATCATATACTGGCATATACAAGCATCAAACATATCTATCACACTGTTCATCAGTCATAGAATTCTATCGTAACTAGAGTACCGACCTAGCAGGTCACTAACATACCAATCCTTACGGATCATAAGAGCATAACATACTGTCTACCCTGATTCCGATCTAACAGATCATAACCACATGTAGCATACCATAACATTAACAATAAAGGGTCGGCCTTGGTGCCGTAGACCCTATCGATATAGTGAGGATAACTCACCTTGCAAATGTCGACTCGGAAGATAAACTCCAACTCTCGGATTACTTGACACAGGCTCCACCACCTATGGTCATAGTACAATATACTCATAAGTCCTTAACCTTATAAGGTACTCCATAACCCACCAGTTAACCCCTGGTCAAAGTCAAAGTCAAAGTCCTCAGTCAAGGTCAACAGTCCATGTTGACCCCAACTCGCCGAGTACCCTCGGCTACTCGCCGAGTTCCTTGAAGTACAATCCAACTCGCTGAGTCATCGGGGTGACTCGTCGAGTTCCTTCGATTCTTGTTCAAACTTTAAGGCCACCCGTCGAGTTCCCTCCTTGCAACTCGACGGATACACACGCATATATATTCTAGGGAAAACTCATCCGACTCGCCAAGTTGTTCTTCAACTCGTCGAGTCTTATGGTAATCTTCATCGGACTCGTCGAGTTGTTCATCCAACTCGTCAAGTTCACGGCCATCTTCATGTGACTCGCCGAGTCAACCTTGCGACTCGCCGAGTCCATTCAATCCTCTTTCCATACAGACTTGTTTTGAGCCATGCAGCGACTCCAAATCACAGATCCAAGCTTCTAGGGCATTCTTATCACGTAAAGTTGCAAACTTGGCGTGCATGCATGGCTATAAAGGCTCTAAATGCCTATTTTAAGTTCTTAATGGAACTTCATGCTCAAGAGGGACCTTAATCATGACCAAAACTGAAACTTTATGCTTCTAGAATCTAATGAGGGTCCAGATCTGAAGTTACAACCTCAGATCTAGCCCATAGCTCATCTTTCCAACTTGTTATCTCACCAAAAACCCTAAAACTCAACCAATAGAAGAGATTCACAAGGAAAAAGGCGATGTGGTTACCTCCAGGAGATGATAACTGAGATAAGAGTTGATTTCCACACTCTACTTGCTCTAATCTCCTTCTCCTCTAAGCCTTCTTCCTCTAAAGATCCTCTTTTCAAGCTTCAAACACACAATGGGCACACACACACACGTATTAGGGTTTTAAGGGGATCTCAAATAATGCAAAGAGGCCAAAGGAGGCTGAGGCCCCTTTAAATAGAGGTGCAAACCCCAGGATTTAGGGTTTCATCTGCCAACTTCTACTCGTTGAGTCCCAAT
The DNA here is from genome assembly GCF_002870075.4 of Lactuca sativa. Taxonomy (NCBI): domain Eukaryota; kingdom Viridiplantae; phylum Streptophyta; class Magnoliopsida; order Asterales; family Asteraceae; genus Lactuca; species Lactuca sativa. Next base: position 873,058 of record NC_056625.2, on the reverse strand, counting down.
ATGGACTCATCGAGTAGGTCACTTAACACGCGATCCCACCCCACTGCTACTCGACGAGTAGGTCAACCAACTCGTCGAGTAGAGCTTAACCCAATAAATCTTATTTAAACAATACCTGAGAATCAGGGTGTTACAACTCTCCCCCACTTGAACTAGACTTCGCCCTCAAAGTCCGCTGGAATAAACAATGTCGAGTAATGCTCGCGCATCTCCGCCTCCGACTCCCATGTCCACTCGGATCCTTTCCAATGTTCCCACTGTACCTTTACTAAAGGTATTTCCTTGTTCTGCAGAATCTTCTTCTTCCTTTCCAAAATAGCCACAAGCCTCTCCATATAGTTCAGGCGCTCATCGACCTGAATGTCATCCAACGATACCACTGCCTCCTGGTCCATAATGCATTTTTGCAAATGCGAAACATGAAATGTGTTGTAGATCCAGCTAAGCTCCTCCATAAGCTCTAGCCTATAAGCCATCCTGACAACAATCCTGAACGACCCAATGTAACGAGGACCTAATTTTCCCCTCTTCCTAAAGCGGATCACACCCTTACACGGTGATCCCTTCAGGAGAACCATGTCACCCACCTAAAATTCTAACTCAGGACGACGTCGGTTGGCATAACTTTTCTGCCGACTCTGAGCGGTCTGCAGTCACTGTCTAATCTGTTGTATCTGTTGGGTTTTGAGCAATCTAACACTTCCTAAGTGTGCATGCAACCCTAATAAACCTTGTATCTATGTTTGTCTAAATACATGCAAAATAATAATTTTCCAAGGTTCATAACCTATCTAACATGGCATGGGGTACTTTTAAACATAAAAGAATTAGATGAGATTACATACCTTTTGATGAGTTTGATTCCTTTGGAGTTTGAGAGCCAAGCACCAATAGTGTGAATGCCTCAAATGGAAATCACAAATCACCACAAACACTTGGAAAACTTTAGAGAGTGTACACACACTTGTAATTTTCGGCCACACACAAGCACACACACTAGTGGCTATTTCATGCAACATAAGCATGCGTATATAGTGTACATGATTAGGGTGAAACCCTAATAACCCATGACCTTTCCTTTTCCAATGAACCATGGATCATCCATGGACTTCCATACAAGCCTAGCCCATTAACAAATGAATGTTAGCCCACATTATATAAAACCAATAGCCCACAATCTAATCAGTCTTCCTTTTAATCTCTAAATTAATTCATAATTAATTTAAGACTAAGACTAATTAAATAACATGACTTCATATTAATATATTATAACTTATAATATATTAATAAACATATGTGTATAACTCTCATAAAATTATCCATAAATAGTTCAGGTGAAGTGCAACCCAAATGGACCATGCCGGGTCGGGTCAAGTATATACCAAATAAGTTATGGACTTAGACACCTTATCCAACAGACTCCCACTTGGATAAGTCTAATAACTATATTTGTGTATGTTACTTCAGGAACCAACCAGCAATCGTAGCTCTCGAAAACTCTGTTGAACTATGAAGCGCCATTTTAGATAAGTGATCATATAATCCTCTGTTCTCATGATATCAACCGGACAAATACATGGAACAACGTCGTATTATTGTCCAGCAGTTTGTTTCCTGATTTTCCGATTTGTTTGACAAAGAACTTAATCAAACACATCAATTTAGTTCTGACCGGCTGGTACATAGGTCACAACAAAATCATCGAGGGGCCCAGATATCGCTTCTATTTCTAGAAGGAATAGATAAACTTCGACTCATATGCTTGTTCTACTACTTGTTGAATTGTACACAAAGGCACGTTTTATAACATCAAGTTACTGATGCGTTTACGTGCAATCAATGCACAACCAACTCATAGGTAACAACTATCTCTAGGTTTGAAGATTTATATGATATTACCGTCTCACGATCACTCGAGATAAATTCCATGAAGTGATACAATTGAGCGTGGGTTTATTCCAATACTCATAACTTATGAGCACTCATGAATGTTGTAGCAACCATTGCTATGACTAAACCCATTTAGCCATCTACAAACTCGATTCATGACAGTCTTGATTCATACCTACTTCCAACATATGAACGACTGTGGAGTGTTTAAATAACTTAGTCATTCGGAAAGAATAACCTAGTTATTTTGGAAGTCAAAACATGCAAAGTGAAACACAATAATAATCGAATCCAATATGGTCTCAGAACCCTTTTGAATATAAATAGAACCACCTTTTATTTATCACCATATTGATTACACATTATTCATTGTATAATGTTTCAAACAATCAACTTAAGACTTGAATAAAAAACAACAGTCGTCCCATGCTCCTAGCATGTACACTTTGTTTTTCTAAACAATAGTTATGCCATACTCCAAGTATGCACACTATGTTTGTCTATGATCCTTACATTGTGATGTAGATCAATTGAACATGATTCCATTGATACTCATTTCACAATCCCAAATCCTTATTGTAAATGTGAGAATCCCCGATTCCTATCATTTACCAAAAAATCTGTTAGATTTTAAACTTTTATGCAATGTTCCTCTTGTAATGATTATGCACAAAGTCACCAAAACCTTGTCACTAGTCATTACAGAGTATTCCAAAGAAGGTCAACCTCTATGGAACGGAAGTCTCATATTCAAAGTACATTGCTTTGAACATCCTTCTTGCATTAAGGTTTTTTAATCTTACATAGATTGAATAACTTCCACCTATGGAGACATTTTCATAGTCCCATTTTGACTATCACTTCCGAACAAGAGTTACTTCTTTTCAGAATATGTCAATATGGTCCTTTCTGACAACTTACATCATACTTCCAACTTTCCCTGAGCAACGAATCTTTGGCGAACCTCATATTGTCCTTGACAATTGCTTAATCACTTTAGTCATATCCAGTTCTAGACTTTTCCCTTCTCAATGCCTTAAGCATTTGGAAAATTTAGAAAAGATGAATATTATAGCACATGCAATCGATCCTATATCCGAAGCATATGGGACACGATTCATGATGTTTGACATAAAGACATGATACTAGACGAGTCTTTTGCTACAATATTTTTTATTTGCCATGTTTTCAAAATTTAACTATGAAGAGGGATGTCGTAATCATAATCAAATTTTGAAAACGCAATATATATAGAATTTCTTCAATTTGAACCATTCCAACATAAAATTCATATATATATTCTTGACTAAAGATGATTAAAATCTCAATCTAAGCTTTAGAATTGAAATGAAGTATAATTTCCTCTCCCTTAATTATAGCAAAACAACTTTTCAACCCCTGAAAAATCACGAATTGAAATTTTGTTTTCTATAATTAACATTGCTAACTTGCAACACTAAACGTAATAATCATGCTCCCACTAACATGATGATTATCAGCATAACACTTATGCTCCCACTAGCTCTGACATATTTCCAGAAATCTACTGGACTTCTGAAATTTAGATTCATACGCCCTTTCTTAGATAGCTCACATGTGTGTCTAAACAATTTTCAGGACTATGAAAAGGGATGCCGTAATCATAGTCTCAATTGCTTAGGCATTTTCCATTTCTCATAAGTCCATGTTAGTGTGCCGGTTAACCACACGCGCTCCACTAACGACTTTTGAAAATGCAAATAACACAATTGATATCTACGTAAAATCTACTTAGTGAAAGCGTTTCCTCACCATCATTTTCATGAATCGGACAGAAACCTTATGACACTTAGATTTTATAGTGTATGAGTTCCTATCCATGTGAATTTGTCAAAACCATAATCATAACATAAGGTTAGTGACAAATTCAGCCTTACATGGATTAAACTTGTTCAATCTTAGTTTCTTGTCACCTTGGTAGCACAAGGCCCACCAATGCTTCCAAGTTGAACTCTGATAACTCACATGCAAATTCAACTTATTTGAAGTAGGTACAGAAATAAGAATTATGTCAACACGATAGGTTGCAAACCTTAAGTCGTGTGCTAGTGATAAATTACAGGTTTTACTCTTGATTAAATCTTGAAACTCTTTCAGGATCTTTAAGGCTCCCACTGTCCCCTTGACATATAAGTTTTCCCAGTCAAGAACCATTCCTTGACAAAACAAATATTCAAGGGATAGTGTGGATTCTTATCAAGACTAACACTTCACACAATTGGTCTTAGTTGGTCTTTGTCTCATCCAAGACATCACAACTTACCAATATCAAATGTACAAGAGTAGAAAACATTTTACTCTTACATTTGACTAGTGTTAATAAATCCTCTTTTATGTCACTCAAGGTTACAATCTTGGAGTATGACTCTAATCATTGTTTTGGAACGAAGTATGACTCATCTTCTTGATTTTAACCAATCCAACAATTCATGACCTCTCTTCTTATCCATAACAATGCACTAAGACGTCCTTAAAGTATGAATTTGTGATATGGTTTCATAATCATTAAGATGATCATGAAATACGATACTAAAGTACTCTCCCATCCTTTCAGATTTGAGAAACTTTTATCTTTCTGCCTAATTTGATTCTTCTCATTTGTTTTGTCATACATTGTAACCTTTCCAATGTTACAGAATTATACTTAACCTCATAAGTATAATCATATTTACTAATCTTTAGTAAATCATGACAAATCAATCTTTGTGGTGGACCTTGACCAGCGCACACCCAGTGTACCTAATTCCTTAGTCCTTCAATTGACTCACATATACATGTGATCAAAGAATTAGTCTTAATTTTCAAAGATGAAAATTCTCATTCATCATACAATACAACTTGTATGATTCCAAGTTTCTGTCCAATTGAAACTTGGGTGATGAAAAACTTTCTTCATTTGGTAAATTCAGACACTACCACAAATGAAGGAATCAAATCCACTTTCCAATATTGCTATTACTGGAAACATATAAGCAACAATTTTCCACAGATGCCATTGTAAGGATATTTTTAAAATAAATAAAATTAAAACCCTTTTTTTCTTTTATTTTAAAACTTTGCGGAAAAACTTATCCTTACAATCCACATGAAAACCTTGTTGTTATCTATTCATAAGCAATATATTATAACAACTCAAAATTCTGATTACCGAACCATGCGATCGAAACCCACCTTCGCAATCAGAATCAACATATACTTACTTTAAGCTTCCTATCTTTTCTTTGATTCTTAAAAACATCAACATGTGACCCATTCACATTATGTAATAAGAATCTCCAAATAGAAACTTAATGGAGTTAGTCAGTGGACTTTAACTGAAGTAGAGTCAAACTTTTTGACTTGATCAATCTTATGATCTTTCAGGTAAATATGGCAGCTTCGCAATCAGTGTCCCTCCCTTTGGCAATAAAACATATAGACCCTTTGGTAATGGCACATGAGACTATCTCAGACTTAGCCTTTCTCTTTACCATTTGGTCAACCGAGTTGACTATGGCCGATCCCTTTCCATTGGGAAGAGAAATCTTTTTCTAGATATCCAATGCTACCATTGTCAATGTCCATTTAAGACTTGGGAAGTTGTTCTTTTAATCAAATTTGCTTTACTGGTGTTCCAAATCATTGCTGATTCCACAACACCAAGCAAATAGATAACATCATTAAGGGTCATGTCATAGTCTGTCTCATAGTAGTCCCAAAGAGACTCACTATGTTACTAAGAAAGTGATTGAACATCCAATTTTCACGAGACTTTGACACCCAACTCTCCCGGCTTGTCAATATGTGACTTTATCTCCAAGGTGTGAGCACACATAGACTATGATTGCCAATAGGGATTGAGTGACTTTAAACTTTTCAAGAACTTGTGGGTGAGGGAGAATAATTGGAGGAGGTGGAGGAAGTGAAGCATGATGTTGAGGGACACCATCTTCAAGAGATTTGGGAAGATCATAGTTGTCTGAACCAGACATCTATAATGGGAGAAAATCAAGTTAGTTGATTCAAAGTCCTTAATATAACACCCAATATGAAATATTAAGGCTAGGACCCAACACAATATTTTATAATTTGGAAGAGGGATGCCGTAATCCAAGCTATAAAATATTTGAAGGTAGGCGAATGACGATTCACCAATTTCCACCATGAAAAACGAAATAATTTATTAGGTTTTAATTGGATTTGAAATTCCTAGATCTTTTGAGATTCATTGAACTTTTCAATGGCATGTTTCAATCTCGAGTGTGCCCTCTGAAATTTTGTGACTGGGATGCCAAGGATCACAAAACAAGGTGTGAATAACCATACCAATTCACTTGGTACCCTTAATATTATCACCCAATCAATGTGCCGGTTAACCACACACGCTCCATTGATCTATGACAAACATTAAGTCACCCTTCGTGATCCTTACTAGTCCAAGTTAGTGTGCCGGTTAACCACACACGCTCCACCAACGACTTGGTAAGGTACAAAGTGTGAATTCCATGGGCTAGCACCAAATTCACATTTTTCCTAAAGTAACTAAGATTGGGAATTAAATAAAACATTTAGCTACTTTATAATAATCATTATACTTTTAATGAGAATTTAAAGTCATTGTCCTACCCGTTCGGCTAACGACCCTCCACCAGTCAAGCAAGCGGTGGGTGAGAGTGGACACCCATTAAGTTGCCATTTTATAGGCAACAACCTTATACCCACCTTATAGACCGGCTTCGTGAATGAGGCCTACTAACGGTAAAACGACTTGTTCTTATACATATATATAATAATTAACCATTAATGTTATAAATAGTATAAGTGTTGAATTTTAACTTTTAAAACTCTAAGGGTTGGAATTAAAGTTTATTAAAGTGTGTGAAACTTTACAAAATTCCAAAACTTGAGGGCAAGTTTTGTAACTATCCAAAACTTTTCGTTTCATAACTTATGAATTAAAGGTTCATAAAAATGAAGACTCTTCATTTTCATGTAACTTATGTGTTTTAAGTGTGTGTTAAAGAAAAGTGACCTTTGGATATCCATAACTTGAGGACAAATTATGGACTCCATTAAAACACATAAATGATCAAGAATTAATTCTAAACAATTCAGCAAATAATTCCTATCATCTTCTAAATTCATAAGAACATGAACATGATCATCAAAATTTCAAGAATTATATTTTTGTATATGCTATTGTAAATGGATTAGAACAACCATTACACCAACTAAAACAAGTTTTAAAACACCAAAACAGTTTAGGGTAATGTTTCTAGTCTATTTCCAGCAACAAAAGTCGAAATTCTGCATTCTGATCATTCTACTCGCCGAGTGCACGAACCTACTCGGCGAGTAGGATGAATTTTGCCTTGGACTCGGCGAGTCCATCATGCAGACAGCAAAAATTTCGACTATTTTCACTATTTTGCATCAAGTATGAAACAAGCTGTAACAGCCCGGAATTTCCAGGTATTTATTTAAATTATTTTGGGTATTTTTTTAAAGGGGGACTCGGCGAGTAGGTGCATGACTCGCCGAGTAGAGCTATAGCCTTGGTCGCAGTCGCAGATATGCGACTGGACTCGGCGAGTCCAAGCGAGGACTCGGCGAGTCGACGCTGTTACAGCTGAACCCTAGCCGTTTCATTTTGATCGTATATAACGACCTTATGGCCGTCATGTCGCGTCTTTTGGCCGGTTGAAGACAGCTTGGGAGCGTGTGAACGTCAGAGGCAAGAGAGAAGACTTGGAGAGGATTGAAGAAGGGTTAGACAAGAAGAAGCAAGTTGGTGATCAAGGGAATTGAGTACTGGAGGCTTGGGGACACAAGGAACACGTTCCAGGTATCATTTCGGATCGAAAATCTGTAGTTTTGCGTTGAATATATGATTAGGGTTAGGAAACCCATTTAAGGGTTTGTTATATTATGTGGTTGTTTAGTCGTTTAAAGAACCCTGTAATAGTATGTATGAAAGCCAGGAAGTCCCATACCTATATGCTGCGTAATCATGTGAAGTACAGGAGGCGGTGGATTGACTGCATGGCTAGAACTCGCCGAGTTGTTCTTCAGACTCGGCGAGTAGCTTGAAGATGTGCTAGAACTCGCCGAGTTGTTCTTCAGACTCGGCGAGTAGTGTCAGGGTGCCTATACTCGTCGAGTCACCCTTTGTACTCGACGAGTCCGGTCAAGATTGACCGTTGACCTGTATACAAATTAGTAGGGTCAGTTGTCCTGTTTGATAAGTCATTAATAAAGGATGTGGTATTATAGGGAATCTGCGGAGTAGCGGATCGTGTGCGAGTAGCTCGAAGCGTTTATAGAGTTCATATTACAAGGTGAGTCTTCTCACTATACTTCACCCGGAAGGGTTTGATTGTTAGACCGGAAGGTCGTATGTGTCATATTCATGATATGTCTAGAGATGGCAAATGCTTTACGTGTGATGTGTGCTTATATGTGATGTGTGCTTATACGGGCCGGAAGGCAAGACTTAATGTGATAGAAAGGTTGATGTGATGTATGATTTATGTGCTATGTGTATTATGTTACTTGGGTTATGTTTATTCTATCATGGGCCGGAAGGCAAAGTACTATGGGCCGGAAGGCAATCTATTATGGGCCGGAAGGCGATATATATTATGGGCCGGAAGGCGATTCTATTACGGGCCGGAAGGCAATGTTTGTGGACCGAATGGTCCGGGCCGGAAGGCGTATGTGGATAAGTCGTATACTGGGGAACTCACTAAGCATTTATGCTTACCAGTTGTGTTTTATATTTTTTACAGGTACTAGTGATGACCGTGGGAAGGCGCCGGCATGACACGTACACACTGCCACTGTTGAAGATCCTGAAGTTTTATTATTTATATTTTTAAAATGACTTGGAATAAACCCTTTTGTCGTATAAAGATGTTTTATTTTTAATGAAAAATTTGTTTGAAAAATTGAGCTGTTACAATTGGTATCAGAGCCTAGGTTTGAGGGATTCGGGTGTACTTTTGGGTGCAACTGAACTCAGACCGAGGATTTGAAGAAAAACTTTTTCTTAAAAATAATAAGGACAAGACGGTAAAAACAAGGGTGGAACAGTGTGTACGAGCAGCCAGCGTCCGAACGGTAAAGATCCCCAGAATACCTTACAATGTTTATGTTATGCACTGAATTATGAATTGTTATGCATGCTAGGGGACTAGGTATACATGATAGGACTAGAATTGCCTGTTTTGTGATGCCTTAGTCTAGGGGATTACTTATATGAGATAATTGGTAGCATGCAAGTAGATAGTGCATAATAGAGGTAGAGTACCCATTATTCGGGATTCGGGGAGGAAGATTTGGGACGAATGCTGACACGGTGTGGTCGGTAGTATTGGGCCCGTACTATCGAAGACACCGGATCAGGGGAAGGCTCAAATAAGAATCCCTGGAAATCGAAGACTGGGTAGGGCGCGTATCGAGTACAATTGTACTTGGTGGAGTCTCTGACGATTTATTGTTGTATTCCAGAGACATCATGGTTATCACACGCAATGGGGCGGGTTCGAGCGGTGGAAGTGACGAGGAGATTCGTCAGATTATCCAGGAGGAGGTAGCTGCGGCGGTTCGGGCTGAAATTCCGGAGATGTTTGGGTCTATTAAGACCACACTGATGGAGGAGTTTGAGGCGCGGTACGCCGCACTCACGGAGGCTGCAGTTGCTGCCGCTACCGCAGCTGTGGCTGCTGCTAGGCCGCAAGGGGGTGATTCATTACTATTCAGGGAGTTCAGCAACACGAAACCCCCTGAATTTGACGGAACGCAGGATCCGATTGCGGCTATGAGGTGGATCGCTGACATCGAGGGGTGTTTCTATACTTGCTCATGCCCGGAGCACTTGAGGGTACGGTTCGCCTTGAACCAGCTCCGTCTGGGAGCGAAGGATTGGTGGAAGTTCGTGACGGCGAACTTCACTCAGACAGAGATTACGGCGGTGACATGGGACAGGTTCACGGAGATGTTCAGGGACGAGTACGTTCCCCCGGTGGAGAGGGAGCGACTGATTCAGGAGTTCTTGACCCTTAAGCAGGGTACTGATTCCGTGGCAGTGATCACACGGAAGTTTCATGAGAGGGCAATGTTCTGCCCCGAGCTGGTATCCACGGAGCAGTCACGTATGAGTCGCTATCTGGGTGTGCTGAAGAGGGAGATCCGGGAGTTTGTGTCAAACTCCACCTACCGTACGTTCACTGAGCTTCAGGCGAATGCCAGGAAGCGCGAGATTGAGTTGGAGACTCAAGCGAGGGAGGAGACTGAGGCTCGACCGGTGGATCGACGACCGGCTCAGTCTCAACCGGCAGCCAAGCGGACTAAGTTCGCTGATTCGAGGATGGGAGGTTCGAAGGGTCGCACTTGCGCAAAGTGCGGCAAGAGTCACGAGGGGGCGTGTCGAGCTGGTGGGTGCTACAAGTGTGGCAAGGAGGGACATATTGCCAGGGATTGCCCTAAGGGGTTTATGGTTTGCTTTCACTGCAACCAGACGGGCCATCGGAAGGCCGAGTGCCCGCAACTTCGTCAGGGAGCTGCACCTACTACCCGGACTACTGAGACCCGACCGGCGAAGGTCGAGGCCCCGAGGGCTCGCGGGAGAGCCTTTCAGCTGACTGCGGAGGAGGTCCGCGCTGCGCCCGATGTTGTGGCAGGTATGTTATCATTCACGTATTTAATTAAAGGTCGAAATGTTATGCTTATGTTAATGTATGTGTAGGTACTTTTCTTGTGAACTCTATGCCTGCCCTAGTGTTATTTGATTCGGGTGCGAGTAGATCGTTTGTATCGTTAGATTTTAGTCAGCACATCGGCATTGGATGTGAGCCGTTAAGTCGACCTTTGAGCGTTTCTATTGCGGCTGAGAGGGTGATTTGTGCTACGAAGGTTCTTCGGGGTTGTGTGCTAGAGATCTTCGGGGTCGCCTTTCCGATTGACTTAATTCCTATTGCGATGGGTGATGTCTGTGTCATCGTAGGCATGGACTGGTTGAGCCGATTCAGCGCTGTCATCGACTGCGAGCGTCAGCTGGTGACTATACGAGACCCTAGTGGGAGAGTTCTTACGGTATACGGCGAGGGTACTCGTTCGAAATCAGCTTTTTGTTCGGCCGCTAGGGCGAGGCAATGCGTACAGCAGGGATGTAGCGGTTTTGTGGCGTATGTGATGAATACGCGGAAGAGTTCCGAGAGACCGAAGACATTGGAGGAGGTTCCAGTGGTGCGCGAGTTTCCAGATGTTTTTCCCGAGGATTTGCCGGGAATACCTCCTGCGAGACAAGTGGAGTTTGGTATCGATCTGGTGCCAGGGGCGGCGCCTATTGCGAAGGTGCCTTATCGTCTTGCACCTCCAGAGATGCAAGAATTATCCTCGCAACTTCAAGAGTTGTTGGGGAAGGGATTTATTCGGCCGAGTAGCTCGCCATGGGGAGCACCGATTCTGTTCGTCAAGAAGAAGGATGGTTCACACCGGATGTGTATCGATTACCGGGAGCTGAACAAGGTGACAGTTAAGAACCGTTACCCGTTACCGAGGATTGACGATCTATTTGATCAGTTGCAAGGGGCATCTTGGTTTTCCAAGATTGATTTGAGATCAGGGTACCATCAGGTAAGAGTGCGGGATGGGGACGTCCAGAAGACAGCCTTTAGGACGCGGTATGGGCATTACGAGTTCGTGGTGATGCCTTTTGGGCTCACCAATGCCCCAGCAGTGTTCATGGATCTCATGAACAGAGTATGCAGGCCGATGCTAGATCGGTCTGTAATTGTGTTCATCGACGACATTTTGGTGTATTCGCGGTCTAGGGAGCAGCATGAAGGACATTTGAGGGAGGTCCTGGAGGTACTGAGGTCGGAGAAGCTGTATGCGAAATTCTCCAAATGTGACTTCTGGTTACGGGAGGTCCAATTTCTGGGGCACGTTGTAAATCAGGCAGGGATATTGGTCGATCCGGCCAAAGTGGAAGCGGTGATGAGATGGGAGGCACCGAAGTCACCTTCGGAGATCAGGAGTTTTCTTGGGTTGGCGGGATATTATCGAAGGTTCATTAGAGACTTCTCCAAGATCGCGGTGCCACTTACCAAATTGACCCGAAAGGGTGTTACGTTCTCGTGGGGACCCGAGCAGCAGACTTCTTTCGAGACACTTCGTCAGAGATTGTGCGAAGCACCAGTATTAGCTCTCCCGGAGGGGATGGAGGACTTTGTCGTATATTGCGACGCATCGATTTCAGGACTGGGTGCGGTGTTGATGCAGAGGGGCCATGTGATAGCCTATGCATCGAGGCAACTGAAGCCTCACGAAGCGAGATATCCCACGCATGACTTAGAGTTGGGGGCAGTAGTGTTCGCCCTCAAAATTTGGCGTCACTACCTGTACGGGGTTCGTTGTACCATATACACGGACCATAAGAGTTTGAAGTACTTGATGGATCAACCCAACCTAAACATGCGCCAGAGGAGATGGTTAGACGTGGTTAAGGACTATGACTGTGAGATCCTATACCACCCAGGCAAGGCTAATGTGGTAGCTGACGCATTGAGTCGTAGGGCGGAGAGTACCCCATTGCGGGACGTGTGTTTGAGAATGACGGTGATGACCCCGGTATTAGATGCTATTCGTGGGGCACAGGCCGAGGTTGTAAAGTCTGGGATGCAGAAACAGGAGCGGGTTGTCGGGTTGATTTCGGAGTTCGTTACGGATGGGCGGGGACTTCTGACATTTCAGGGTCGGATCTGGGTGCCATTCGTGGGTGGTACGCGTGTTATTTTGATGGAGGAGGCACATAGATCGAAATTCTCGATCCATCCCGGTGCTACGAAAATGTATCTGGATCTGAAAAAGGAGTATTGGTGGCCTTGCATGAAGAGAGACGTTGCTTGGTTCGTGGAGAGGTGTTTGACCTGCCGTAAGGTTAAGGCCGAGCACCAGAGACCGCACGGTAAGTTGCAACCCTTGGAGATCCCTGAGTGGAAGTGGGATCAGATCACGATGGATTTCATCACTAAATTGCCGAAAACTGCCAGGGGAGTCGACGCGATTTGGGTGATTGTGGATAGACTAACGAAGAGTGCACATTTCCTTGCCATTAGTGAAAGCTCATCAGCAGAGAAGTTGGCGGAGTTGTACGTGAGAGAGATAGTATCTCGGCATGGAGTGCCGACCTCGATTGTTTCGGATCGCGATGTACGCTTTACTTCCAGGTTCTGGAAGAAATTTCATGAGGAGTTGGGTACTAAGCTGCATTTTAGTACCGCATACCATCCCCAGACCGACGGTCAGAGCGAGCGGACGATTCAGACATTGGAAGACATGCTTAGAGCGTGTGTGTTAGACTTCGGGGGTAGCTGGGACGCGTATCTGCCGTTGGCTGAGTTTTCCTACAACAACAGCCATCATTCGAGCATTGGTATGCCACCTTTTGAGTTGTTGTATGGTAGGAGGTGTCGGACTCCCATTTGCTGGGGAGAAGTGGGCCAGAGAGTGATGGGCAGTACAGAGATTGTACTTCAGACGACCGAGCAGATTCAGCGAGTGAGGCAGAGATTATTGACCGCCCAGAGCCGACAGAAGAGTTATGCGGATAGACGCCGTTCCGAGCTCGAATTCCAGGTCGGCAACTTCGTTCTCCTAAAGGTTTCTCCTTGGAAAGGGGTAATTCGGTTCAGGAAGAGGGGCAAATTGGGGCCCCGGTTCATAGGCCCATTCCGGGTAATTGCAAGGGTAGGTCGGGTAGCTTATCGGTTGGAGTTGCCAGAGGAGCTGAGTCAGATTCACAACACCTTCCACGTGTCGCAATTGAGGAAGTGTATAGCCGATGAGACAGCAGTGGTTCCGTTAGAAGATATTCAGGTGGACGCGAGCCTGAATTACGCCGAGAGACCAGTAGCTATCAGGGATCGGAAGATCAAGGTTCTACGGAACAAGGAGATACCTCTGGTGTTGGTTCAGTGGCAACATCGGAAAGGATCGGAGATGACTTGGGAGCCGGAAAGAGAAATGCGGGAGCAACATCCGGAGTTATTCGCAGAATGAGAGACTTCGAGGGCGAAGTCTAGTTCTAGTGGGGGAGAGTTGTAACAGCCCGGAATTTCCAGGTATTTATTTAAATTATTTTGGGTATTTTTTTAAAGGGGGACTCGGCGAGTAGGTGCATGACTCGCCGAGTAGAGCTATAGCCTTGGTCGCAGTCGCAGATATGCGACTGGACTCGGCGAGTCCAAGCGAGGACTCGGCGAGTCGACGCTGTTACAGCTGAACCCTAGCCGTTTCATTTTGATCGTATATAACGACCTTATGGCCGTCATGTCGCGTCTTTTGGCCGGTTGAAGACAGCTTGGGAGCGTGTGAACGTCAGAGGCAAGAGAGAAGACTTGGAGAGGATTGAAGAAGGGTTAGACAAGAAGAAGCAAGTTGGTGATCAAGGGAATTGAGTACTGGAGGCTTGGGGACACAAGGAACACGTTCCAGGTATCATTTCGGATCGAAAATCTGTAGTTTTGCGTTGAATATATGATTAGGGTTAGGAAACCCATTTAAGGGTTTGTTATATTATGTGGTTGTTTAGTCGTTTAAAGAACCCTGTAATAGTATGTATGAAAGCCAGGAAGTCCCATACCTATATGCTGCGTAATCATGTGAAGTACAGGAGGCGGTGGATTGACTGCATGGCTAGAACTCGCCGAGTTGTTCTTCAGACTCGGCGAGTAGCTTGAAGATGTGCTAGAACTCGCCGAGTTGTTCTTCAGACTCGGCGAGTAGTGTCAGGGTGCCTATACTCGTCGAGTCACCCTTTGTACTCGACGAGTCCGGTCAAGATTGACCGTTGACCTGTATACAAATTAGTAGGGTCAGTTGTCCTGTTTGATAAGTCATTAATAAAGGATGTGGTATTATAGGGAATCTGCGGAGTAGCGGATCGTGTGCGAGTAGCTCGAAGCGTTTATAGAGTTCATATTACAAGGTGAGTCTTCTCACTATACTTCACCCGGAAGGGTTTGATTGTTAGACCGGAAGGTCGTATGTGTCATATTCATGATATGTCTAGAGATGGCAAATGCTTTACGTGTGATGTGTGCTTATATGTGATGTGTGCTTATACGGGCCGGAAGGCAAGACTTAATGTGATAGAAAGGTTGATGTGATGTATGATTTATGTGCTATGTGTATTATGTTACTTGGGTTATGTTTATTCTATCATGGGCCGGAAGGCAAAGTACTATGGGCCGGAAGGCAATCTATTATGGGCCGGAAGGCGATATATATTATGGGCCGGAAGGCGATTCTATTACGGGCCGGAAGGCAATGTTTGTGGACCGAATGGTCCGGGCCGGAAGGCGTATGTGGATAAGTCGTATACTGGGGAACTCACTAAGCATTTATGCTTACCAGTTGTGTTTTATATTTTTTACAGGTACTAGTGATGACCGTGGGAAGGCGCCGGCATGACACGTACACACTGCCACTGTTGAAGATCCTGAAGTTTTATTATTTATATTTTTAAAATGACTTGGAATAAACCCTTTTGTCGTATAAAGATGTTTTATTTTTAATGAAAAATTTGTTTGAAAAATTGAGCTGTTACACAAGCAAGCCTAGGCTCTGATACCACTGTTGGGTTTTGAGCAATCTAACACTTCCTAAGTGTGCATGCAACCCTAATAAACCTTGGATCTATGTTTGTCTAAATACATGCAAAATAATATTTTTCCAAGGTTCATAACCTATCTAACATGGCATGGGGTACTTTTAAACATTAAAGAATTAGATGAGATTACATACCTTTTGATGAGTTTGATTCCTTTGGAGTTTGAGAGCCAAGCACCAATAGTGTGAATGCCTCAAATGGAAATCACAAATCACCACAAACACTTGGAAAACTTTAGAGAGTGTACACACACTTGTAATTTTCGGCCACACACAAGCACACACACTAGTGGCTATTTCATGCAACATAAGCATGCGTATATAGTGTACATGATTAGGGTGAAACCCTAATAACCCATGACCTTTCCTTTTCCAAGGATCCATGGGTTAAAATCTCCATGGATCATCCATGGACTTCCATACAAGCCTAGCCCATTAACAAATGAATGTTAGCCCACACTATATAAAACCAATAGCCCACAATCTAATCAGTCTTCCTTTTAATCTCTAAATTAATTCATAATTAATTTAAGACTAAGACTAATTAAATAACATGACTTCATATTAATATATTATAACTTATAATATATTAATAAACATATGTGTATAACTCTCATAAAATTATCCATAAATAGTTCGGGTGAAGTGCAACCCAAATGGACCATGCCGGGTCGGGTCAAGTATATACCAAATAAGTTATGGACTTAGACACCTTATCCAACAGTATCATATCGGTAGTTTGCAGAACTACCTATGTCCGACCCATCACCCTGTGCCCAACCTCGCCCTAGCAAACTGGGGTCCTACACTTCCGCCCATATAACAGCTCGAAAGTCAGGGCGCCAATACTGGAATGATAGTTGTTGTTGTAGGCGAACTCTACAAGCGTTAGGTGTGAATCCCAACTCCCACTGAAATCAATGACGCACGCCCTCAACATATCCTCGAGGGTCTGAATGGTCCGCTCACTCTGCCCATCAGTCTGCGGATGGAATGTCGTGCTAAAATGCAGTCGCGTACCCAGTTCCTCATGGAACTTCTGCCAAAAATAGGAAGTAAACCTGACATATCAATCGGAAACGATAGAAACTGGAACCCCATGGCGAGAGACAATCTCTATGACGTGCAGGTCGGCCAACTTCTCTGCCGACGAACTCTCCCGTATAGCATCGAACCCCCCTGTCGTCTTCGGCAACTTCGTGATGAAATCCATCGCGATCCGTTCCCATTTCCACATGGGAATCTCCAGAGGATGCAACTTGCCATGCGGCCTCTAATGCTCAGCCTTGACCATCCTATAGTTCAAGCACCTCTCAACAAACCAAGCGATATCTCGCTTCATGCCAGGCCACAATAACTCGAACTCAAATCACGGTACATCTTGATGGCTCCCTGGTGAATAGAAAACCGAGACTTATGAGCCTCCTCCATCACTGTCTGTCGGACCCCTCCGGACATTGGAACCCAAACCCGACCGTAACGGGTCAACAATCTGCGGCTATCTTGAACAAACCGGGTGCTTTCGCCCTTAATCTTCTCTAACTTCCAGTTCTCTGGTCTCATACTCTCAATCTGAGCATCCCTAACCAAAACCACCAGCGGGGAATCCACCGCTATCCTCATACACCTGGTTGGGGTCGAGGACCTAGCTGACTTGCGGCTCAGAGCATCCACAACCATGTTCGCTTTACCATGATGGTAAAGGATCTCGCAATCATAGTCCTTGACCACATCCAGCCACCTGCGTTGCCTCATGTTCAAGTTTGGCTGATCCATGATGTGTCTCAAACTCTTGTGATCCATGTATATAGTACACCGAACCCCATACAGATAATGCCTCCAAATCTTGAGAGCGAAAACCACCGCTCCCAACTCAAGATCGTGCGTAGGGTATCTCGTCTCATGCGGCTTCAACTGCCGTGATGCATAGGCTACCACCCGCCCTCTCTGCATGAGGACGGCCCCCAAGCCTGTAATGGACGCATCACAATATACAAAATCTTCCACTCCCTCGGGGAATGTCAACACTGGCGCCTCACATAAACACTGTCGGGGGGTCTCAAACGCCCTCTATTGCTCAAGGCCCCACCGGAAATCCACCCCCTTCCTCATTAGACGAGTGAGGGGTACGACAATCTTGGAGAAATCACGAATGAATCTACGATAATACCCTTCTAAACCCAAGAAACTCCTGATGTTTGAGGGAGATTTCGGAGTCTCCCACTGCATAACCACCTCCACCTTAGTCGGATCGATCAAAATCCCCTCCTGGTTAACAAGATGTCCGAGGAATTGGACCTCTCGTAACCAAAACTCGCATTTCGAGAACTTGGCATACAGCCGTTCTCGCCTCAGAACCTCCAACAACTCCCTGAGATGCTCCTCATGCTACTCTCGAGTCTTGGAATACACCAAGATATCATCTATGAACACAATGACCGAGCGATCGAGCATCGGTCTGCAGACTCGGTTCATCAAATCCATGAACACTGTTGGCGCATTGGTGAGCCCAAACAGCATCACTACGAACTCGTAATAACCATAACGAGTTCGAAACACGGTCTTCTGCACATCTTCCTCCCTCACCCTGACCTGGTGGTAACCTGATCTCAAATCAATCTTGGAAAACCAAGATGCTCCCTGCAGCTGATCGAAAAGATCGTCTATCCTCGGGAGCAGATAACGGTTCTTCACCGTTAACTTGTTCGGCTCCCTATAGTCAATGCACATCCTGTGCGAACCATCCTTCTTCCTGACAAAAAGGATCGATGCTCCCCAGGGTTAACTACTCAGTCGAATAAACTGCTTACCCAGCAGCTCCTGCAACTGAGACGATAGCTCCTGCATCTCCGGCGGTGCCAAACGGTACGGCGCCTTGGCGATAGGGGCCGCACCTGGCACTAGATCAATCCTGAACTCAACCTGCCGCACCAGAGGCACTCCGGGTAACTCCTCCGGAAACACATCAGCATACTCTCTAACCACCGGAACCTCTGAAACAGAGAGCTGCTCTCTAACCCGCGTATCTACCATATACGCCAAATAACCGGCATACCCATGTTGAATATACTGTCGATCCCTGGAAGCCGAACAAAACTCTGATCCCGACCTGTTACCCTCACCATATACTACCAGTTCTCCCTAACTTGGGGTTCGAGCCACCACCCGCTGTCCCTCACAGTCGATCATGGCGCCAAAACGACTAAGCCAATCCATCCCTACAATCATGCATACATCCCCCATGGGGATAGGAATCAAATCTATCAGGAAGGACACCCCGAAAATCTCCAACTCGCATCCCTGGTAGACCAAAGAAGCAGAAACCTCGTGCTTGTTGGCGATCGAAACTCGCAACGGACACTCAAGATCATCTATCGGCACACTGAACCCTCTCGAGAAGGTCTGAGATACAAACGACCGACTCGCCCCCGAGTCAAATAAAACCAAAGCAGGCAAAGAATTTACTAGGAACGTACCTAATCACAGGTACAATCCATAAGCATGACACAAATAAAATAATTGAGACAAAGAATAGAAACGTACCAGCAACCACATCCGGTGCTGCCTTGGCCTCCTCGGCCGTGAGCTGGAAGGTGCGACCCTGAGCCTTCAGAGGCTCCACCTTGACTGGCCTCCCATCTCCCATCCTCACAGTAGCTGGCGCGGAACCATGCGCCGACTTGGCGGCGAGCTGCGGACAGTTGGTCTTCACATGACCAACCTGATGACAATGATAACAAATCCTCATATATGCGGGAGAGGCGGACTGATGGCAGCCCCTGGCATAATGCCCCTCCTTGCCACATTTGGGGCACCCACCACTTGCTCTACAAGCTCCCGAATGAACCTTGCCACACTTTCCACAAGTGCGACTCTGATGACCCCCAAACTGTGTATCAGCGATCTTAGACCGCTTGGGCGCCAGCTGAGACTGTGTCGGTGCTTGACGCTGCTCCTTCAGCTGCAGCTCTATCTCCAACTCACGTTGCCTCACAACTTCCTGTAGATCCAGGTGGGTATCACAACGTTGTGTAGCCACAAACTGTCGTATATCCGTCTTGAGCATACTCAAATAACGAGTCATCTGAGACTGCTCTGACGCAAACTTCAGGCAAAACATAGCCCTCTCAGTGAACATCCGGGTAATCTCCATCACAGACTCCCCATCCTATCTCAATGTCAAAAACTCCTGAGCAAGCCACTCCCGTTCCACGCGCGGAACGTACTGGGTGCGAAACATATCCCGGAACTGCTCCTAAGTAATAGCAGCCCGCTAATCATCAGAATATGAAATTGTCGTCAATCTCCACCAGTCCTTTGCCCCGAGCCTAAGCAGGTTCAGAGCACACCTGACCTTCTGGTCAGCAGGACATGAGCACGTGTTTTATGATTATCAATTAGGCAGAAATATAAAAGTTTCTCCAATCTCAAAGGAAAGGATAGTACTCTAGTATCGTGTTTTATGATTATCTTAATGATTATGAAACCATATCACAATTGATCCTCTAAGGACACCTTAGTACACTTGTATGGCTAAGAAGAGGAATCGGGAATTATTGTGTAGCACCCGGTTCTGGGTATGTGTTCTGTAATTAATCTTCTTTATATTTTTCACTTTTGGCCCTGGACTCGGCGAGTCGAAGGACTGACTCGCCGAGTAGAAGCGGGATGAGGAGCGGGATTTAAGTGGCGGACTCGGCGAGTAGCTGCTGTTTGGACAAAAACCCTAATCCAGGGGTATGCACCCTATTTAAACGACCTTATGCAGCCTCCTTTGCCCCTTTATGCTCCCAATCACTCCTCATAGCAAACCCTAGCCGTTTTGTGAAGATCTAAGGCTTTTTGAGTGATTCTTGTGAGTTTTGGTCTCAAGGAAGAAGGAAGAGCATAGAAGGATCAAGAGGGGACTGAAGGATTCGAGTTGGTTCATCATTTTCAGTCTTTGGAAGGTATAAAGTTTGAACCTTGCTCATTCTTTTGTTAGATCCCTCTTTGGGGTGATTTAGGGCTTTTATGAGCCATTTTTGGTGGCCAACCATGTTTACAAACATGGTTGGGGGGTTGGGCCTCTGTAGTATGTCATTTTATGAGCCACAAGTCAGATCTAGGTTGCTTTTTGCACCAAGGAAGGCCCCATGCAATAAAAGAACCATTCTAGAGCCTTTTAAGCTCTAATGTCCCATGCATGCACGTAAAGTTTGTAACTTTACGTGCTAGATCGAGTTTAGGGGCCTGGATCTATCATTTGGTTAAGTGTTGTACATCATAAATCAAGGTTCTTAGTAAGGAATATGTTAGACTCGGCGAGTCCAAGAGTTTTAGTCCCATATCAGTGAAGGTCCTAAGGACCAGTTGAGTGTGGAAAGGTTTTAGGGAGTTCCGGGGAGAGACCCAACGTTCTGGACTAAGCAAAGTATTCTGGGAATTCATGGTACTCGGCGAGTGCATGAACGGACTCGGCGAGTCCAAGGCAATCTTCATGGAACTTGGCGAGTTGTTCATCAACTCGGCGAGTCGAGGACAGAACGTGTTCATAGGATGAAGAGTAACTCGACGAGTTGTTCATACAACTCGGCGAGTCAGGTCAGGACATGAGTATCAGTCGATGATGAAATCGACGAGTTGTTCATACAACTCGGTGAGTCGGATGTGGATTCAGTCGATGTTCATTTAGAAGGAAAACTCGTCGAGTCATCGCCTAACTCAACGAGTAGAGACGGGTATGAGGTCTGATGAAAGGATAGGGACTCGACGAGTTGACGAGTCAACTCGGCGAGCCAGGTCAACTGGAAGTTGACTTTGAATTTGACTTGGTCAAGGGGTAAAATGGTCATTTTACCCTAAGGGTAAATGTCAGTTTTTGACTAAGTGTTTTGTGGGAATTTTAGCCGGAGGACTTCCGGAGCAGCCGCGGCAACAGTCAGAGGATTCCCGCACAGTTCAGCAGATACGAGGTGAGTTACCTTCCAATAGGGGTGGGTCTAAGGCCACAATACCGGCCCACCATTGAGGAGTATTTAGAAGATAATTGTCTTTGTGATAATCTATCTTGGTTTGGTATGTGTTTGGTTATGTGTTATATCTGTATGATATGTTGCATGATAGGGATAGATTCCCTGATAGGGCTCCGTAGCACCAAGGGGTAGGTCAATACCCGGATATGTCTGAATGCATGCTTATATCTTGCTATTGTATGTTAGTGGTAAGGGTGGAATAGTCCCCAGTTACCGGTTGAAAGATACTGATGATGATTACCGGTTGAAAGATACCGATGACGATTAACGGTTGAAAGATACCGATGATGATTACCGGTTGAAAGATACCGATGAGGATTACCGGTTGAAAGATACCGATGGTATTGTATGGTATGTGGTATGATGGGGGAACTCACTAAGCTTTGTGCTTACGGTTTCAGTTTTTGGTTTCAGCTACCTCTTCATCCAAGGGGAAGGAGCCGGCGGCGTAGCATGGCATCACACACACTCACATATGATTTCCGCACAGTGTTTTCTGGGATTGTACTCTGATATGTCATTTATTCATGGTTGTGGGTTTCAGACATGATACTTGGTTTTGAGATGACGTGTTTATACAATATTTCCTAATGAATGTTTTAAGAATTAATTAATCAAAAATGAAATTTTTGGGCTTAAATTTTGAAGTTGGTATCAGAGCCCTGGTTTGAGGGATTCGGAAACGCCCTCAGAGGTGTCTGGACTCAAACTAAGGGGTTAAAAGACGTTTACAATAAAATGGTTTTCTAAGATCTAAGCAAAAGGATTTTACGAAAGACAAGGTGTGTGATGCATGCGATCGGCCGGGCTCAAGTAAGTTTTCCCCAAGATACCCATACATGTTATGTTATGCTATATGGCTTGATTCAGAATTGCATGCTAGAATAGGACTAAGGATCTAGGAAGATGCCTTGTGTTCCTGATATATGATTATGATAATCGCATGCTTGTTAGGGCTGAGGATCTAGGAGGATGCCTTATATGCCTATTGTATGAGTCGTATGCTAGGACTGTTTAGTCAGCAATAGGATGGCCTATATAGGTTATGCCTGATTTGGTTACTCGATGCACAAATGCTGCTTGCTTTGTGCTATAGGGGTTCTGGATATTTCCAACTAACTAAGGAGCGGATATGTAACAGTACATACAAGTTAGTTAGGGGAGATGGTAGGGGCTCCTGTGCAGCTGATGGCAGAGAGTAGGTCGAAGAGTGCCCTATGGAAGCCTAGGATGAGGTTAGTGGGAATGGGTATCGGTAAAGGGACCTGGTGAAATCGAAGCAATCCTTGAGGAAAGCACGGGTAGATGTGGAAGGTAGTATGGGCCCGTACTACTGAAAGCAGAGGACCCGTACTTGAATCAAGGAGGGCCTAGATGAAATCGGGAACCTTGGGGAGCGTGTTAAAACTCCCGATTATATGTATGATCCTGACGTTTATGCGTGCGTTTTCAGTATGGTGACCACACGACTTGAAGCAGGAGGTTCCGGATCAGGATCAGGATCGGGCTCGGGTTCGGGATCCGAGCAGGTTGATGACGGGCTACGCGAGTTCATCGCGTCTGAGATCACGAGGGGCATCCTTGAGTCGACCCCTATCATTTTCGGGTCGATCAAGGAGGGGATTTTTTAGTTGATGGAGGACCGTCTCCGATCATTCAGGAGTGATTTGGCGTCTAGCCAGATGGGTATGCGCACACTGTCCTTTAAGGACTTTCTTGGGATTGGTGCGCCGGATTTCCATGGGGTGAAAGACCCCATTGCTACTATGAGATGGATCGCAGACATTGAGTCTGCGCAGCTGACGAGCTTCTGTCCTGAGGGGTCGAAGGTGAGATATGCAGTAGGATGCTTGCGAGACAGGGTTAGGGATTGGTGGGGGTCCGTTGGTGACTCATTGGGAGCCTCGACTGTTGAGGCTATGACTTGGTCGGATTTTATGACCAGATTCAGGGCATAGTTTGTGCCAGCTGTGGAGCTTTAGCGGCTGGCCAGGGAGTTTTTGGATATGAGGCAGACTACAGAGACTGTGGTGGAGATCACCGCCAAGTTCCGGGAGAGGGCATTGCTGGTGCCCCAGTATGAGGGTGATGAGGATATGAGGAGGACACGCTACCATGACATGCTACGAGCTGACATTTGGGAGCATGTTAGTTTTTCGGCTTGCCCTACCTTGGATTCCATGATTGCCAGGGCTAGGGAGAAGGAGATTGATCTGGAGCACGTCCAGAAGAGGAAGGCGGTGGAGGGGCTGACGACTGGGGCTTCGGGGAAGAAGCCCAAGGGATCTGATGGTAGGCCAAAAGGCCAGGCAGGACGGGACCGCTGTGGGAAATGCAGTTGGTCACACAAGGGAGCTTGTCGCACTGGGAAGGGTTTGGGCTGCTATAAGTGTGGCGAGGTGGGGCATTTTGGCAGGGATTGTACTGCCCCCACCCCTGCGGTACAGATGACAAACCTGATTTTCTTCCATTGCAATCAGAGGGGCCACAAAAGGGCCAATTGCCCGAGATTGACAGCAGCGTCAGCAGCAATGCCAGCGGCAGCACCGGTCTCAGCGACGGCGCGGGTTACAGATGGCCAAAAGGTCAAGGCAGAGGTTCCAGTGGTGCGGAGCCGAGCATTTCAGCTGACAGCCGAGGAGGCACGCGATGCACCTGATGTGGTGATGGGTATGATTCTTTCCCTCTGATCTTCTTTTTGTGGTGATTGTTTTATTGATATGTGCTCTGTTTAGGATCGTTCCATGTGAACGGCATCCCGGTTCTAGTATCGTTTGACTCGGGCGCTACCCGGTCATTTGTGTCTCTTGCGCTTAGCAAAATATTTTCTGAGTCTTCGGGCATGTTGGATTGCCCTCTAAAGGTAGATATTGCAGATGACCGTTCGGTTCGGGCATCGATGGTATTTCGAGATTGTGTATTGAGGTTATTTGAGGAGCGATACCTGGTAGACTTGGTTCCCATTCCATTGCGTGGGAACAAGGTGATTATAGGCATGGATTGGCTCAGCCCTAATGGGGCAGTGATCGACTGCGCGCAGCAGTTGGTGCGGGTCAGGACCCCAAGTGGGGGAGAGCTGGTGATTCAGGGCGAGAGGCCACAACGAGGACCAACTTTATGTTCAGCCGCGAGAGCTAGGCGTTACCTTCAACAGGGTTACGCAGGTTATGTCGCATATGTTATGGATACCCAGGAGACGGGTAAGGCGACGGTGGATGATGTACCTGTGGTACGGGAGTTCGCGGACGTATTCCCAGAGGAGTTGCTTGGAATACCTCCGGAACGACAGGTGGAATTCAGTATCGACCTGGTCCCTGGTGCGGCTCCAATAGCCAAGGCGCCGTATCAGTTGGCTCCTCCTAAGATGCAGGAATTTTCTACACAGCTGCAACAGCTGTTAGACAAGGGGTTCATTAGACCGAGCAATTCACCTTGGGGATCCCCGATTCTGTTTGTGAAGAAGAAAGACGGGTCGCATCGGATGTGTATAGATTATCGGGATCTGAACAAGGTAACGGTGAAGAACCGCTACCCACTCCCGAGGATTGACGACCTCTTTGACCAGCTTCAGGGAGCATCTTGGTTCTCCAAGATTGATTTGCGTTCAGGGTATCATCAGATGAGGGTCAGAGAGGAGGATGTGCAGAAGACTGCGTTTCGGACGCGTTATGGTCATTATGAGTTTGTGGTGATGCCTTTCGGACTCACCAATGCTCCTGCCGCGTTCATGGATCTCATGAACCGCGTGTGTAGACCGATGTTGGATCGGTCTATGATAGTATTTATTGATGACATCTTGGTTTATTCCAAGACACGGGAGCAGCATGAGGAGTATCTGCGGGAGGTGCTGGAGACTTTGAGGAGGGATAACTTGTATGCTAAGTTTTCCAAGTGTGAGTTCTGGTTGCGCGAGGTGCAGTTTCTTGGGCACCTTGTCAACCAGAACGGGATTTCGGTATATCCGGCCAAGGTGGAGGCCGTGATGAATTGGGAGGTTCCAAGGTCTCCATCTGAGATTCGGAGCTTCTTAGGTTTGGCAGGCTACTATCGGAGATTCATTCAGGACTTCTCCAAGATAGCAGTTTCGCTCACCCGACTGACTAAGAAGTCGTTGGTGTATCGTTGGGGGCCTGAGCAGCAGGCCGCATTTGAGACGCTGAGACAGAGATTATGCGAGGTGCCAATCTTAACCCTGCGAGAGGGCATGGAGGATTTTGTTGTGTACTGCGATGCATCCATTGCAAGTTTGGGAGCGGTATTGATGCAGAGAGGGCATGTCATCGCCTACGCGTCGACGCAGCTGAAGCCTCACGTGGCAAACTACCCGACGCATGATTTAGAGCTGGGGGCTGTTGTGTTCGCCCTCAAGATTTGGATTCATTACCTCTATGGGGTTCGTTGTACGATTTACACGGACCACAATAGTTTGAGGTATCTCATGGACCAGCCAAATCTGAATATGAGGCAGCGTCGGTGGCTTGATGTGGTGAAGGATTATGATTGTGAGCTCCTCTACCATCCGGGGAAGGCCAATGTCGTGGCCGATGCGCTTAGCCGCAAGGCGGCACCGATCAGGGATATCTGTCTGAGGATGATAGTGATGACTCCGCTTCTGGAGCAGATCCAAGAGGCTCAGCAGGAGGCCATGAAAGAGGAACATCGGAAGAGTGAGCGGATTGTAGGGCAGGTTTCCTCTTTTGATTATGATAGCCGAGGTTTATTGACTCTTCACCGTAGGGTGTGGGTCCCTTATCATGGAGGAGTGCGCCAGGTCCTGCTGGAGGAGGCGCACAAATCCTGATTCTCCATTCATCCCGGGGCGACGAAGATGTATAGGGATCTTCGTCTGGACTATTGGTGGCCCTGCATGAAGCGGGATGTGGTATGGTATGTGGAGCGGTGCTTAACCTGCAGGAAGGTCAAGGCCGAGCATCAGAGACCACACGACAAGATGCAACCGTTGGATATCCCACTGTGGAAATGGGAAGATATTACGATGGATTTTAACACGAAACTTCCCAGGACTGCACGGGGGATGGATTTGATATGGGTTATCGTGGATCGATTGACCAAGAGCGCGCACTTTATTCCAATTCAGGAGAGCATCTCGGCCGAGAAATTGACCGATATCTATATCAGGGAGGTGGTGGCGCGGCACGGAGTGCCAGTCTCGGTGATTTCGGACAGAGACATGCGGTTTACTTCCAGGTTTTGGAAGAGGTTTCATGACGATCTGGGTACTAGTCTGCATTTTAGCACCGCTTTTCACCCGCAAACGGATGGACAGAGCGAGAGGACCATCCAGACTCTGGAGGATATGTTGCGGGCATGCGTTTTAGATTTCGGAGGTAGTTGGGATACCTACCTCCCGTTGGCAGAGTTCTCGTATAATAGCAGCTATCATGCGAGTATCGACCGTCCTCCCTTCGAGATGTTGTATGGTAGGAGGTGCAGGACCTCGATATGTTGGGGCGAGGTTGGCCAGAGAGTCATGGGGAGCACCGAAGTAGTGCTCAGGACGACGGAAAAGATTCAGCAGGTCCGGATCAGGCTTCAGACTACTCAGAGTCGGCAGAAAAGTTATGCCGACAAGCGCCGATCAGACCTGGAATTTCAGGTCGGGGATATGGTTCTCCTGAAGGTGTCGCCATGGAAGGGCGTCATCCGATTCAGGAAGCGGGGCAAGTTGGGCCCAAGGTATATCGGACCGTTCAGGGTTGTAGCCCAGGTGGGCAAGGTGGCGTACCGGCTGGATCTGCCAGCCAAGCTTAGTCAGATCCACAACACTTTCCACGTCTCTCAGCTGCGAAAGTGCCTAGTGGACGATACAACGGTGGTACCCTTGGAGGACATTCAGGTTGATGGCAGCCTGAATTACATCGAGCCGCCTGTGGCGATCCTTGACCGGAAGTCGAAGGATCTGAGGAACAAAAGAGTAGAACTCATGAAGGTGCAGTGGCAGCACCGGAAGGGGTCAGAGTAGACTTGGGAGCCGGAGAGTGAGATGATGGAGTACTACCCCGAGCTGTTTCAGGATCAAGCGGCAGACTTCGAGGACAAAGTCTAAAATAAGCAGGGGAGATTTGTAGCACCTGGTTCTTGGTATGTTTTATGTAATTAATATTCTTTATATTTTGCACTTTTGGCCCTGGACTCGGCGAGTCAAAGGACTGACTCCCCGAGTAGAAGCGGGATGAGGCGCGGGATTTAAGTGGCGGACTCGGCGAGTCGAGTCCCGGACTCGACGAGTAGCCGCTGTTTGGACAAAAACCCTAATCTAGGGGTTTGCACCCTATTTTAAACGACCTTATGCAGCCTCCTTTGCCCCTTTATGCTCCCAATCACTCCTCATAGCAAACCCTAGCCGTTTTTGCGAAGATCTAAGGCTTTTTGAGTGATTCTTGTGAGTTTTGGTCTCAAGGAAGAAGGAAGAGCATAGAAGGATCAAGAGGGGACTGAAGGATTCGAGTTGGTTCATCATTTTCAGTCTTTGGAAGGTATAAAGTCTGAACCTTGCTCATTCTTTTGCTAGATCCCTCTTTGGGGTGATTTAGGGCTTTTATGAGCCATTTTTGGTGGCCAACCATGTTTGCAAACATGGTTGGGGGGTTAGGCCTCTGTAGTATGTCATTTTATGAGCCACAAGTCAGATCTAGGTTGCTTTTTGCACCAAGGAAGGCCCCATGCAACAAAAGAGTCATTCTAGAGCCTTTTAAGCTTTAATGTCCCATGCATGCACGTAAAGTTTGTAACTTTACGCGCTAGATCGAGTTTAGGGGCCTGGATCTATCATTTGGTTAAGTGTTGTACATCAGAAATCAAGGTTCTTAGTAAGGAATATGTTAGACTCGGCGAGTCCATTCCTGGACTCGGCGAGTCCAAGAGTTTTAGTCCCATATCAGTGAAGGTCGTAAGGACCAGTTGAGTGTGGAAAGGTTTTAGGGAGTTCCAGGGAGAGACCCAACGTTCTGGACTAAGCAAAGTATTCTGGGAATTCATGGTACTCGGCGAGTCCAAGGCAATCTTCATGGAACTCGACGAGTTGTTCGGATTGTGAGGAAACACTATCACTAAGTAGATTTTAAGGAGATAGCAATTATGGTAATTGTGTTCTCAAAATTCGATTATGATTACGACATCCCTTTTCATAGTTCGGATTGTGAGAAATGGCAAATAGTTTGAACATTCGGGACTTATTGTTGTAAGTTATGAAATAGTTTAGACACATATATGATCTTTCTTCTAAATGGTGTATAAGCTTAGATAAAGACTTATTGAAGCATCTCGTATCAAAAATCTGAACTTTGGTAAGAAAGTCAATAAGCATTGTTTTCTAGAAGTCCAACTTATTTTTGGGTACATGTCAAAGCTAATGAGAGCATAAGTGTTATGTTATTAAAGTAATGATTGTTATGCTAGTGGGAGCATAATCATTATGGTAAGTGTTGCAAGTTAGCAATGTTAATTATAGAAAACAAAAGTTTCAATTCGCAAAGTTGCAGAGTTTAAAAAAAGTTGTTTTGCTATAATTAAGGAAGAGGAACTCATACTTCATTTCAAACCTAAAAGCTTAGATTGAGATTTTAATCAGATTAAGTCAAGGATATATATATATATATATATATATATATATATATATATATATATATATATATATATATATATATAGATTTAGGTTATTCTATTTAAACTAAGTATTGTGTTATTGTATACATAACTGTGGGCCAATCATTTTATTTATTTTTGGACAGTGAATAATACATATTATTGAATTAAATATAATTAAAAAATACCTTCTAATTTCATTCTAAGGGTATTTTAGTCAATTAACGTAAACTTAAAAAATGAAAATTGCATATTTTAAGGAAAATAGATTCTATTAATTTTAAAAATCTGATTGTATGTATGATAATTCTCCTAATTCGAAAATTCTGACGGAATATTTTTATCAGCATATTAAAAAATAATAAATATGATTAAACCATACAAAAATACACATTCTGACATAATATATATTTTGATTTAATAAACTTCTTGAAGAATAACAAAATTTTGGATACAAGTTAAAAAAATTTCATTACATTCTTAGAAAAAGAAAAAATCAAAATTATATACTATTCTATGAGAATGTTACACTTATTAATAACAAAAAAAAAAACACAATATATAAATCATTCTTCCAAAATATACTATTATATTTATTTTTTTCATTATATTGTATACTATTCTAGTAGAATAATCCATTCTTTTTGGAAGATTGGTGGTCATTGTTCATCTTCATCCCATACAATGTTCATATTCACAATTATGTTCTGGCATAATCAAAATTCAATATTCAATTCCAGTAGAATGTTGTAAGCTTCATATGTACCATATTTTGCTTTGATATCTCTCATTTCGTACCTACAAAAATAATAGTATTCAACACTTGATCATTAATAATAATGGTAATCAACACTAGTAAAACAATATAACAAATGTAAATTAATTCTCATTTTTTTTTTTTTTAAAAAAGTGAAGGAAGAGAGTTGTTCACTTTGTTGCATCCCCCTATTCCGAAGCTTGATGATCACTGCATTATTTACAAAAAGTAACAATAAGAAAAAAAAATGTCCAGAATCACATTCCATTCCGTTGTAAAGCTCAATTCCATTCCCTCGTTGATTACTGCATACCAAAGGATTACATACTTGTAAATATATTTTGCGGGCGGCTTCAAATCATAGTTATGTATGAATTCTTCTTTTTTCTCATGTTGCAATCCAAAATACAGGTGGTGAAAAGATCAGATATGGGGATCAAGGAACTCTGTTAACTATAAACTGAAAGAGTTTTGTAATGCTTACATTTGCAAGATTCATTGAAGGACCTGTGTAGCTTGAACCAACAAGAATCACCACCATGGTTGCCATGGAAAACATCGAATTCTTCAAGAACAAGCTGTTAGGACCCTTGATGATGATCAAGAGAACAACAAAAGTGATAACGAAAGTCAAAACTCCCTCAGCAATGGCTCCAGTATGCAAATCTACTTTTAGAGTAGGTCCTTATAGCAGACGTTTGTACTATAATGACATCAACTCCAAAAGAGACATCACACCACCAGCTGCACCAATCGCCTGTCAACAATACAGAAACCAAACACAATTTTTACATGTTTAACACCAATAATCAACAAATATTGATCCAATTCTGCACTATTCATAGTTGTATGTAACGATCTGTTTTTGCAATTTCAACTGTAACCTAACTATTTGGGGGATTAGAAACCCTTAATTCGTCAAAAATCACGACTATGAAAAGTAATTTTTGGTTAAATTACCTGAGCAGGAAAGCGGGCGGCGGTGGACATGAGTGTATCATCGTCGCCACCGGCACCGGCGATACTAAATGCAATTGTATTGATCGCATTGAAGCTAGCGCCACCGAAGGCATCAACAATCAATCCAAACACGATGGAAGCCAGCCCTCCGACACCCATCGAAAGAAGAACAGAAGAGAAGACAGAGAGAAGACTGAAGGTTTGCTGCCGCATGCGCCCTGCTGTGTTGTGCTGCGTCTACTGACTGCTGGTGTCGACGCCGCCTCTTCGAAGTCATCCAACACCGGTAATTGAATGAGGCGTTAATCGATGAAGGTGTATATAAGAAAAGAAATTAGGTTAAAACTGAATGTTAACGTGATTACATGGACTATTTGTGGAAGCTATTAATCAAATTACTAAAATACCCTTGTTTATTTATTTAATTATTTAAATATTTATTTAATTTTGATAGGCCCACAGTTATGTATACAATAACACAATACTTAGTTAAAACATTTGAACCTAGCTCTCTCTCTCTCTCTCTCTATATATATATATATATATATATATATATATATATATACCATGTTGGAATGCTTCAACATTGGAAATTCTATGTATGGAAATATTATAGCAAAAAGAATTGTCAAGTATCATGTCTTTATGTAAGACATTATAAATCGTATCCCATATGCTTCGGGTATAGGATCGATTGGATATGCTATAATATTAATGTGTTCTGAATTTTCCGAATGCCAAGGGTTTTAAGAGGGAAATAGGACCAGAACCAAATATGACTAAAGTAGTTAAACAACTATCAAGGACAATCTAAGGTTCACTGAGGATTGATCACTTGAAGCTGGAAGTATAGGAATGAATGGACCATATTGACATTGTTATGAATAGACAGGATTCTATTAATAATGAGTTGTCATATGGAAAATATAAAAATGTTTCCATATTGGGAATTAGATATTAAGAATCTATGTGTAGGTTAGAAACTTTTATGCAAGAAGGATGTTCAAAGGAATGTACTTTGAATTTGAGACTTCACTTCCATGGAATTGTTCTTGTGACAATCTTCAAAGGAGTACTTTGTAATAGCGTTGGAAAAGTCTCTGGGACTTTTGTACCTTGATATTACAAAAGGAACATTGCATGATAGTTTAGAATCTTACACTTACGATAAAGATTTGGAATTGTGAAATGAGTTTCATTGGAAAAAATGTCTTCTATTGATCTATTTCACAAAGAAAGGACCATAGGTAAACATAGTGTGCATGCTTGAAGCATAGGATAACTATTGTTTTAATTCAAGTATTAAGTTGATAAATCGAAACATTATACAATGAATAATGTGTAATCAATATGGTGATTAATAAAAGGTGTTTTATTTATATTCAAAAGTTTTGAGACCATATTGGATTCAATTATTCTTGTGTTTCACTTTGCATGTTTTGACTTCCTGAATAACTAGATTATTCAAACTATCCACAGCCGATCATACTTTGGAAGTAGGTATTGAAGCTAAATTGTCATGAATGGTTCTGTAGATTGTCTAAAGGTGTTTAGACATAACACAAGTTTGTTGCAGTATTCATGAGTACTCCTGTAATAAGATTTGAGTATTGGACTAAACCCACGCTCATTTGAATCACTTCATGGATTTTATCACGAGTGATCATGAGACGATAATATCTTATATTCTTGAAACCAAGACATGTGAGTTGTAGTTTACAAGTCGGTTGCAGATTAACATATGTAAACGCACCAGTAACTTGGTGTTATAAAACATATTGTTGTATGTGATTTGATGAGTAAATAGAGCAAGCACATGAGTCGAATTTTATCCGTTCCTTTTACCCTAATAGGGATAAAAGCGATATATGTGGGCCCCTCGATGATTTAGTGATGACAACCCTAAGCGCTTGGCCAAGCCTGGACTGATTTGATCTGTTTAATTTGTTGGTCGTCATAAATCAGAAATTAGGAAACAACACATGTATAGAGAGAATGATTATAATCCATGTCTCAGTTTATACGATATCTAGAATGGAGGAATATATGACCATTGATCTAATAGACACATCATTGGTTTATTCAGAGTTCGACATCGACATTTAAGAACTACGATTGCTAATTGGATTTTGGAGTCGTACTTGCAATAATAGTTATTAGACTTATCCAAGTGGGATACTTTTGGATTAGGTGTCTAAGTCCATAACTATAATTGGTATGTACTTGACCTGACAATAGCATGGTCCATTTCGGGTTGCCTTCATCAGAACAATTTGATAGGATGAATATTTGAGTAGGAGGTTATTTATGATTAATATATTATAAGTATAATACATTAATAGAAGAATCATATTATTTAATTAGTATTGATCGAGAATTAATTTGGAATTAATTTAGTGATCAAAAGAGACTAATTAAATTAACGGGGACTAGTTAAGTAAATCAGTGATATTTATAGTTTGGACCAATGATCCATATTGATTAGGATGGACTAATTATATGTGGGAGTCCATGAAGAGTTAGTCCATAAGGCCCATCATATGGATTATTGCATTGCTTAAAGGCTTAAGTAAATGGACTAGGGTTTACAAGTTAAACCTTAGGAATTCCAAACTATATATATGTGTAACCCCTTTAGCCAAAATCGGACCTAAGAGTGACATTGCATGAGTATGGACGATTTTTGGTGCCTAAACTCTCTCTCGTTTATCTTCCAATAGTTCTTGATGTTTGTGACTTGTTTGAGGCACAACACTTGGGGTGCTAAGCTCTTGAAAGTCCAAATTCAACAAGCTACAACAAGTGGTAATCTTCTAACTTACTCTTATGATTTATATGTCAAAATTGTATGCTAGCTGTAGGCTTCATGCTTTGGAAATTTTATTGCATGTATAATTAGATAAAACTTAGATCCAAAGCTATTAGGGTTGTATGTACACCATAGGAGTGTTATAGTACTCAAAACCCAACAATGGTATCAGAGCCATGGGTAGTTTTCTGTTATATAAATGAATAGCTAATTGTTCAAAGTTGGAAAAGTCTAAAAACTTCACTCTGACAGGAGGACTCGACGAGTCCATACATGAACTCGTTGAGTCCATGCTCATAAGTGATGAACTCGTCGAGTCCATTATCCGACTCAACGAGTTGGATCATTTGTTGGCAGTTTTTCGGGTTTTTTTGGCCTCAATTGGATCAGAAAAAGTATAAAATTTGTGGAAAATACCCAATTTTGGAATGATGTATGGATTGGTTCTTCAAAATTAAAAATGGCATACCCTGTACTATACGAAAATGAGGTCCAGAAATGATGTAAAGTGAGGGACATAATACGTGAACAAGGTTTCAATTGGGTCCGAAAGTCTAGTCCACTGAATATAGGACCGTCTCACTGTCTTTAGAGCCTACAACAAGCTGTGGCATCCATTCAATTATAAGGTGAGTTGGACTACTCGACATGCCATATTGCTTCAGACGGTAGGTATAAAGTTGTGATTCTCAGGCACATGATTGATCATAAACAAAAGATAAATCCCACATAGATTCATATTGCCTATAAAGGTAATTGGCTTTGTATGGAGAACGGTCCATGGACACATTCATTCTACTGTGGCACTCACACTTAGGGGTATTCCAGTTAACTCCATGTTTTGCGGCTCATGTGTAAACCATCAGGAGAGTGTTGATCACATCCTTGTTTGTTATCCATTTGCGTGTATGGTTTGTAATAAATATTCAGGTGGAGTGGTATTGATCAAGTGGACATACAAAACGTGGGTAATTTTATTGATTTTGCAGCCAAATGGGGAAGATGTTCAAAGAGAAGGAATAGACTTATCGCAATCTACTATGGTATGTTATGGGTGCTGTGGAAACCTAGGAATGATTGGCTCTTTCAAGGGATTGCAAACAACCCGACAAAAGTAGTTGAAAACATTAAATCCTTAGTTTTTCTAAGGCTTAAATGTAAGGGTAAAGTTGAAATTTATAACTCGGAGGAATGACTTATATCCCCTTTCTCTTTTCCTTGATCTTATTGCTGTGTGTGCTATTGATTTGGTCCCTAGCTAGCTTCTTGCTTGTAGGGGTCTTTTTTATAAAATGATCGTTTCCAAAAAATTATATTGTTATACCAATGATAAAAGAAAATAAATAAATTAGATAATAAAGTCGAAACTTTAATTGTGCCAACATAAAAGCGATGATACCAAAATAACTAATATATATATATATATATATATATATATATATATATATATATATATATATATATATATATATATATATATATATATATATATATATATATATTAAAAATGTCTAAAGTTAGGAACAGTAAAGTTGCTAACTTTTTGGCAGTTTTGGTCCTTGGTTTATATATATATATATATATATATATATATATATATATATATATATATATATATATATATATTAAAAATGTCTAAAGTTAGGAACAGTAAAGTTGCTAACTTTTTGGCAGTTTTGGTCCTTGGTTTATACGTGTGTTTATAATTCTATATCTTTTCTTTTATAGGTCATATTTTGACACTTTGTTTATTTTTGGTGGATACGTATTCTTTCCACCGCCCATCTAAACCAATAGAGATGGGCTTGTCTGACGCTGTTCCACGAGTTTACTCCCTCAACCATGGTCACCGCCTCACTATCCTGTAACCCACCGCCTTCATCTCGATCCTTCCTCAAACCTCTTCGTCTCCACCACTTCTCCCTTTTTCTTCATTACCCACTCATCTTCTCCATTTGATACCTTCATCGACATCCTACTATTTGGTCACAACTCATCTTCATCGACATCTAACCACCGATATCAACACCGCCTCTGACTCCTTTCACCTGACACCACTTGTCTGATCCTTACGGAACCCCGTTTTTGAAACCGCGGGGACGTGGCGACGGCTACACCAACGGAGACGCTACAGAAGGCGAACTCTCGGGAAGGGTTTTCGAACACTGCAGTGGAGCCGGAAGCGGGTTAGTATTCAGTCGGTTTCCTCCTCACCGTCCCCTCCCACCTCCACTATGTTCCAATCGGAGGTTTAGAGTGGTTTACATGCTGTCACTGCTGCCATATCACCTCTATTTTTCGTCGATTCCAATCTACCTCTATTTTCCGTTGATTTTGTTTCTCTCTGTTTTGTTGTCTCTATTTGTGCGTATCTTCTTCTTCTTCTTCACACCTTCACTTGTCTTTCAATTTCCGTCCCACTTTGTTTTTTTGTTAGCATCGATTCCTTATAGATGGTTAGTAATTAGTCGTGCTTTCTTTACTTCACCACATTGTGCAATAATTAACCGTTCTTTCTTTAGTAATCAACCGAAATATGTAGTCCCTATTTCACCAATCAGCCCTAATATTTGATTTCTTTCTTTATTTTGTTACTGTGTTTCCAGTTTTACTACTATTGTTGTTGGCCAACAATGCCCTAACATTAATTTCTTAGAGATGGTTAGTAATCAACACTTCTGCTGATTTCGTTATTTTTGTGAACACTGACTTCTTATGGTGTGTTGTTAGTGCCATCTGTGTCGCCTCTGGTGAGAGGTTGAAGATGCCGACAATGGAGGTATTAATGAAATTTTCGGTTTCATTTGATCGATATCAGCACCCATATGTTTTTGATTGTTTGTTGCAGAAGTTCATCTGAAAATAGGAAAGGGGAAAATAGGAAAATGCTGCAAGTTTGATGGACAAGTTGATGGGGCAAATCAAAGTCTTAGGGCTCTTAAAGACACTTCGAGGAGGTAGATTGGAGAATGAGCTAACAATAACAGATGGTATTCTCTAAAATGAGGATTTTCAGAGAATCAAACAGCTAAAAGTAAGTTTTGATTATACACCACAATATCAATATGTGATTATTCTGCTACTTACAATTATACATTTTTAAAATATTTTTTTTTTGGAAATAGTCATTCTAAATCAACAGCTTATGAAATCAACAACATCCTATGAGGTCCCAACTCATTTTGAAAAGACTCAATGGATTTCACTTAAAGTAAGTCTCAAAAATATTTTTTTATTTAATTTTATTTTATCATGTAAGGATTATTTATTAGTTATAAAAGGAGTATATAAATTATGAAATGAATTGATGTGGAGGAAAGGAAGGCTTTGATCAAATCGGGAAAGAGAAGATAGGGAAAAATACCAATCAAGAGCTGCTACCAAGTGGAAAAGGTCTGTTTTTTTATTTATAAACATTTTATATTTCATTCAAGAACCAAAATATGCAAACAAGTTTGTATTTTTTACTTATATATTTATTCATTTTTTTTTTTTCAAATTTACATAAGAACATGTATTTAGAAAAACTATATAGTCTAAAGAAGATCCACTTTGTTTCTGGATAAACGATTGAAAAGAATAAGATTTTATTTAGTGTTATTTTTTGTATATGTTGATTTTGTTTTTTCGTTTGTTTTCAAATTGATTTGTTAAATATGGACAGTTTGTTATTCATAGCTCACTAATGTTGTAGATTTTGTTTTGTCTGTCTGTGTGGGACTGATTGTGTTTATGTATATTGTGAATATGAGTGTTATGGACTATTGTAATCCATCCCTTACTCTTATCCATGAACATTGCTTGAAACCTTTGTGGTTGACTACTAATGTATCCACAAAACACAATTATATCAACGAAAGATGACCCTTCTTAAAAATGGTCTAACTATCCTTTATTATGATGCAGGTGCTTCATATCTTTAATTGATGTTGTTGTGCGAACTATAATTTTACAGGTAAGCCAAACATCCTATAAAGAAGGTGAAAAGAAAGTTCCTACACAAGGATCCTTTGATTTCATGACATATTGACTTAATACTACATGTCTATTTTCTATAGTTTGTCAATGATCTGATTAATGCAAGAGCTAACATGTACATATTTGTTTTATAATATTTTTTTAAGTGTTTGATTTTTTTGAAGAAATCCACTCAGGTCTCATGAATCTATTTTCTAACATTTAACATATTTTGATTTGCTCGCATTTCAGATATTCAATGTTTAAGATTTCTAAAATCAATGAAATTCTAAGTATGGCTCAAATATTAGCATCACTTTCATAAAGGACCGGGTATAGTTTTTGTATATGGCTGAAAGGATGTCTTTACTTAATAGTTATGCAATCACTATTTAACAATCAACTCTCCATTCTTAATCTTTTTCTTACATTATTTTTTATATACTAATAGCCACTTAATTTTTTAGCCCCATAATAGAATTGTATATAGTTTTCATATAACAACTTAGTAAAAAATCATTATATTTTTTTACCCTTTTCAATCTTTTTTTTTTTTTTTTTTTTTTTTTTTTTTTTTTTTTTTTTTTTCTTTCAGCCTATAAAAATTTCTAATATTTTTTCAAACTACCCATCTTAACAACTTAGAAAAAAACCCATTATATTTGTATATTTTATAAAATTCAACCAAACACTTTTTTCTGTCGTGTCAGTTTCCTCTTCCCATTTTACAATTTGGTACAACTATCTAGATGTCTTTCGTCTATTTAAAAAACTGAAATTAGAAAAAATAAAAATAAATAACCATAAGAATAAAATTTTTTATTCTTTTCTTTAAGAGTCTTTTCTACCTTTTTTTTAAACGGGACCTATTTGGTAATTTTATTTTAGGACGTGCATGTTACTCAGTATGATATAAAGAAATTAAGATCCTTGAAGGTCTCTCGAAATTGGATTTCTACGTTTAATGCCCTAAATTTTGCAGGTAGTTATTTTAGGACGTCCATGTTACTCGATTTTTGTAGTTTTGAATTTGGCTGGATTTGACAAGTAATATAAGTTTGGCCGATCTCGCTCCTAATGATGGTTAAGACTTAAGAGTATTTTAATATGTGACATGTTTGGTTGGCTGAAACAGATCTTGATTTATATTATCTTCACATTTAGGTACGAAATAGGTTATCCGTAAGAAATAATATCAAGATTTATATTACATAACGAAACATTCACATATTGTGGATGATATCTTTCAGTCATGTGACGAAGCTAATAGGATTATACATTGAAAAAGTTATAAACAAAAATCATAAATTTCAATTATCTCTTAAAATTATAAGAAAGACCGACCATTAACATTAGGTGTTTGGTTAAACTTAATAGTCTTAAATCACATTTATTAACGGTTTCAAATAATACCATATAATATAAATAAAAAAACACCATGAAATATTAATTTATTAAATGACGTTTTGTTTTTGCTTTCTTTATGCAATAAATGTGTTTGGGGTTGGCACAAAGCTCAGTTAAGCCTCTCTACCTTTTCATTTTTCCAACAGGTATCACATAAGGTGAGATTTGTGATTAAATAGAGAATGAGTGAGATGACAACAACCCCTATGTACGCTATGTTGCTATTTGTAGAAATACTTTTTTGCTAAACCATATATTACCTCTTTGCATTCCGGACCCGTTTATGCGTGTGGAACCGAAACATGAAGAGTTGAACCGGGTTCATCCAAATGAGTTTCACTATACTGATGTTAAGTGGGGTTTTTTTTGCATATCTTAGAACAAAATACTAAAATAGGGCAATATATTTTCATTTTAATGTTTAGCTTTATGTAATTTGGATCTTATTTTTTTTATGCAAAGAGCAATGTCCTTTATTTTAATTATTTTAAGTATTAAAATTGTAAAAGGGCGAATTGCAGAGAATAACAATATATTTAACTGAGGCTACCAATTAAGACAATGTATTATACTTGAACACAAAAGCAACACCTTCCAACCCCGCAACGCGGGAGTACACATCTAGTTTTTTTTTAAAAGAATCATAGGAATAATATAAGAAGCAACATTTAAAATAGTATATATTGATATAAAATAATTTTTTTGATATAATGTAACAATGTTAAAAAAAAAAAAATAATAAGTAAATAAATAACTCAAGACATGTTTTATAGGTCCAGATTAGTTTAAGAATTAAATTAAGGCATTTTCTTAAGATGTTATGTCCACGTTTTATCTTTGGGATAATGACTTGAAAGGGTAATGAACTTTTGACTTTTGTCACATTTAGTCACTAAACTTTTTTTCGTTATCTATTTGCCATTGAACTATTGAAATTGTTCACATTTTACCCTTATGACCGGCTGTTGCCGGTCATAAGGGTAAAATGTGAACAGTTTCAATAGTTCAATGACAAATAGATAACGAAAAAAAGTTTAGTGACTAAATATGAACAAAATTGAGAGTTCGTTTCCCTGTAAAAAGTTCACATTTAGTCATTGAACTTGTTAGAGGGAAACGAACTTTCGATTTTGTTCACATTTAGTCACTAAACTTTTTTTCGTTATCTATTTGCCACTAAACTATTGAAACTATTCACATTTTACCCTTATGACCGGTAACAGCCGGTCATAAGGGTAAAATGTGAACAATTTCAATAGTTCAATGGCAAATAGATAACAAAAAAAAATTTAGTGACTAAATGTGACAAAAGTCGAAAGTTCGTTACCCTTTCAAGTCATTATCCCTTTATCTTTTTTCTGTGAAAACTTAGCGTATGACTATTTTTAAATATAGTATAATTAAAAGTCATAAAAAATAGATGAATAGCTTTGTCACCAAATCAAACTAGTAATGGATATGCAAATATTTATTTAAGCTATGCAAACATACTATCTAATACATAATTTATCTATTTCTAAAAAATCAATACATGTACGAAAAATTGAAGGATGCAAACTTTGTTATGAACTAGATCCGCCTATTATGTTAACCATGAACATGTTGCTAAGGTTTTTGGAACTTTATAAAGAAAACTTGAACATCAAGTAGAAGGTTTACTATATTGAACTAAGATATTTATAAACCATATATAGGTTTAGAGAAGAAAATTAATAAAATTAATAAGATATAACCTTAGCATTCTCTAAGGGCCTTTCACTTTTGAAAAAGCCCAAAATGTACTCGTCTTAAACAAGCGTGATAATTAAGGGGTTAACAAACCTTAAATGTCATCCATTTTTAGGGATCATAAAGTTATTGTTTTTTTTTTTTTTTTTTTTTTTTTTTTTTAAATTTTTTGAGGTGGTCTATGCAATTAAATGATTTTAGGGACCCGTCGTGTAGCTTTTCAAAAGCTAGAAGGACTATAGTTGGTAATAATAATTTAGTCTTAAGTGAAGGGTAGTTTTGAAAGTCATAGCAAAGCTGAAGGGTAAAAGTTGTAATTTTGTATAATTAAAGGCCTCCTTTTTAGCGGAGGAATGCTTGTCACCTACTCCTCCCCTTCATCAATCTCATGCTACACCGCTAGAGAGAGAAACAAGGATCGCACCTCTGTACCTGTACAGAGAGAAACAGCACACACATACTACACACACACTGCGTGTAGGATCTCTTCCATGGAGGGAAGAATGTGTAAGATATGTAATAAGGTGTTCTCTAATGGCAGAGCTTTGGGTGGTCATATGAGATCTCATTTAGTCACCTTACCCATTCCATGGAAGAAACCAATTCATGCGTTGCAACTCAGTAGTCGCACCACAACCGACTCAACTACTTCAGCTTCACTATCATGTGATCATTCGGAGGATGACGAAGACCAGGAGAAGATTTTGATGTACGGATTAAGGGAGAATCCTAAGAGAAGCTTCAGAGTGGCGGATCCGGAGTTTATGGATCACGGAGGGTCCGGGTTTGTGCTTCAGGAAGACAGGGAGAGTGAGACGGAGGTGAACCGAAAGATGAATCCGACTCGGAAGAGATCGAAGAGAGCCAGGGTTACGCGTTCGGTGAAGGAACCGAGTTTGAGTACTGATTTGGAACCGGTGATCATGAGTTCGGTATCTGATCATATTAATTCTGCCGAGGAGGATGTTGCTCTGTGTTTGATGATGCTTTCACGTGATGTCTTGAGCTTCATTAACTCAGGCGAGTCTAATCCGAGCCAGAATCGGTCCAAGTACCAGTGCGAGACTTGCGACAAAGTGTTCGACTCGTTCCAAGCACTGGGTGGTCATAAAACGAGTCACCGGAAAATCGATAA
Source organism: Lactuca sativa (assembly GCF_002870075.4). NCBI lineage: Eukaryota > Viridiplantae > Streptophyta > Magnoliopsida > Asterales > Asteraceae > Lactuca > Lactuca sativa. The sequence goes on along the minus strand of NC_056625.2, from coordinate 831,104 downwards.
CGATTTCGCTTTCTCCGGCGGTGGCAACAAGTCTAGGAAGAATGTAGCTCAGGATGATGGGAAATTACATGAATGCCCGTATTGTTATCGGGTGTTCGGGTCGGGTCAAGCATTGGGTGGGCATAAGAGGTCACATGTATTGGGCTCATCAACAACAACTGCTTCAGACTCTTTTGGTGGTAAAGGCGATGCAAGTGTAAATTTGGTTAATTCTACCAAAGCCCAGGGTAATTTGGTAATTATAGATCTTAACTTGCCAGCTCCAACTGAAGATGAAGAAAACTCAGCCGTCTCGGATGCTGAATTTTACCAATCCCCGTTGCATCTTTGACTCTGCAGTGATGTCAAATTACATACCCTTCTACCAAAGCCCAGGGTAATTCTACCCTTCTCGATTTGATTAAATTTTCTTCTTTGAACCTGATGTGGGGTATATTGGGGAATTTAGTCCATTGTCAAAAAGAAAAGAAAAGAAATTCTGAAAAAATTTCAGATACATGCCTTTGTATTGGAATTTTTCTCTCATGAAGTTATCTTCTCGGCTTCTCCTATAAATTATTATTATTTTTTATTGTTCGTATACATAAATAAAACATAGTAATTAAGGCTCTTCGGCCTATTGGTATTAAAAGTTAACGGATAAACGTTACTTAACTAAAATTTAAAGGTTCAAGTACTCCTGTGGAAAAACAAAAATGATTTAGGAGAATACGTATCTTTTATTCGTATTCATATATTGACAATTTTTTTTTTGTACATAATAAAACAACTAATTTGTTTTAACTGTTTAAATTACACCAATATTACCAGCTAATACATGTTTTAACCGGTAACTCAAAGAGAAAATGACTTAGGAGGGTAACTACCTCTTATCCGTGTTCACATATTGACAACTTTTTATTTTTTGTACATAAGAAAGCAACTAACTTGTTTTAACTATGTAACATCCCAAAGATCATGACAAAAAATTTCGTTTTTAATTTAATACTAAAACAATAATTGTCAAACCATTAATTTAATACTCCGGCATTTGGCCCCGCCCGACATCAGGCCCCGCCTTGCATCGAGCCCCGTTCGGTATACAGATCTGTCTCTCTTAGGCCCCACCTGTCTCCGGGCCCCACCCGCTAAACACATACAATTATATAACATGCTAACACATAAAGAAACATACTCTATTGTATCCCTGTCCTAAGAAACATACTCTGCTAATAATAAGATACGAAACTTCGTCCGTACTCAGCTAGTTCTAGCCAGGGCTTCAGCAGTGCAAGGTGTGTCTCCTCACTGTGTGAATGTGTCTAAGGCCACAATGCCAGCCCATGTAGTCTATGAGTAGGAAGATCCGAGGGTTAGCCCTAGGCATTGTATGCTAGTATGTTATTCCAGACCAAGGTCCAATGACGGGCGGGTGCCCGAGGAATGTTTGCATGTTAGATTATACTTGTTGTCTATGTGATACTTGTATGTGCCTGGTTGGGAGGTGAGTGTGGACGAGGTCCCGTATCTCATCACTAGTTGAGTACGGACGATGTTCCGTATCTCATTATTAGCAAAGTATTTTTCTTAGGACAGGGATATAGTAGAGTATGTTTATTTATGTGTTAGCGTGTTATATGATTGTATGTGTTTAGCGGGCGGGGCCCGGAGACAGGCGGGGCCTAAGAGAGACATATCTGTATACCGAGCGGGACTCGATGTCAGGCGGGGCCCGATGCCGGAGTATTAAATTAATAGTTTGACAATTATGGTTTTAGTATTAAATTAAAAACGAAATTTTTGGTCATGATTTTTGAGATGTTACACAATTAAAACAAGTTAGTTGTTTTCTTATGTACAAAAAATAAGAAGTTGCCAATATGTGAACACGGATAAGAGGTAGTTACCCTCCTAAGTCATTTTCCCTTTGAGTTACCGGTTAAAACAGACATTAGCCGGTAATATTGGTGTAATTTAAACAGTTAAAGCAAGTTAGTTGCTTTATTATGTACAAAAAAGAAGAGTTTGCCAATATGTGAACACGGATAAGAGGTAGTTACCCTTTTAAGTCATTTTTCCAAAATTATGTATATATAAGAATAAAATAGTGGGTATGTGTAAATAGGTCCATAAAAAACATAATAAAAAGGTTATATAAAGATAATAAGAAAATAAGGTATCATACGAATGATCTTATTAAAAAGTTTTACATAATAATGAATTAATGACCATAACTTCGACACTTCGGAATTAACCACAAATTTAGAAATTTCTAATTTTCAAAACTATTTTTTCTTATAAAAGAAGTCGAAAATATGGTTTTAAAATTTTGAATTTGTTCATGATTTTCGTGTTTTTTGGTTGAGTTCCAGAATTGTTTATGTAACACTCCCGTAGATCCGGGCTAGTCAATTTAGAGACGATAAGCATCAAAAATGACTTTTTGATGGAAGATTATTTAGAAGGATTAATCTTAACCGATTTGTAGTATATGTCACAAGGTTTACGTGCATATAAAGAACGCCAAAATCCGAGTTATAACGAAGAAGTTATGACCTATCGAAATTTCGCGACAGAACCGACACGACCCAGCGCGACGTAAATAGTGAATTTAAGGTAGATAGATATCTATCCTTAGTGATCTAAACGAGAGTCGAAGATGTCTTCGATAGTAGTCCAACGATAAAAAGACAGACGAAAACGGAGTTCAGATGAAGGAGTTATGAATTTCGAACGGAGTTTTCCTGTCCCGGCCTACTAAAGATAATATATAAGTAATATATTTATAATATATTAAAAATAAAGTCAAAATTAGCCAATGGAGTCTAAACGAGAGTTGTAGAGCATAATCTCACCTACACGTCGATATAAAGAATGTCAAAAACGGAGTTTGTATGCGAAAGTTATGAATTTCTGAAGTTCGGGGCGTGAAACCCCAAAACTGTCAGATACCACGACATAGCAAGCAGTGCCACGACGTGGAAAGTCTTCTGACACCTCCGGGAGCCCCCCAGATGCAACCTGAGATGATGCATGCAGTGACGACCAAGCTCACGACGTGGAAAAAGGTGCCACGACGTGGCAAGGGCAGATTTTGCCCTATAAATTGATTTGAAGGGCCAACCAAGTTTGGTTGCTCATTCTCTCATCTCTCTCCCATATTACATCGTTTTACGTACAATTTTAACCCCTGAAGACCCGGTATCACCCCGAGACCCGAAGCAAGTCCCGAAGCCCGAAGACCCCGAGAAGAAAAGAGTTTACGAGCCGAAGCTCTGCCTGCGAGAAACCCGGTGTGTGAAGTGATCCCGGTTTCACCGAAGAATACTAACATTGCAAGCCGTAGTGTTGTCCGATCATCTTCTGATCAAGTGAGTGTGTGGTTACTTTCTTCTAACACATAAGTATGAAGTATTTGCTACGAAATATGTGCTATGTGTTTATATAATGTTGTTTATTTGAGATGTTGGTGGAATGGATGGACTATATAGGTTTTAATGAGTTAAACTGTATATGTATTTTATATCTACAAATATGTTGGGTAGGACATGGGTAGATGAGATCCGTGAGTATGGATCAAATCAAGAGATTAGTTTTAGATCCGTGAGTATGGATTAGACCAAGAGGTTAGTTTTAGATCCGGGAGTATGGGTCAGGTAAAGAGATTAAACTTGTTATTAGTCCAGGAGTATGGATTAAAACTAAGTTAATTGTCCCTAGTCCGGGAGTATGGATTGGGCACAGTTATAGATCCGGGAGTATGGATCAGATCATGATTAGGGTATAGTTAATTGTCCATATTCCGGGAGTATCGAATGGATACAATTATTGATCCGGGAGTATGGATCAGATCGTGAGGTTAGTTTTAGATCCGTGAGTATGGATCAGGGGAAAAGGTTAGTTTTAGATCCGTGAGTATAGGTCAGGTGAAAAGGTTAGTTTTAGATCCGTGAGTATGGATCGGGTGAAGAGGATAGTTTTAGATCCGTGAGTATGGATCGGGTGAAGAGGATAGTTTTGGTCATAAGACATCCTATGTGCTCATACAAACCCTAATGCTTGGATCTAGGTTTCTCTATTGTACATGCTTTGAATCCAAGACTATAAACCCTAATTCTAGCATATGGAAATCAATATTAACATATAATTGATGGGTTTTATGCATAAGAACAATCCTATGTGCTCATACAAACCCTAATGCTTGGATCTAGGTTTCTCTATTGTACATGCTTTGATTCCAAGACTAACAAACTTAGATCTAACATATTATAAACTGAATTAGGGTTTAGAGAATTACCTTTGATTGTTATATAGCAATAACAATCAATTCCTTGCTTGAATTGGCTTCAAAAGCTTAGTGCCTCAAGTGCTGCACCTCTAATGGAGTCACAAACACCTTATGCAACTTGGATGAAGAGGAGAAGAAGAGAGGCTACCCAAAAACGACTAGAAACCCTAGAGAATCAGTTGTGCACGTTTTTGGAGCCTAAGGGGTCCTTTATATACTTGTGTGGGCTGCTAGGGTTTCAGTCAAAACCCTAATGGACAGCTTTAACTCTAAGCAGCCCATGGAACCTTCTGGATAAGGCCATGGACGAAAATATGATGGGCTTCCATCATAATTTCGTTCACCCCTTGTTCCTTTAGCATTCCTTAGCCCAATAACTCAATTATCCAATAATTGCAGTCCAGTCCCCTAAGTTTAATTAATCTCTTTTAGCCACAAAATTAATTCTTAATTAATTCTTGACCAATATTAATTAAACAATATGATTTCTCCTTTAATATATTATTCTCATAATATATTAATAAATCATATTTAAACCTTTCTCTCCTCAATTCATCCTACATATTGCTATGGTGAAGGCAACCCAAAAGGACCATGCTCATAATCGGGTCAAGTACATACCAAAATAGTTATGGACTTAGACACTAATCCAACAGTCTCCCACTTGGATAAGTCTAATAACTATTTTCCGTATGACTTCAGAACCTGATCAGCAATCGTAGCTTTCAAAAGCCACTGTCAACTCTGATCTTATCAGATAGCGTGTCCTCTAGATAAGGGATTATATATTCCTCCATTCTCAAGATATCGTATAGACAAAAGACATGAATTTCAATCATTCTCTCTATACTGTTTCCCGACTTCCGATTTATGACGACTGACAACAGACTACAACTGAACATATCAACTTAGTCCCGGCTTGGCCAAGCGCTTAGGTGTCATCACTAAATCATCGAGAGGCCCATATATATTGCTTTTATCCCACTTTGGGTAAAAGGAATGGATAAACTTCGACTCAAATGCTCGCTTGCATTTATTGATCGAATCACACACAACAATAAGTTTTATAACACCAAGTTACTGGTGCGTTTACTTATTATCAATGTGCAACCGACCAACAAATAACAACTCACATGTCTCGGTTTCAAGAATATATAATTTTATCGTCTCACTAATCACTCGTGATAAATCCATGAAGTGATCTAAGTGAGCGTGGGTTTAATCCAATACTCTAATCTTATCAAAGCACTCATGAACTCTGCAGCAAACTTGTGCTATGTCTAAACACTTCAGATAATCTACAGACAGATTCATGACAGTCTTTATTCGTACCTACTCCCAACGTATGACTGACTGTGGATGTTTGAATAACCTAGTTATTCTGGAAGTCAAAACATGCAAATTGAAACATAACAATAATACTTAATCCTATATGGCCTCAAACTTGTGAGAGTAAATAAAACACTTCTATTTAACCACCATATGTATTACTCATTATTATTGTTTACTGTTTCAGAAAATCAACTTATTACTCAAATTACAACAATAGCTATCCCATGCATAAAGCATGCACACTATGTTTCCTATGGTCCTTACTTTGTGAAATAGATCAATTGAAAAACCTTTTCAATGATGCTCATTTCACAATTCCTTAATCCTAGTTGTTAGTGTAAGAACACAAGGTTCCTGCCACTACTAGAATATGCTAGATTCTAACATTTTATGCAACGATCATTTTGCAAAATCATAGCATAAAAGTCACCAAGGCTTGGCCAATGAAATTACAAATTACTCTATCGCAAATTGTTACAAGACAATTCTATAGACGTGAAGTCTCACATTCAAAGTACATTCCTTTGAACATCCTTCTTGCATAAAAGTTTCTAATCCAGACATAGATTCTTAATATGCAACTCCCAATATGGAAACATTTCCACATTTACCATATGACAACTCATTCTTAATAGAATCTTATCTATTCATAATAATGTCAATATGGTTCATCCAATACCATACTTCCAACTACTTACAAGCGACCAATCCTCAGCGAACTTTGGCTCGTCCTTTGATAGTTGTTCAATTATTTTAGTCAAAATCAATTCTAGTCCTTTTTCCCTCTTAATGCGCTAGACATTTGGAAAATTTTAGAATGGTAAAATATTATAGCATTTGCAATTGATCCTATACCCGAAGCGTATGGGACACGATACATAATGTCTTACATAAAGATATGATACTTTACCAATCTTTTGCCATAATATTTTATGTGTCATGTTTTCACAATTCGAACTATGAAGAGGGATGCCGTAATCATAATCGAATTTTAAGAACACACAATGTATCCTTTGACTGAAAATATTAAAATTTCTCAATCTAAGCTTTAGATTTTGAAACGAAGTATAATATTCTCTCCCTTAATTATATTAAAACAACTTTTCAACCCATGCAACTTTGCAAATTGAATCTTTGTTTTTCTATAATTAATATTGCTAACTTGCAATACTCGCCATAATAATCATACAATCATAACACTTATGCTCTCACTATCATGATGATTATTACCATATAAGCATAACACTTATGCTCCCACTAGCTTTGACATGTATTCAGAAAACAAATGAACTTTCAGAAAACAATGCCTATTGAATTTCTGAAATTCATATTTCTAATACCAGATGCTTCGATAAGCCTTTATCTAGGCTTCTTAACCTTATACACCTTTGTCTTAGATAGCTCATATGTGTGTTTAAACAATTCAGAACTTATGTTACTAAGTTCCAAATGTTGAAACTAACTGCCAAATCTCATAATTCGAACTATGGAAAGGGATGCCGTAACCATAATCGAATTTTGAGAATACAATTTTCACAATCGATATCTTCTTAAAATCTCTTTTAGTGAAAGCATTTCCTCACAGTCATTTTCACGAAGGAGGGAATCTTATGACACTTAGATTTTATGGTGTATGAGTTCCTATCCATGTGAATTTACCAAAACCAAGGTTTGCGACAAATCCAAACTCATATGGACTGAACTTTCTTAATCTTGATTTCTTGCCTTATGGTAGCACGAGTGCCCACCATGTCTTCCAAGTAGTTTAGTAACTTGTCAACACGATAGGTTTCTAACCTCAAGTCGTGTGCTAGTGATGATCGATAAGGTATATTCTTGATTTGTTCTTGAAACCTTTCAAGACCATTAAGACTCCCACTGACTCCTTGACATATAAGATTCTCTTGTCAAGAAACATTTCTTGACAAAGAAAATATTCAAGAGTTAGTGTAGTTCTTATCAAGAAAAAACACTTCACAAATTGGTCCTAGTTGGTCTTTGTCTTATCCAAGACATCACAACTTACCAATTTCTAATGTGCAAGAATAAGAAAACTTTTCCAAATTCCACATTTGATGAGTTTTATAAACCTACTTAAGACTTGCCACTCAATGTCACAATCTTGGAGTATGACTCTAAGACTTGATATTGGAACGAAATATGATTGACTTATTGATTTAACAATTTCTACAATACTCGATTCCTGTTCTTAGACATGCAATCGCACTAAGACTCACTTAGAGGATCTATTGAGACATGGTTCTTAATCTTTAAGACTTATCATAAAACACAATAAAAGGTACTCTCCCTTCTTCTTAGAAAGGAGAAACTTTTATTTTTCTGCCTACTTGATTCTTCTTTATTCGTTCTACTATTCATTGAAACTCTTTCAATCAACTCAGAATTACACTCAATCTTATAAGTATAATCATATTTACTAAACTTTAGTAAATCATGACGAATATCTTTGTCACTCTTGTGGTGGACTTGATCAACGCACAACCTTGTGTACTTGATCTCCTTGTCCTTCAATTGACACTTTGCCAAAGAATTAGTCTAAGTATCCCAAATGTGAAAGTTTTTTCATTCATCATACAATACACATTGCATGATTCCAAGTTTCTGTCCAATTGAAACTTGGGCGATGAGAAACTCTCCCTATTTGGTAAACTTTTGACATTTCCACAAATAACATAATTAAGAATCAAATCCATTGTTGCTAATAATAGAAACATTCAAACATCAATTTTTTCATACATGCCATCGCAAGGATAAATAAGATAAAATCAAAATTCATTTTATTGCAGAAAAAATTTGTCCTTACAATGCAATTCAATTGAAAAACTATGTTATTACATATTTCTTAACAATCTATTCTAACTCCAAGTAGTAGCTCAAGAATCCATTCTTCAAGTAATGCGATCGAAATCCATTTCTTCATGATTAGATTCAGCTCACTTCTCTTCTCAAGCTTCCTCTCTTTTCTTCGATCCTACAAAACATCAAAATGTAATCTTATCACATCATGTATTAAGAATCTAGAATAGGAACTCAAAAGAGTTAGATAATGGATTTTACCTGAAGTAGAGCCATACGTATTGACTCTCCCATCTCTTAGATTTTTCAGGTAGTTAGGGCAGCTTCGTCTCCAATGCCCCTTCTCTTGGCAATAAAAGCAAATGGACTCCTTTGGCACAACACATCGGACAATCACAGACTTAGTTCCTTATGGACTTCCAATGTTGCCAGTGTCCATTGAAGTTTGGGAGTTTGATTCACTAGACAAATTTGCTTGACCAGCACGCCAAATCATTGCTGATTCAGCAGCTATAAGCAAATAAGTGAGATCAATTAGGGTCACGTCGTGGTCCATCATATAGTACTCTCTAACGAACTCACTATATGATTCAAGAAGTGACTGAAGAACCCAGTCAACAGCCAATTCGCTTGAAATCTCGACACCCAACATGCTTAACCTATCAATGTGTGACTTCATCTCTAAGACGTGTGCACACACAAGTTTCCCATCTTCGTGTTTACTTGCCAAAAGGGCTTGAGTGAGCTTGAAATTTTCAAGCCTTTGAACTTGTGGGTAAGGGAGAATAATTGGAGGAGGTGGATGAAGTGAAGCATGACTCTCATTTCCTCGATCGTATCTCGGAATGTCATCTTCATTCAGAAAGCTTGTTCCAAAGGATTTGGGAAGACCATTGTAAGATTCAGACATCTACAAAACGGGAGAAAATTCAAGTTAAGTTGATTAAAATTCTTGATGCAGCACCCAAATGAAACATCAAGCTAGGATCCAACACAATACTCTACAACCTAGAAGAGGGATGCCGTAATCTAGTTGCAGAATATTTGAAGGTAGGTAAATGACGATTTACCAATTTCCACCATGAAAAACGAAAAAGAAGTTTAAGTTTTAAATGAATTGAAACTCCTAGATCTTTTGAGATTCATTGAACTTTTCAATGGCATGTTTAATCTCGATTATGCCCCACTATTTGTGACTGGGATGCCGAGGATCACAAACAAGGAGTGAATAACCATACGAATCACGTGGTGCGCCCAATGCTACTATCACCTAATCAATGTGCCAGTTACCCACACACGCTCCATTGATCTATGATAAGCATCAAGTCACCCTTCGCTACCAATGTCATCCCCAAATTAGTGTGCCGGTTAACCACACACGCTCCACTAACGTTTGACAGGGGTACGAAGTGTAATTCCATGGGTTAGCATACAATTTCACATTTTTCCTAAAGTAACTATGATTTGGGAATTTGAAAAAACATTTAGTTACTTTGTACTTCATTATACTTATAATGGAAGGTTTCTGTCCTATCCTACCCGTTCGGCTAACGACCCTCCACTAGTCAAGAGTGCGGTGGGTAAGAGTGGATACCCATTCAATTGCTATTTTATAGGCAATTTCCTTAAACACCCCTTATAGACCAGCTTTATGAATGAGGCCTACTAACGGTAAGACTGACTGTTTACTCATACATATATATAATATTATTCTTTTAATGTTATATATAGTATAGGGTGTATTTTACACTTTTAAAATACTAGGTGGTTTAATTTAGTAAAATTATACTTTTAATTTAATTAAATGTAAACCAAAACTTTATGGGTTTATTAAATCACTTTTAATTATACACTTTAATTAATTAATAAAACCATAAGGGTGTGATTTGAACTTTTCAAAATACTAGGGTTTTAGAATTTAACATTTCAAAATTAAACTTTTAATTAACTTTTAAATTCCAAAAACTTGAGGGCAAGTTTTGAAACATTTCAAAACATAAGGGATCAAATAACAAATAACATAAATTAAAAAATTAATTTGGTGATTATCTACATTTGACCTAGTCTCATTTTATTCATAAGATAATTACCAAAAAAATTTAAATGATCCATATTTATCATATAAAGAAACTATTATTTAAAAGATTTGAAATTATCTTTTGTTTTATGAAGGATAATCACCCAAATATAATAAAAATCGGATTTTTTCATCAAAATACGTTTTTGGTATTAATCCTTCAGCAAAACAACAAGAAATCCCGAAATACCCTCTGCCTGACGCACAGACTCGCCGAGTCAGACCTGGACTCGCCGAGTAGTGCCAACTCGCCGAGTCCAGATACTGACTCGCCGAGTTGAGTTGGGCAGAGGCAAATAATTTGTTTTTCAGTAAACAAAACAGTTAAGCATCACATACAATTGAAACCAATCAAGGCTCTGATACCACTGATGGGTTTTATGCATAAGAACAATCCTATGTGCTCATATAAACCCTAATGCTTGGATCTAGGTTCCTCTATTGTACATGCTTTGATTCCAAGACTAACAAACTTAGATCTAACATATTATAAACTGAATTAGGGTTTAGAGAATTACCTTTGATTGTTATATAGCAATAACAATCAATTCCTTGCTTGAATTGGCTTCAAAAGCTTAGTGCCTCAAGTGCTGCACCTCTAATGGAGTCACAAACACCTTATGCAACTTGGATTAAGAGGAGAAGAAGAGAGGCTGCCCAAAAACGACTAGAAACCCTATAGAATCAGTTGTGCACATTTTTGGAGCCTAAGGGGTCCTTTATATACTTGTGTGGGCTGCTAGGGTTTCAGTCAAAACCCTAATGGACAGCTTAAACTCTAAGCAGCCCATGGAACCTTCTGGATAAGGCCATGGACGAAAATATGATGGGCTTCCATCATAATTTCGTTCACCACTTGTTCCTTTAGCATTCCTTAGCCCAATAACTCAATTATCCAATAATTGCAGTCCAGTCCCGTATGTTTAATTAATCTCTTTTAGCCACAAAATTAATTCTTAATTAATTCATGACCAATATTAATTAAACAATATGATTTCTCCTTTAATATATTATTCTCATAATATATTAATAAATCATATTTAAACCTTTCTCTCCTCAATTCATCCTACATATTGCTATGGTGAAGGCAACCCAAAAGGACCATGCTCATAATCGGGTCAAGTACATACCAAAATAGTTATGGACTATTACCTTGATTGTTATGTAGCAATAACAGTCCCAATTCCTCCTTGAATTGACTTTGGAAGGCTTAGAGTCACAAGTGTCACTCCTCTAATGGCTTACAAACACCAAAAGCAAGTGGAGAAGGTATAAAGAGAGAGGAGAGAGGTAGGAATTCGTCCTTAGATGCTCTAGGGATCAAGTGCCCGAAATCCTAAGGCCTTAGGGGTCTTTATATAGGGTTGGGATTAGGGTTTCAGTCCTTATCCTTATCTAGTTACTTACCCATCAAGCAACCATAAGATAAGCCTTGAAAATCCCTATCTCTTGGACCTTGGAAGATTTTAAGGATATCCTTATCCTTGAATTCGTCCATCCTTTAACAAGGATAACCATTGCCCTATTTTGCAACTATCACATAATTACAATTCAACCCCTCTACTTTAATTAATTACACTTGATCACAAAATTAATTCTTAATTAATTATTGACCAATATTAATTAAACAAATATGATTTCCCCTTTAATATATTATTCTTATAACATATTAATAAATCATAATAACCTCTCTCTCTTTATTTATTTCTCCAATCAAGTTGCTTTGGTGAAGGCAACCGAAAAGGACCATGCACCATCGGGTCAAGTACATACCAAAATAGTTATGGACTTAGACACTAATCCAACAGTCTCCCACTTGGATAAGTCTAACAACTATTATGCGTATGACTTTGGATCCCAATCTGCAATCGTAGTTTTCCAAAGTCGCTGTCAACTCTGAGCCTATCAGATACGCGTGTCCTTAGATAAAGGATCATAGATTCCTCCATTCTAGATATCATATGAGACATGATTTCAAATCATTCTCTTTGTACTACTTCTCGATTTCTGATTTATGACGACAGACTAATTGAACAAATCAAATTAGCCCTAGCCCGACTGAGCATTTATGTTTGTCATCACTAAACCATCGAGGGGCCCAAAGATATCGCCTTTATCCTACTTTGAATAAAAGGAATGGATAAACTTTGATACAATGCTCGCTTGCACTCACTAACCAAATCACACACAACAATATGTTTTATAACACCAAGTTACTAGTGCGTTTACATATTATCAATGTGCAACCGATTCGCAAGATACAACTCACACATCTCGGTTTCAAGAATATAAGATGTTATCGTCTCACTAATTACTCGTGATACAATTCATGGAGTGATCCAAGTGAGCGTGGGTTTAATCCAATGCTCAAATCATATTCATAAGCACTCATGAACGTTGCAGCAAACATTTGCTTATGTCTAATGCTCTTTAGACAATCCACACACCAATTCACAACAGTCTTCATTCATATCTACTTCCAACATATGAACAACTGTAGCCCGTTCGAATAATTCGATTATTCTTAATAAACTCAATTATTCTGGAAGTCAAAACATGCAAATGTGAAACACAAAAATAATACTAATCCCATATGGCCTCAAACCTTTGAGTATAAATAAAACGCCTTTTATTTATCACCATATTGATTACTCATTATTTTTCGTTTCGGGTAATCAACTTCTTACTTGAATTCCAACACTTGTCCCATGCTCCTAGCATGCACACAATGTTTACCTATGGTTCTTACTTTGTGAAATAGATCACATTGAACACATTTCCAATCATTCTCATTTCACAACTCCAAATCCGTTTTTCATAAGTGTGAGAATATCAAATTCTTGCTACTTATAGAATATGCTAGATTCTAACATTCTATGCAATTATCCTTTCGTAATGTCACTGCACCAAAGTCACAAAGACTATTGCCAATGATATTACAAAGTCCTCTATCGGAGATTTTTACAAGACAATTCCTTAGATATGATGTCTCTTACTCAAAGTACATTCCTTTGAACATCCTTTTGCATAAAAGTTTCTAATCTAGACGTAGATTTTCAATATTTACTTCCTAATATGGACACGCTTCCATATTTTCCTCATGACAACTCATTCTTAATAGAACCTTTTCTATTTGTAATAATGTCGATATGTTCCATCCAATATGGAAACATTTTCATATCTTCCAATATTATACTTCCAACTACTCACAAGCGACCAATCCTCGTCGAACTTTGGATTGTCCATTGATAGTTGTTTAATTATTTTAGTCAAAACCGATTCTTGTCCTTTTTCCCTCTAAATGCGCTAGACATTTGGAAAAATTTAGAATGGTCAAACATTAAAGCATTTGCAATCGATCCTATACTCGAAGCGTATGGGACACGACGCATAATGTTTTATTTGCTATGTTCTCAAAATTCAAAATGTGAAGAGGAATGCCGTAATCATAATCGAAATTTTAAGAACACACTATGTACCTTTGACTAGATTTATTAACATTTCTCAACCTAAGCTTTTAGATTTGAAATGAAGCATAATATTCTCTCCCTTAATTATAGCAAAACAACTATTCCATCCTTACGACTTTGCAAAGAATGACTCTTGTTTTCTATAATTAATGTTGCCAACTTGCAATACTTTCCATAATAATCATACAATCATAACTTTTATGCTCCCACTATCATTATGATTACTATAAAACATAACACTTATGCTCCCACTAGCTTCGACTTGTATTCAAAACATCTTAACTTCTAGAAAAAAAACAATACTTATTGAATTTCTTAAGTTCTTGTTTCTAATACTTAGTGCTTTGATAATCTTTTATCAATGCTTTTTGAACTTATACACCTTTGCCTTAGATAGTTCATATGTGTGTCTAAACGATTAAGACTAATTGCAAAACCTTACAATTCAAATCATGGAAAGGGATACCGTAACCATAATTGAATTCGAGAATGCAATTTTACAATCATTGTCTTCTTAAAATCTTTCTTAGTGAAAGCATTTCCTCACAATCATTTTCATGAAGGAGGAAATCTTATGACACTTAGATTTAAAGCGGTGTATTTGTTCCTATCCATGTGAATTTGTTAAAACCAAAGTTTACGACAAATTCAAACTCATATGGATCGAACTTTCTTAATCTTGATTTCTTGCCTTATGGTAGCACAGCTGCCCACCACGTCTTCTAAGTAGTTAAGCAGCTCACCTTCCCTTATCAATGTTCCTTTCATTGATCAAGGTGCCTTGCCTTTTATGCATTCAAAATGAGAACTCATAGGACTCACATGCATAATTAACTCAATTGGAACAGCACATAATCAAAATCTTGTCAACACGATAGGTTGTAAACCTCAACTCGCGTGCTAGTGATGATTGATAAGGTTTATTTGATTTGTTCTTGAAACCTTTCAAGACCATTAAGACTCCCACTGACTCCTTGACATATAAGATTCTTTTGTCAATAACCATTTCTTGACAAACAAATATTCAAGAGTTAGTGTAGATTTTATCAAAACACTTCATAAATTGGTCCAAGTTGGTCTTTGTCTTATTCAAGACATCACAACTTTCCACATTTTATGAATGTTATAAACCTTTAATACTTTTCACTCATTGCCACAATCTTAACTTTAAGACTTGTTATTGGAACGAAGTATGATAGACTTCTTGATTTAACCATTTCTTCAATTCTTGATTCCTCTTCTCAAACATACAATTGTACTAAGACTTACTTAGAGGATCAATTGAGACATGGTTCTTAATAATTAAGACCTATCATAAAGCATAAAAGGTACTCTCCCTTCTTCTTAGAATGGAGAAACTTTTATCTTTCTGCCTACTTGATTCTTCTTATTCGTTCTGCTATTGTAAATCAATTCAGAATTACACTTAATCTTATAAGCATAATCATATGTACTAAACCTTTAGTAAATCATTTTCAATCAATTCAGAATTACACTTAATCTTATAAGCATAATCATATTTACTAAACCTTTAGTAAATCATGACGAATGTCTTTGTTACTCTTATGGTGGACTTGATCAACACGCAACTTTGTGTATTCGATCTCCAAGTCCTTCACTTGACACTTTGTCAATGAATTAGTCTAATTTCCAAATATGAAATTTCTCATTCATCGTGCAACCAAGATGCATGATTCCAAGTTTCCGTCCAATTGAAACTTGGGCGATGAGAAACTCTCCCTATTTGGTAAATTCTCGACTTTCCATAAATAACATAATAAGAACCAAATTCATTATTGCTAATAATAGAAACATTTTAACATCAATTTTTC
This sequence comes from Lactuca sativa, assembly GCF_002870075.4. Taxonomy (NCBI): domain Eukaryota; kingdom Viridiplantae; phylum Streptophyta; class Magnoliopsida; order Asterales; family Asteraceae; genus Lactuca; species Lactuca sativa. The sequence continues at coordinate 815,309 of NC_056625.2, read as the reverse complement.
ATACACGCCATTGTAAGGATAAATAAATAATATAAAATCAAAATTTATTTTATTGCGGAAAAAATTGTCCTTACAATGCAATTCGTTGAAAAAAAAAACTATGCTAATACATATTTCTTAGCAATCTAATTCTAACTCTAAGTAGTAGCTCAAGAATCTAATCTTCGAGAAACGCGATCGAAATCCATTCCTTCACGGTTAGATTTTGCTCACTTCTTCCCTTAAGCTTCCTTTCTTTTCTTTGATCCTACAAAACATCAATTGTAATCTTATCACATTATGTATTCAGAATCTAGAATGAAGCTTAAAAGAGTTAGTCAATGGATTTTACCTAAATTAGAGCCATACGTTTCGACTCTCCCATCTCTTAGATCTCTTAGGTAAATGGGGCAGCTTTGTTTCCAATGCCCTTTCTCTTGGCAATAAAAGCAAATTGACTCTTTTGGAACATGACATGGAACTACTTCAGACATTGTCTTTCTCTTGTGATCAAACTTTTCGATCATAGCATGTCTTTCGTTGCCATTGTCTATATCCATAGAGGTCTCAAAGGCAGATTCACCAATCAACTTTGCTTTCCTATTGCGCCAAATCATTGTTGATTCAGCAGCAATAAGCATATAGGTGAGATCTATAAGGGTCACGTCGTAGTTCATCATATAGTACTCTCTTACGAACTCACTATATGAGTTGGGAAGTGACTGAAGAACCCAATCAACAGCCATTTCCTCACAGACAATGGATCCCAACATTCTTAACCTATCAATGTGTGACTTCATCCCTCGGACGTGTGCACACACGGACTTTCCTTCTTTATGTTTACTTGCCAAAAGGGCTTGAGTTATCTTGAACTTTTCAAGCCTTCGAACTCTTGGGTTAGGGAGAATAATAGGAGGAGGTGGAGGAAGTTAAGCATGATTTCTTGTTCCTCGATCGAATCGTGGAATATCATCTTCATGTGGAATGCTTGTTCCACGGGATTTGAGAAGACCATAGTTGTCGAACTTTGACATCTACAAAACGGGAGAAAAACGAATTCAAGTTAGTTGATAGATTGAGTCCTTAGTAAATCACCCAAATGAAATACTAAGGCTAGGACCCAACACAATATTCTACAACTCGGGAGAGGGATGCCGTAACCCTAATTGCAGAATATTTGAAGGTAAGTGAATGACGATTCACTAATTTCCACCATGAAAAACGAAAAAGAAATTTAAGTTTTAAATCTATGAAAACTCCTAGATCCTTTGAGATTCATTGAACTTTCAATGACATGTTTAAATCTCGATAAGCCCCTCTAGTTTGTGACTGGGATGCCGAGGATCACAAAGCGGGTGTGAATAACCATGCAAACTTACATGGTGCCCTCATATGTTACGGTCACCTATTCGATGTGTCGGTAAACCACACACGCTCCACCGAACTATGACAAACATTGAGTCACCCTTTGCTACCTTTGCTTAGAACCATTTAGTGTGCCGGTAAACCACACACGCTCCACTAACATCTTCGCAAGGGCACAAAGTGTAATTTCATGGAATTGCATCAATTCACTTTTGCCTAAGTAACTAAGATTGGGAATTTTATGAAAACATTTAGTTACTTTTATACTTCATTATACTTATAATGGAAGGTTTTGTCCTATCCTACCCGTTCGGCTAACGACCCTCCACTAGTCAAGAGTGCGGTGGGTAAGAGTGGATACCCATTCAATTGCCATTTTATAGGCAATTTCCTTAAACACCCCTTATAGACCAGCTTCGTAAATGAGGCCTATTAACGGTAAGACTGACTTTTACTCATATATATATATATATATATATATATATATATATATATATATATATAATGTTAGACTTTTAATGTTATATATGTAGTATGGGGTGTATTTTACACTTTTAAAATACTAGGTGGTCTAATTTAACAATTATACCTTTTATGCAATTAAATTTTAAACCAAAAGTTTTATGGATTTATTAAACCTCTTTTAATTATACACCTTAATTAATTAATAAAACCATAAGGGTGTGATTTGAACTATTCAAAACATTACTAGGGTTTTAGAATTTAACATTCCTAATTAAACTTTTAATCAACTTTTTAATTCCAAAACTTGAGGGCAAGTTTTGAAACCTTTTTTCAAAACATTAGGGTTTCAACTATTTAAAGTTCAAAACTACAAAACTATTGGGTTCAAATTTAAACTATAAAACCTAAAGGGCAAAATATGAAACTTTTCATAACAACAAGGATCAAATAACAAATAATCTAAACTAACATTTAATTACATAATTATCCATATTTGATTTGTTTAATGATTTCTTGCAAAACAATTTATCAATTTACTCAAAATAATTAATCAATTATCTTATAAGGAAACAATTATCTTATTAATTGATAAATATCTTCAATTAGATAAAAAATATAGTCAAATATATCATATAATCGGATTAATATTGATCTAACATGATAAGGTAACTATCCTAATGCAAAAACAGCAAGAAATCCCGAGATAAGCTCTATCTGACGAGTTGACTCGTCGAGTCAAGCCTGGACTCGTCGAGTTCAGCTATGGACTCGGCGAGTCCAGCCTCCAAAACACCAAAAAACAATTTTTTTAGATATACAATGCATCAATACAATTGAAACCAATCATGGCTCTGATACCACTGATGGGTTTTGGTCATAAGACATCCTATGTGCTCATACAAACCCTAATGCTTGGATCTAGGTTTCTCTATTGTACATGCTTTGAATCCAAGACTATAAACCCTAATTCTAGCATATGGAAATCAATATTAACATATAATTAGGTTTATGATATTACCTTGATTGTTATGTAGCAATAACAATCCCAATTCCTCCTTGAATTGACTTTGGAAGGCTTAGAGTCACAAGTGTCACTCCTCTAATGGCTTACAAACACCAAAAGCAAGTGGAGAAGGTATAAAGAGAGAGGAGAGAGGTATGAATTCGTCCTTAGATGCTCTAGGGATCAAGTGACCGAAATCCTAAGGCCTTAGGGGTCTTTATATGTGTCAAATAAACATAAACATAAGATAATATAATTCAAAGGAATAACAAGAACAACAACAAACCTTATGTATCTCATTGGAATGGGGTACGAGAAGGTAGATGTCGACAGGTGTATGGATAAGGGGGTAAAACGACCGCGACTCAAGATAATCTTCGTCATTAAACAACCACTAACCTGCAAAAAGGACTGTTCACTATTTGGATAAAACCGAATTGTTCAATTGGACAATTTGGATTGGACTATTTGGTTCGGATATTCGGATTTTTGGATTGGTTTTCAACAAAACCGAATTATTATTTTGGATTGGTTTTGGTTTATAAAATAAGAACCGAATAGTCCAAAAAAACCGAATAAACATTTATTATTTATTTATTTATAACATATATATCTATAGTTATTTATTAATTTTGTAATTTATTTTTTGAAATAGGTTCAAAACGTTTCATCCAATAAAAAAACATTAATATGCATTTTCTCTCAAAAGTTTTCTATTTAGAAAATATTTAACTATAATATATCTTCGTAGTAATTCTTTATAAATTTCAAATCACAAGTAAATAATTTGCTTTTGTTTTTTGTGTAAAGTTGATAATATTATAATTATTTTTCGTTTTAAAATGTTTCGGTTTTTGAAAACCGAATTATAAAAACCGATCCAACCGAATTGTAATTGGATTGGATCGGATCGGATTTGAATTTAGTTTGGACTATTCAGATCCATGTTTTGAAAACCGAAATCAATTTGGATTCACTTGATTGGATCGGATCAAACCGATCCATCCAAACGAACACCCCTACCTACAAAGGAGGTAAACACGAATAGTAGATCAAAGTGAGTGGTAAGACGGAATAAATAATAAACCAAAATAAAAGCCTCTAAATCTGATAACCTGCAAAAGAAGCAAACAATAAAAAGTAAGTCAAATATGATCAACAGAACAAAACATGTATAAACCAAGATACATGCTAATGAGCAAATAGTATCAACAAGCTAGGCTACATATTAACCCTGATGTTTAGCCTCCACCCCACATATTTGAGGTCATGTCATTGGAAAGAGAAAACTCCTCCATATCTAGCCTCACATCATATTTCACTTCCTTCTAGGATGTCCCATCCTCTGCTTACCATTGATTTTAACTGACTCTACCCTCCTTACCATCATCGATGATGGCCTCTTAAGGACATGTCCATAACTGTTAAATCATTTTTCCTTAATTTTTCGCTTATTTACTGATAATTTCATTTTATTTACTTCTTTTTATAGTTTATTTTAGCATATTTCATTCATAATCTAGCTAATCATCATGCATATTTTCCTTTTTGTTAATTTATAACTATTTCGGGTACTTTCTAGTTTTCTGAGCATAATTGTATATTTTAAGAAGATTAACGGAGAGGGAATGTTTGAGACGCGTGAAAAGCAAATGGACTTGGAGGACGATAAATAATCTTGGGCTAGAAGACTAATGGAGACGATGCAATTCTTGTGCTTGTTGATTATGGAAACTTAAAGCAGATTGTCTTTTACTTAAACGAAGACAGAAGAATGTTTGTGCAAGCGGAAATGATTGATCGGGCGAGTACACGAGCTTTGGGTGATTCAGAGAAGACAAATTAGGCTTAAATTGAAGAAAACTTGAAGAACAATGGACTACAAGCTGATTGGACTCGTTCTGGGCTAGTAAGCTAAGTCACTAGAGGCCCAAATCGCAAAAGAGCCCATTCCAGGCACCACCCACACAACAACACATGAGTCGCACACAGCTCCGCAGGGGCAATTTCGGAAATCTTTCTTTTGTGATATATGGGGAAGGTTGGTGTGCATCTTTTTCATTCTTCTACACCTTCAACTTTAGAGCATTTTCTCTGGAAAATTTGGAGACTTTAAAGGCCAAGAACACTTGAAGAACATCTAGTTTTTACTCTTGAATCTTGCAACATGTTTGATACAATCTACTTTTATTTTGTTTTCTTGAGTTTAGACATGCTAGGCTAAACTAATCTTGGTTGACTTTGGTGAAATTACTTGAATGTTTGGTTGAATGTTGAAGAACTCCATGAACTTGTTCTTGAATCTTTATGAGAATGTTTTATATTTTAACATCTTCTTGCTACTTGTTTGTTTTTATTCATGTGTTTACATGTATGTGTAATGATTTGTTAGCGATTAAATAAATGATCCTCAAATTAGCTAGCAACAAGTGATTCTTTTATTAGTTTGCACTTCACACAATCACAAAAACATTTTCTCCAACATGGTAGTGGAAGCTTTTGACTCCTCTTTCTAGGTTACTCTAGTATCTGATGTGTGTAAACTCACTTAGTTTTAAACCTACTTTTAATTATCAAATAACACACAAAAGGCAGTGAACCTATCAATTGTGATATAGCTAAATAAGCAGGGTATCGAACACAGGAACAACAAATTAAACTAAAAACTAATTTAATCTAAGTTAATTAAGAAGTAGGGATTTTTCTCTAGTTTTACAAGATTAGAAACTTACTAACTATTACTAATTTAAGACTAGAAAATAACGATTTAACTAGATTCAATAATTGGAAAGGAACTTCTGTTTAGTTCAACTTGGTTAACTCTATGGTTGATTTCAAGGTAATAATGCAATGGATTAATTCTTTCGTTGGTTACCGATTCAAGTGATTAGATTCGTATTCACTACCCTAATCCTTAGCAAATAAACTAACTTAAACAGTGGCCAATTGTCTAATTTAATTATATTCACTAGATTAATTATTCGGGTTAAGTTAGACTTGCAATAGTTAATTAATTTACTCTTTTAATTAACTTCTTGTTTGATGGTCATCTTACAAGCTTGCACATGAATTTACTCAATTTTCTTATTAATTCTAGTTTCATATTCATTAATCCTAGACATATAGCATAGTGATCACATAGCATATGAGGTCAATAATCAATAGATGTTCATGCTAATCAATTATCTGCCTATTAACAGAAAATTAATTATTATTCACACACAAGGTTCTTTAGCAAGCTAAAATAACAAAAATTCACCAACTTGGAATTAATCCTACCAATCAATCAAACCATATTGTCAACTTTGTATCCCCAAACAGAAGTCTAAAGGTTTTAGCTCATAATTAAAGTAAATAACAGCAAACAAACAAAGTCAAGTTGCTTAATCATAATGATAAAACAAAAGAATAAGCGGAATGATGAAGTTTTGCCTTAATTACTCTCCAGAATTGAATTCTAGCTTCCTTCGTCGTCTTCTAGGGTTTTTCTGGCTTCTCAATCGTAGCAAAGTACTTCTGAATCGTCCCAGAACTCTCCTCAATCGATCTGTGGAATTATCTTTAAATATACGAATCGAATCGTCGAGTCAAGTGGTGACTCGTCGAGTCCCTCTCACATTCCCCGTATTGCGATAACTCTCTGGGATCCCGAGTCATTATCTTCTCGATTCTTCGATTGGACTCGCCGAGTAGTCGATCTGACTTGCCGAGTAGGTGCCATTTTTAGTGTTTTTCTTCTTTATTCCATTTTCGATCTTCTAACTGTTTCTCCCGCTTCCTTTCGCTTCCGAGCTTCATCTTTGGACTGAAAAACATAATTTAACACTTTTAAGTACCTTTTGTCCATAATATGCGATAATTAAGCTAATAAATGAATAAAAATGTATACTTGATATGAACTAATTATGCACATATCAAAATACCCCACACTTGTCTTTTGCTTGCCCCCAAGCAAAACTGAATTTTAAACATATTAGAATTATATATAACAACTCCAATTTAACCCAGCCATTATGCCAAGGCCGCAACGCATGCATTTGTGTCTAAAATTTTTCCTAAAAACCTCCCATACTCCAAATACTCACAATCCTCATAAACACTTGTCCACTCACCCCGAACTATGCTCATTTTATGCAACCCTCCGAATCCATCCGTAGAAAACCTCTTACCCTCAAGGTGTTTTTAATTGAGCAACCCAAGCATACATAATCTAGAATTACAACTTTTTGATACCACTATGGAGCTCTTTTGAATTCATCTCTTCTTTGATATTTGCTTTGATCTCTTTGAATTTACCACCTTTATTGTTTGATTTTCGGGTATCTTCAACTTTTTGGATTTCTTTGAAATTTTGATCTTTTGATCTTCACTTTAATTGCTCCAAAATTCATGCAATTTCTCTTGTAATTCTCTCTTTTTTTTAACATGTACCTCACTTTTTTTTTCACTCAAATCCCTACATGCTTAAGCAGGGGCGCTCAATCTCAACCTTTATTGGCTAACGATAACAATCTTCATGGGTACATTTCAGGTTTAGGCTACTAAACATATTGCATCCCTCGGGCTGAGCAAGGTTATGTTTTTGTCCCATGATTTCACTGGAATAAGGAAGCCACAAATGCACTAGAACGTATATAAGCTCAACTAAACATTTGGGTTATCATGTAATTATCAACACAACTCTAACATGGAGTCCTAATTACTTTTACCAAAATTTTCTAAATAAGTCCTAAGTAATACTTTTGGTATGCAAAATTTTAAAATTAACCTAAATTAAGACTCTAAATTTTCTATTATGTAACCAACCCCCTACCCCACACTTATTTTATGCAATGCCCTCATTGCATATTATGCATAATAAAAACATAAAAAGAAACTAAAGAGGGAATTGGAACAAACTCCCCTGGGATAGCAGTGGATAGGTTGATCACTTTCATTTTAGATCCAACTTCAATTAACTTTAGACATGGTAACATCTCATCCATGCCTTGGGTGTCTCGTCTTGTGTGGGTCGCTCCAAATACGCGGAAAACAGTGTAAGATCTTCAGGAATTAATATGGAAAGAATAAATAGTCAAGTGGTACTCCAGTTAGCATCAAATCAGCAGCCCCTTCGACATGAAACCAAACGACTCATCGAGTATATACCAGACTCGTCGAGTTACTTCGGGAAATCTTCGGATTTTTGAGAATTAAGGGCGACTCGTCGAGTCAGTTTAGTGCACTCGACGAGTTGGTCACTTAATGAAAATTATAGAATTCTGCATCTGATCCAGCTTCTAATAAACTCTCTCTACTTTCTATTCACTTCTAGACTCCCTTGCCAACATCTCTAAGGACCGGACTCAATACTTTAACTCTAACGCTCCTTTTTCTTGACTCTCTTTCTCACTTTGATTCTATAACTCTAAACCCTTTTGAAGCTAGCACTCCTAATTCAATTCTGAAAAATTGTCAAAGCATCAAACATTAATTAAACATCAAAAACAAGTTTTAAAAACATCAAACAAACCAAATAAAACAAACAAACACCAAATTAAAATTTGTTCAATAAAAATGCATAAAACATCAATCCTCCTCCTCCTCATCATCAAGCCCTACTCCACTTCCTCCAGCCCCACTTCTTCTTGCACTTATCACTTCTTCCCATGTTGGAATATATGGAAAGTTACCACCATCAATGTGTGGAATGTTAAAGTGGTCAAAAAGTCGGATATGAGATTAGTTGCTAAAATTCAAGCCCCGTGCCATTTGATCCTGGAGTCGCCTCATCTCCACATTGTACCAATCCATTGGTACTTCGTCATTCTCAACCGGAATCACCGGCGGCTCCTCCTCAATATCCCGCTCTCTCCTCAAACGAACCCTCCTCCCCGGTGCTTCAGGACCAACAACCGGATCATCATTTGGGATGGCATAATGGCCACCACCATAATCTTCAATAATCCTCGCTCTCCGGAAAAGAATTGGATTGAACGGAGGTGTAGGGATCAACGTCATGAAGTTCCACGCACCGCGGTTCATCAACCCGAATGAATTTGCCAACCGGGTGACAAACATCCCACCATTAATTTGGGAAGTTTTGCGATCCTTGACCGCACCCTCCGAGAGATATGAAGCTGGACACCAAGGAATGTTGCAAAAAACGCCGGGTGTAATGATGCTCCATAAATAGAAAACGTCAAGGTTGGAAACCTTGTCATCATCCTTTCGTTGATTGATGGTGGATGAAATGAGGCGGTGTGTTGGGGATCGAATGCTCCCTTCCTGTGCCGACTTTGGAATATAGACTTTGTTACCAATAGTATTCCACCAGCCCGTACTCGTAACTCCCTCGGGAAACACCATATGGGTTTGTGCCAAAAAGGCCCGAAAGATGGGTGTTGAGACCAAGGGCTGATCATAAACCCCAATCGACAGGCAAGATCCACCATAGAGCATTGACGAAACTCTCCCCCAAGACATAAACTGAAGCCGGACGGGTGATAAGCATCCACTCCCCCGGTAAAAGATACCGTGGAGAAAAACTCCAAACAAAGCTCCAAATAAATCGGCTCCACCCGTCACACACCATTGTTTCGCCTTCATGGTGAAACTCCTTCAAGAGATAAGGAGCTAACTCCTCCTCATAACGAACATTCTGCAGCCAATCCCAATCTATCCGGTTAGGCACATAGACATCTTTCTTCTTGATATCAGCCAGCTTCTTCTTCCATTTCCGCAATGTCGAAGCGGACTCGATTTGGGGAAAGTTTAGCCATGGAAAATCCCCTTGGTTGCCACTGGAACTTTGCCCCCTTCTGAACATGATTTCTGCAAAACAAATACCCAAAACCCAGAAAACACAGAATATAATTAAAAAACATCTCGCATATACTTCCCGACTCGACTCGTCGAGTCCAGGCATGACTCGGCAAGTCGCGTGAACTGCACGAGTCAGTCGGCGGGTCGATGAAAATTAGGCCATGAAACCTGGAAATTTCGTCAAGGGTTTTGTCTAGGCACTTACTATTAAGGTATTAAGGCCAGAATAAGCAATCAAAACAACATAATTCATGAAAAATCAAAACCCTAGAAATCTACTACTTTTCAAAAACGGGGTTTTCATGCAATTGCTACCATAAATGGCCTTATAATCATGTTCTTAACAGAAAACAAGAAGAAATTTGTTACCTTTTTAGATTGAACTTGAAAAATTTGAAGAACACTTGAAGAACAAGGATGAATGCTTGAGAGGAACTTTAGAGTGAGGCGCCCGTCGAGTGTGTATGTGAAAAACTGATTCTTAGGGTTAAGACCCTAGTTACCAGATGTAAAAGTAATTTCGAAATTATAATTTTTTTTTCTGTAAATAATACCGACTCGTCGAGTCGGGGTCAGACTCGGCGAGTCTGGTCGCGAAGTCAAAGTTTTTCTGAAATCCATATGGACTCGTCGAGTCGTGGTCAGACTCGGCGAGTCTCTTGCAAAAAATTCATAATTTTCAAAATTTTGTTATTTATTTAAAATCATTTCACCCCACACTTAACCTATGCACACTCTCAAGCAGACATGTCCGATGATTTGGAAGATTAAAATTCTAAAAACGAAGGAAAAATTAAAAAAAACTAAAAAGTAAAAGAAAGCAAACTCTATATAACGGGTTGCCTCCCGCCAAGCGCTTCTTTTTAAGGAGTCATTAGCTAGACTCCTTCCCATCTACGTTTCGTCATCTCCGAGCATCGGGAACGCACGCCTAACTTTTTGTGATTTGTACTTGGTCTTGTAAGCGTGAATCTTCTTCTTGTAAGCCCTTTTTAATTCATCTCTTTTCCTTTTCACAGCCTCATCCTCAGCTGCTTGGGCTTCCCTTTTCCTCTTTTTCTTCTTTACCCCATTCTTTTTCACCTTCTCTTGCACCTCCTTCTCTTTAAATTTAATTACTTCACATTTCATGATGGTTCATGCTTTAGGTTTAGTAGCGAATGGTTGATCATCTTCCACCCTCCTTTCCTTTGTCTCTTCATCCTTTCCAGTGCTCAACCCATCTTCAAACGGAATTGTATCAAGACATGCCACATCGGTGTATTGAACTTTCCTTCCCTTTCCTCCTTCTGCTGTTTGTTCTTCTAAAGAATCATGAATAATATCTAAATCTAAGGTATGTGAAGAACTAGTAACAAACAGATTTAAATCGGCCAAGTCTTCGTCAAATTCGACTGGACTCGTCGAGTCCATTAAAGTGACTCGGCGAGTCTGATCGGGTTTCATCACTTCTTGGGTGTTTTCTGAGTTGGCTCCTTCCAGTAACTTTTCTAACTCCTCCAAGTCCTTGCTAACATCAACATCCTCTTCAGAGTGTATCAAAAACATGCTTGGATCATCTTTTAGCAAAAGTTCAAGCTCTCTTTGTAATATCTCATCATCCAATTGGATAATTGAGATTTCTTCATTCTTTTCCTCTTCTTGCTTGGCTTCTGGAATAGCTTTAAACATTGTAGATTCATCACCCACCCTTAATGTCAATGTAGACTCACATATATCAATTAAAGCACACGCGGTGTTCAAGAATGATCTCCCCAAAATAATTGGAATTTCGGGGTCTTCTTTCATATCAACTACCACGAAGTCTACTGGGAAAATAAACTCGTCGACTTTTATTAGGAGATCCTCACAAACGCCTTGTGGATGAATTATCGTCTTGTCCGCCAAGTGGATCTTCATATTTACCGGCCTTGGTTCTGGTAAATTCAACTTCTTAAAGAATGACAAAGGCATCAAATTGATGCTTGCCCCTGAATCAGCTAATGCTCGGGTGAAAACTTCATTACCAAATTGGCACGGAATCACCATATTTCCCGGATCACCCTTCTTTTCAGGTAGCCCACTCATCAATATTTCCGCAATTTCAGCCAAATCCTTCATAGCAGCAAAAAGGCCCTTAAGCAAGTTGAAGTACTTAGGTGTTTGTAGCATTGTTTCCACAAATGGCACATTGACTTGTAAAGCTTTAACATGCGTCATGAAGGTTCTGTATGCTTCTACTTTTTCTGCAGGCATGGCTTTGATTGGGTATGGCAGAGGAGGATTATAAGGCTTCAAAGAACTGACAGTTTTCTCATTTACGCATGGACTCGGCGAGTCCATTGGAGTGACTCGGCGAGTCGGATCGGGTTTTGCTGGGTCCGATTCTTCTACCTTTTCTGCCTTCTTCTTGGAGATTCTCAGTGCTTCTGTAACTGTTTCTTCACTGCTGGAGGTTATCACACTTACATTCTCCATTCTTGGATTGGGTTCGGTGTTACTCGGAAGTTGACCCGGTCTTCTATCATTCACTTGATGCGCAAGCTGCCCCAGCTGTTTCTCAATGTTGAGAATTGATGCTTGCTGATTCCTAAGCATGTTTCTGGTCTCGTGTATGGCAGCATCGTGATCATTGTGTCTTTTTTCGGACGCGGCTATGAATCTAGTGAATAACTCTTCTAAATCGGCTTTCTTTTCTACCGGTTCTTCCTTTTGGTATAGTCCCCTCTCCTTCTGCTTGTATTTCTCCTCCTTTGCCTTCTTATACTCCTCGTATGGTAGCCAATCCTTCTTAGGTTTTCACCAATTTTCATCATACCGATCACCACTTGAATAAAAGACTTGAGCTTTCTTATTTCCATTCTCATCCAAATCACAATTCTTTGCGAGATGGGGCCCTCCACAATTTTCGCATCCTACCCTAATAGCATGGATTGCTTGATCCATTTTTGTCATTCTTCGATCTAGACTATCAAGCTTTGCTATCACTGCCGCCATGCTGTCATTTGCCGCGTTTACTACCCCTTGACTTACTTCGTTTCTCGGATTGTGGTATTCTCTAGAGTGCTTAGAGAATTCTTCAATTAATTCCTTAATTACCGGAGGCGCCTTCTTTGTGAGCGGGCCTTGAGAATCAAGTAATTGCCTTGTGGTGACATTGACTCCATCATAGAAAATGGAGACCTCTTGTTGGCTATTAAGGTCATGGTGTGGGCAATTTCTAAGTAGGCTCTTGTACCTTTTCCAAGCTTCATAAAGAGATTCTCCGGGTTGTTGCTCGAAGTTGGCAATGGCTTTCTTTAGCTTGGCTATCTTGGAGGGAGGGCAGAAATGGTCTATGAACTCTTCTTTCATCTTGGCCCATGTGGTGACCGATCTGGGAGGAAGTGACTTTAACCAATATTTTGCAGCTCCTTTAAATGTGACAGGAAGCATGCAAAGAAGCTAGGTCTCGCATGGAACATTCGGGACGTTGAAGTAATCGGCGACATCATTCACTTCGTCCAAGTGCTTGTAAGCGTCTTCGTGATCCTTCCCGTAAAAAGGAATCTCCTTGAGTTGGGCGAGAATATGGCCTTTTAGTTCGAAAGTGGCGGTCGCGGGAATTGCAGGTTGCACAAGTCCCGGCCCGGTGTCATCACGCATCCTTTTCTTCCATTCCCCCATGGGGACTTCATCAACGTTAGCCATTGTGATAGCTAACTCTTCTTCGGAATCGGTTTCGTGCTCGGAAGTATGCTCTTCTTCTTCCTTGGTCTCGTACTCGATATCTTCTTGAATTGGTTCTTCAACTGTCAACGAGGCACTGGATGCTCCTGATTTGCTGCTCTTCTTCTTGCTGAACACAGATTTTAAGTTTTTAAGTGGTGAGTTCTTTGAAGATGTGGTTTCTCCAACGGCTTTTCCTTTACTTCTTCTTAGTGCGGATTCCGAGTCTTCCAAAGGAGGTACCAGAGGTGTATCAGATCCTCGGGTCATGAAACAACTGAAAAAAACGAAACAAAAGAAACGAAACGCGTAAAAAGAACAAAAACGGAATAAAAAAATAAAGCTGAAACAGCGATGTACTCGCCGAGTCGGCGCGAATGCACTCGGCGAGTTCAAAGCAAAAACTGAAAAAAATTTCTAGTTATTCTAAAAACAGAATTTTATTCAAACTATTTCTACTTACTGACTTACTTTGTAAATAACTTTGTGTAAGATAAATCTCACAAAGGATCGATTAAACTAGAATTTAATAGTAATTTTAGAACCGTTCCCCGACAACGGCGCCAAAAACTTGATGTGTGTAAACTCACTTAGTTTTAAACCTACTTTTAATTATCAAATAACACACAAAAGGCAGTGAACCTATCAATTGTGGTATAGCTAAATAAGAAGGGTATCGAACACAGGGAACGGCAAATTAAACTAAAAACTAATTTAATCTAAGTTAATTAAGAAGTAGGGATTTTTCTCTAGTTTTACAAGACTAGAAACTTACTAACTATTACTAATTTAAGACTAGAAAATAACGATTTAACTAGATTCAATAATTGGAAAGGAACTTCTGTTTAGTTCAACTTGGTTAACTCTATGGTTGATTTCAAGGTAATAGTGCAATGGATTAATTCTTTCGTTGGTTACCGATTCAAGTGATTAGATTCGTATTCACTACCCTAATCCTGAGCAAATATACTAACTTAAACAGTGGCCAATTGTCTAATTTAATTATATTCACTAGATTAATTATTCGGGTTAAGTTAGACTTGCAATAGTTAGCTAATTTATTCTTTTAATTAACTTCTTGTTTGATGGTCATCTTACAAGCTTGCACATGAATTTACTCAATTTTCTTATTAATTCTAGTTTCATATTCATTAATCCTAGACATATAGCATAGTGATCACATAGCATATGAGGTCAATAATCGATAGATGTTCATGCTAATCAATTATCTACCTATTAACAGAACATTAATTATTATTCACACACAAGGTTCTTTAGCAAGCTAAAATAACAAAAATTCACCAACTTGGAATTAATCCTACCAATCAATCAAACCATATTATCAACTTTGTATCCCCAAACAGAAGTCTAAAGGTTTTAGCTCATAATTAAAGTAAATAACAGCAAACAAACAAAGTCAAGTTGCTTAATCATAATGATAAAACAAAAGAATAAGCGGAATGATGAAATTTTGCCTTAATTACTCTCCGGAATTGAATTCTAGCTTCCTTCGTCGTCTTCTAGGGTTTTTCTGGCTTCTCAATCGTAGCAAAGTAATTCTGAATCATCCCAGAACTCTCCTCAATCGATCTGTGGAATTATCTTTAAATATACGAATCGACTCGTCGAGTCAAGTGGTGACTCGTCGAGTCCCTCTCACATTCCCCGTATTGCGATAACTCTCTGGGATCCCGAGTCATTATCTTCTCGATTCTTCGATTGGACTCGCCGAGTAGTCGATCTGACTCGCCGAGTAGGTGCCATTTTTAGTGTTTTTCTTCTTTATTCAATTCTCGATCTTCTAACTGTTTCTCCCGCTTCCTTTCGCTTCCGAGCTTCATCTTTGGACTGAAAAACATAATTTAACACTTTTAAGTACCTTTTGTCCATAATATGCGATAATTAAGCTAATAAATGAATAAAAATGTATACTTAATATGAACTAATTATACACATATCAATATCCAAAGCTTTCAGGGTATTCAATCTTTCAAGGCAAGTTGTTGTTACTCATGTGACTTTTGATGAAGACTCATTCATTCACGACCAAATTGATCACCCTTCATCAATTCTGAATGAACTTAGTTACAATCCTTCAGACCATGTTCCTAATTTCTTTCCAAATGAAATTGAGTCTATTATTCCCAATGTCGATCAAATTATCAGTTCTCAACCTATCTCTGAAGACTAGCATGTCGTCTCTGAAGAAGTTGAGCCATCTAATCAAGAATATTCTGTTCCAAATAATATGAATGAATTTTCTGATTCTAGAATTTTTTGAGGTCATCCTAAATCTCAAATCATTGGAGATGTAAATTCTGGGATTCTCCGTCGTTGTAGAGTCAACAACAACTTATGCATGTTTGTGAATTTTGTCTCGATGATTAAACCAAATAATGTCATTGACGCCCTGAAAGAAGATGAGGATGAGTTGAATGAATTTGAACATCACAGTGTGTGGACTCTTATTCTAAAGCCTCAAGTAAAAACTATCATTGGCGCTCGTTTGGTATTTAGAAACAAGATGGATGAAGATGGGATCGTCATAAGAAACAAAGTAAGACTTGTGGCTCAAGGTTTTTGTTAACTAGAAGGGTTAGACTTTGATGAAACATTTTCTCTTATTGCTATACTTGAAACAATTCGTCTGTTTCTTGCTTTTGCTTCAGTTAAGAACTTCAAATTCTATCAAATGGATGTTAAGACTACCTTCTTACATGAGGATCTTCAAGAAGAAGTCTTTATAAAGCAATCTCCAGGGTTTGAAAGCGAAGAATTTCGAAATCATGTATATGGTCTTGATAAAGTTGTCTATGGTTTGAAGGAGGCACCTAGAGCATGGTATGACACATTGGCAAGCTATCTTCTTGCAAGTGGATACAAACGAGGAAATACTGATAACACCTTGTTCATCAAGCATTTAGGGTCTCACATCATTCTTGATCAAGTGTATGTTGATGATATCATTTTCGGATCCACTGATGAGAAACTAAGTTCATAATTCGTTGAGATCATGACTAAGAAGTTTAAGATGAGCATGATGGGTGAACTAACTTTATTTTTAGGTTTGCAGGTTAAACAACTAACTGATGGAATTTTTGTTTGTCAAGCTACATATATTGTATACATTCTGAAGAAGTTTGGTTTTTCTGATTGCAACCCGACAAAGACTCTAATGTTCTCATCAGTGTCTATTGGCGCTGATCCAACTGGCGTTGATGTGAATGCAACTCTCTATCGAGGGATGATAGGTTCGCTGCTCTATCTTACTTCCAATCATCCTGACATTATGTTTGGTACCATATTTTGTGCATGTTATAGAGCAACTCCTAAGGAATCTCATCTTCTCGCTATAAAAAGAATTTTTCGTTACTTAAAGCATACACCCAATCTTGGGTTATGGTATCCTAACGATTTTGATTTCAAGCTGGTTAAATACACTGACTCCGATCATGGTGGATGTTGCATTGATCGTAAAAGTACTTCAGGAGGGGCTCAAATGCTTGGAGATAGATTGGTGAGCTAGTCCAACAAGAAGCAGACATCAGTTGCTTGTTCTACTGCTAAAGCTAAATATATAGTTGTTGGAAGGTGATGTGCTCAGATTCTATGGATTCAAAATCAGTTCTTGGATTATGGTCAAAACTTCTCAAAGACTCTTATCTGTTGCAACAACCCCAGCGCCATTCAGATGATACAGAATCTTGTGCAACATTCCAAAACCAGGTACATCGGTATCCGTCATCACTTCATCACGGGCATCAGTTAATAGGGAAAAATAGAGTTGTTCTACATTCCATCAATTGATCAGCTGGCTGGTGTGACATCCCCAAAATCACGGCCATAAAAGACCGATTTTGTTTATGCTTTATAAAAATCAGAGTACTTCATTTTATAAAAAGGTTGCGGAATTTGTTCCCAGAAAAACATGGTAAATACGTTATTAAAACATTTTTGAAGAAACGTATTTATTTCATTTTAAAATGTTTGGGATGTCATCGTTAATACCGAAACATAAGCATAAACAGAACTTACAATGATTTACACTAGTGATCTACATCTCTTTTAAATCTCTCAGTGTAATGTCACTTCACTTCGTCACCTGTGATATACATAAACTGAGTGGGTCAGGTTGGGAAACCTGGTGAGTACATAGGGTTTTCAACCCACAATAATATAATTACTATGTTCAATCAAACAATCAACCCAATTACCCATCCCCATTATCTTCTTTACTCTTTAAGGATTTAACCTAAGAGTCATCTATCCTGCATTCGTTTATTCCAAAGTCCCTTACCTCCAGGGTTATAGGACTGACACTAAATCCATAGCTGCCAATGTTTGTTCATAAAGCACTAATTCCATAGCTGCTATAGTCTATTCATCGGGTACTAAATCCATAGCTACCAGTATTTATCTAATAGGTACTAAGTCCATAGCTACCAATGTTCAACAGGTACTAAGTCCATAGCTACCAATTCCTACAGGTACTAAATCCTTAGCTACCAGCGTCTAACTAATAGGTACTAAGTCCATAGCTACCAATTCCCAACAGGTACTAAATCCATAGCTACCAACGTCCAAAAGGTACTAAGTCCATAGCTACCGTGTTTGTCCCATAGGCACTAAGTCTATAGCTGCCAATGTATGCTCACGTCATTTTCTATCTCTCATCATTCATCTACCCATCTCATACCCAACATTTTCGTATATATAAGATACGTATACAGTTTAAGTCCTTTAAAACATGTATAAAACGTTCAACCAGCATAGACAGCAAGTATTCAGATAATATGCACACATAGCACGTAGTTTATATAAAATACTTCATATCTATGTGTAAGATGAAAGGGACTATGCACTCACCTGAGTAGGTGGTGACTCAACACTCGAACAGCGCTTCGATACTCTCAAAACAATTTCCTTCGATAAAACCTAGTATCAATACCACTAGGGTTTAGTCTAACGATAACCACGACAAACTAATAGTCTGACTATTATTATTATTATTATATAAGCGTTAAATAACACTCAATATAACTCATAATAATAGCCCAAATACTCATTATAAGTTTCTAATAATGTTACTATATTAAAACATAAGCTATACTAAAGATGGGTTAGGCGTAGCTCACTTACAGCGGGTTTTCTCGAAAACCGGGCTTCGCTGGAGCAGCGTTCCCGAGCCGAAAGGCTCTTTTCTCGAAACTCCGGGAGCCTCGGGGCTTCCTTCGGGTGCTAGGGGGTTTACCTAGGCTTTTAGGGGGGTTAGGGACCTTAGAGAGAGAGTTTAGAGAGAGAAAGAAGAGGGTTGAGGGGTGAGGAAATGAGGGAACCCGGCACCTCTATTTATAGGGGAGAAATCTGATGGACTCGCCGAGTTGGTGCATGTGGCAACCTTCTGGTGGTGCCACGTGTCCAATTCTGGTGGTGCCACGTCACCCCCTATCGTGTATCAGCCTTCGAACTTAGAAAAATCATAACTTTCGCATACAAGCTCCGTTTTTGATGTTCTTTATATCCACGCGTAGGTAGAATCAAAATCTACAACTTTCGTTTAGACTCCGTCGGCTAACTCTCGACCGATCTCAAATTTAACAGTAGGAGGCGTTTAGACTGTTAAATGACCGCGAAGAATTCGTAACTCCTTCATACGAACTCCATTTTCGTCCATCTTTTTACCGTTGAGTTCCTATTAATGAGATTTTAAACTCTCATTTAGGTCGCGTAAGCCAAAAACCGCTCGAACTAAAATTCGAGTTTCGGGCTGTACACTGCTAAGCCGAATCTTAGAAAAATCATAACTTCCTCATACGAAGTCAGATTTGGGCGTTCTTTTTATCGACACTCTTAGTTTAACATTTTCTAAAACTTTTGTTTAGATTGCTAAAGCTAAATCTCGCTTTATCGTAAATTTACTATTTACGCTTCCCGGTGCCGTGTCGGTTTTGCCGTAAAACTTCGACGGGCCATAACTTCTTCGTTATAACTCGGATTTCGGCGTTCTTTATATGTACGGAAACCTTGTGACATATTCTACAACTTGATTAAGATTATTTATTTTAAATAACCTTTTGTCGAAAAGTCATTTTCGACCCCTATTGCCTCTAAATTGACTAGCCTGGATCTACGGGCGTTACAACTGGCATTTTCACCAAGGCATTGGACGAGATGACTCTAAACAAACTGATTGCAGATCTTGACATGCTTTCAATGACTTAATTGTTTTCTAACTTGTTTCGATTAACATCGATTCTATTTGCTTTCTAAAAAACACAAAAACACAAAAACAAGTGCTTCTTTTATTATGTTTAAAGATCTTTATATAGTTTTCTTAAGCTTTGCTTCTAACATTTACAAGCATTCTCTTTTCTTTCTTTTATCTATCTTTCAGGTCTATCTAAGATTTATTTGCACCTCCTTCCTCCAGAGTTTGCAAGAGTTGGAGTCTTCCAGAATGTTTTGAATGCTCTTGGTGTTGAGAAGAATAGTGGCATCATGTCCTCTTCTTTTTTATAATTCCCTCTTTCTCCTCCACTCATTGTTATGAATGCAAGGGGAAACCATCAAAACAATGAGTCATACTTTCATCTACTGACTCATAATCTAATAAAACCTCGAATTCCATCGTGTTGATCTTGTCAACATGATGGTTTCACAAATTTAATCTAGTTAAATCGTTGGTCACAACGACTATTTTCTACTCCTCTCTTGCTCTTGATGAACATGAAGCTTGGAATCCATCTGCAACATCTCATCGATTAATGGACTCATCATTCTTGGTTTTTGGTAAGTTTTTTTTGTACATTGATGTATTTACTCTTGCTTGTGTTTTCTTTTATAGCCATATTTGAAGGGTAGATATCTCGAAGAAAGGAAATTAATTAATGAGTATTCATTTCAAAAGATCTCCCTTTGGTGTTTTCTCTCAAAATAGTTTTCGCCTTTATGATTCTTTTGAAAAGGCTACATAGAGAGCTTCTGAAAAAACTATATATTCCTTTTTTACTATTTCTTATTTTTGACTAATGCTTATGCTTTTATTTTCTTGTATATTCTATCATGTACCATATTAAATGAATTGTTGGTGAACTTTATGTTGGGTTTTGGTCATAAGACATCCTATGTGCTCATACAAACCCTAAAGCTCGGATCTAGGTTTCTCTATTGTACATACTTTGAATCTAAGACTATGAACCCTAATTCTAGCATATGGAAATCAGAATTCACATGTAATTAGGTTTAAGAACATACCTTGATTGTTATATAGCAATAACAATCCAATTCCTCCTTGAATTGACCTTGGAAAGCTGAGAGTCACAAGTGTCACTCCTCTAATGGCTTACAAACACCATAAGCAAGTGGAGAAGGTATATAGAGAGAGGAGGGAGGTAGGAATTCGTTTCTAAGACTTCTTGGGAAGGGATCCACGAATTCATGACCTTGGGGTTGTTTATATAGGTGTAGAGATAGGGTTTCAGTCATTATCCTTATTTAGTTGATTATCCATTAAGCAACCAATAAGATAATCCTTGAATCCTTATCATACTCGAATTCTAAGGCTTTCCAACCTTAAATTCGTCCACCATACTTATAAGATAATTCTTACCTTATTTTGTAACTATCACATAATTACAAATCAGCCCCTCTAGTTTAATTAATTTCATTTGATCACAAAACTAATTCTTAATTAATTATTGACCAATATTAATTAAACAAATATGATTTCTCCTTTAATATATTATTCTTATAACATATTAATAAATCATATTATTCTCTCTCTCTTTATTCATTTCCCCAATCAAGTTGCTTTGGTGAAGGCAACCCAAAAGGACCATGCACCATCGGGTCAAGTACATACCAAAATAGTTATGGACTTAGACACTAGTCTAACAGTCTCCCACTTGGATAAGTCTAATAACTATTTAGCGTATGACTTCAGATCCCGATCTGCAATCGTAGCTTTCCAAAGCCGCTGTCAACTCTGATCATATCAAATACGCGTGTCCTTAGATAAGGGATCATATATTCCTCCATTCTAGATATCATATGAGATATGATTTGAAATCATTCTCTTTGTACTATATCTCGATTCCGATTTATGATGACAGACTAATTGAACAAATCAAATTAGCCCTAGCCCGGCCGAGCATTTACGTTTGTCATCACTAAACCATCGAGGGGCCCAAAGATATCGCTTTTATCCTACTTTGAATAAAAGGAACGGATAAACTTTGATACAATGCTTGCTTGTACTCACGCACCGAATCACACACAACAATATGTTTTATAACACCAAGTTACTGGTGCGTTTACATATTATCAATGTGCAACCGATTCGCAAGATACAACTCACACATCTCAGTTTCAAGAATATAAGATGTTATCGTCTCACCAATCACTCGTGATACAATCCATGGAGTGATCCAAGTGAGCGTGGGTCTAATCCAATGCTCAAATCACATTCATAAGCACTCATGAACGTTGCAGCAAACTCTTGCTTATGTCTAATACTCTTTTAGACAATCCACACACCAATTCACGACAGTCTTCATTCATATCTACTTCCAACATATGAACGACTGTGGCCCGTTTGAATAATTCGATTATTCTTAATAAACTCAATTATTCTGGAAGTCAAAACATGCAAAGTGAAACACAAGAATAATACTAATCCCATATGGCCTCAAACCTTTGAGTATAAATAAAACGCCTTTTATTTATCACCATATTGATTACTCATTATTTGTCATTTCGGGTAATCAACTTCTTACTTGAATTCCAACACTTGTCCCATGCTCGTAACATGCACACAATGTTTACCTATGGTTCTTACTTTGTGAAATAGATCATATTGAACACATTTCCAATCCTTCTCATTTCACAACTCCAAATCCGTTTTTCATAAGTCAAAGAATATCCAATTCTTGCTACTTATAGAATATGCTAGATTCTAACATTCTATGCAACTTATCCTTTCGTAATGTCACTGCACCAAAGTCACAAAGACTATTGCCAATGATATTACAAAGTCCTCTATCGGAGATTGTTACAAGACAATTCCATAGACGTGATGTCTCTCACTCAAAGTACATTCTTTGAACATCCTTTTGCATAGAAGTTTCTAATCTAGTCATAGATTTTCAATATTCAATTCCCAATATGGACACACTTCCATATTTTCCATGTGACAACTCATTCTTAATAGTATCTTATCTATTCGTAATGATGTCGATATGGTCCATCCAATATGGAAACATTTCCATATTTTCCTATACTATACTTCCAACTACTCACAAGCGACCAATCCTCGTCGAACTTTGGGTTGTCCTTTGATAGTTGTTTAATTGTTTTAGTCAAAACCAATTCTAGTCCCTTTTCCCTCTAAATGCGCTCGACATTTGGAAAATTTTAGAATGGTCAAACATTAAAGCATTTGCAATCGATCCTATACCCGAAGCGTATGGGACACGACGCATAATGTTTTATTTGCTATGTTCTCAAAATTCGAATTGTGAAAAGGGATGCCGTAATCATAATCGAAATTTTAAGAACACACTTTGTACTTTTGACTAAATTTTATTAACATTTCTCAACCTAAAATTTTAGATTTGAAATGAAGCATAATATTCTCTCCCTTAATTATAGCAAAACAACCTTTCAACTCTTACAACTTTGCAAAATATGACTCTTGTTTACTATAATTAATATTGCTATCCTTGCAATACTTGCCTTAATCATCATACAATCATAACATTTATGCTCCAACTATCATGATGATTATTATAAAACATAACACTTATGCTCCCACTAGCTTCGACATGTATTTATAAACATCTTAGCTTTCAGAAAAACAATACTTATTGAATTTCTTAAGTTTATGTTTCTAATACTTAATGCTTTGATAATCTTTTATCAAGGCTTTTTGAACTTATACACCTTTGCCTTCGATAGTTCATATGTGTGTCTAAACAATTAAGACTAATTGCCAAAACTCACAATTCAAATTATGGAAAGGGATGCCGTAACCATGATTGAATTTGAGAATGCAATTTTACAATCACTATCTTCTTAAAATCTCTCTTAGTGAAAGCATTTCTTCACAATCATTTTCATGAAGGAGGAAATCTTATGACACTTAGATTTGATCGGTGTATGTGTTCCTATCCACGTGAATTTGTTAAAACTAAAGTTTACGACAAATTCAAACTCATATGGACCGAACTTTCTTGATCTCGATTTCTTGCCTTTATGGTAGCACAGCTGCCCACCATGTCTTCCAAGTAGCTAAGCAGCTCACCCTTTCCTATCAATGTACCTTTCATTGATTAAGGTGCTTTGCCTTTTATGCGTTCAAAATGAGAACTCATAGAACTCACATGCATAATTAACTCGATTGGATTGGCACAGAATCAAAATAATGTCAACACGATAGGTTGTAAACCTCAACTCATGTGCTAGTGATGATCGATAAGGTTTATTTGATTTGTTCTTGAAACCTTTCAAGACCATTAAGACTCCCACTGACTCCTTGACATATAAGATTCTCTTGTCAAAACATTTCTTGACAAACAAATATTCAAGAGTTAGTGTAGCTTTTATCAAAACACTTCATAAATTGGTCCAAGTTGGTCTTTGTCTTATTCAAGACATCACAATCTTACCACATTTAATGAAAGTTACAAACCTTCTTAATACTTATCACTCATTGTCACAATCTTAACTTTAAGATTTATCATTGGAACGAAGTATGATTGACTTCTTGATTTAACCATTTCTTCAATTCTTGATTCCTCTTCTTAGACATACAATTGTACTAAGACTCACTTAGAGGATCAATTGAGATATGGTTCTTAATCACTAAGACATATCATAAAGCATAAAAGATACTCTCCCTTCTTCTTAGAATGGAGAAACTTTTATCTTTCTGCCTACTTGATTCTTCTTATTCTTTCTGCTATTGATCTAAACCCTTTAATCAATTCAGAATTACACTTAGTCTTGTAAGTATAATCATATTTACTAAACCTTTAGTAAATCATGACGAATATCTTTGTTACTCTTATGGTGGTCTTGATCAACATGCAACTTTGTGTACTCGATCTTCTAGTCCTTCACTTGACACTTGGTCAACGAATTGGTCTAATTTCCAAATATGAAATTTCTCATTGATCGTGCAACCAAGTTGCATGATTCCAAATTTCTGTCCAATTGAAACTTGGGCGATGAGAAAACTCTCCCTATTTGGTAAATTCTTGACTTTTCCATAAACACCATAAATAAGAATCATATCCATTTGTTGTAGAAATATGCAAACACCAATTTTCATAACGATTTCATTGCAAGGAAATAAATAAATAAATAAGTCAAACAAAATTTTATTTTGTTTATAAAAGCAGCGGAAAAAATTTGTCCTTACAATGCAAAATCCACTGAAAACTATGTACAAAAGAAAATTTCTAACAACTCTATCATAACTTTCTAAGCTCAAAATCTAATCTTCAAGTCCATGCGATCGAGATCCATCTCTTGTGATTAGATTCATCTTGCTCTCTTATCAAGCTTCCTTTCCTTTCACCGACCTTACAAAACACTCAAATGTAATCTTATTACATCATGTATTAAGAATCAATGAGTAGGAACTTAATGGAGTTAGATATTGGATTTTTTACCTAAAGCGCAGTCATACCTTTGACTCTCCCATCTCTTAGATCTCTTAGGTAATTAGGGCAACTTCGTCTCCAATGCCCCTTCTCTTGGCAATAAAAGCAAATTTACTCTTTTGGAACAACATATGGAACTACTTCAGACATCGCCTTTCTCTTATGATCAACCTTTTCGATCATTGCATGTCTTTCATTGCCATTGTCTATATCCATAGAGTTCTTGAAGGCAGATTCACCAATCAACTTTGTTTTTCTATTGCGCCAAACCATTGCTGATTCGACAGCAATAAGCATATAGGTGAGATCTATAAGGGTCACGTTGTGGTTCGTCATATAGTACTCTCTTACGAACTCACTATATGAGTTGGGAAGTGACTGAAGAACCCAATTAACAGCCATCTCTTCACTAACAACGGATCCCATCATTCTTAGTTTATCAATGCGCGACTTCATCCCTAGGACGTGTGCACACACCGACTTTCCTTCTTTATGTTTACTTGTCAATAGGGCTTGAGCGATATTGAACCTTTCAATTTTACAATCTTGTGGGTTAGGGAGAAAAATTGGAGGAGGAGGAGGAAGTGAAGCATGATTTCTTGTTCCTCGATCGAATCGTGGAATACCATCTTCATGTGGAATGCTTGTTCCACGGGATTTGAGAAGACCATAGTTGTCGAACTTTGACATCTACAAAACGGGAGAAAACGAATTCAAAGTAGTTGATAGATTGAGTCCTTAGTAAATCACCCAAATGAAATACTAAGGCTAGGACCCAACACAATATTCCACAACTCGGGAGAGGGATGCCGTAACCCTAATTGTAGAATATTTGAAGGTAAGTGAATGACGATTCACTAATTTCCACCATGAAAAACGAAAAGAAATTTATGTTTTAAATCTATGAAAACTCCTAGATCCTTTGAGATGCATTGAACTTTCAATGGCATGTTTATATCTCGATATGCCCCTCTAGTTTGTGACTGGGATGCCGAGGATCACAAAGCGGGTGTGAATAACCATGCAAACTTACATGGTGCCCTCACATGTTACAGTCACCTATTCGATGTGCCGGTAAACCACACACGCTCCACCGAACTATGACAAACATTGAGTCACCCTTTGCTACCTTTGCTTAGACCCATTTAGTGTGCCGGTTAACCACACACGCTCCACTAACGTCTTCGCAAGGGCACAAAGTGTAATTTCATGGAATTGCATCAATTCACTTTTGCCTAAGTAACTAAGATTGGGAATTTTATGAAAAACATTTAGTTACTTTAGTAATTCATTATACTTATAATGGAAGGTTTCGTCCTATCCTACCCGTTCGGCTAACGACCCTCCACTAGTCAAGAGTGCGGTGGGTAAGAGTGGATACCCATTCAATCGCCATTTTATAGGCAATTTCCTTAAACACCCCTTATAGACCAGCTTCGTGAATGAGGCCTACTAACGGTAAGACTGACCTTTAGTTATACATATATATAATGTTAGACTTTTAATGTTATATATAGTATAGGGTGTATTTTATAACTTTTAAAATAGTATGTGGTTAACTATAACAATTATACTTTCAATTAAATGGTTAACCTAAACTTTTATGGATTTATTAAATCTCTTTTAATTATACACCTTAATTAATTAATAAAACCATAAGGGTGTATTTGAACTTTTTCAAAACTAGGGTTTTAGAATTTAACATTCCTAATTAACTTTTAATCAACTTTTAAATTCCAAAACTTGAGGGCAAAGTTTGAAACATTTCAAATATTAGGGTTTAGAATTTAAATATGCATCAAAATTAAACTATTTAATCAAAATTTAAATTCCATAACTTGAGGGCAAATTTTGAAACATTTCAAACATTGGGGTTTTAACTATTTAAATTTCAAAACAACAAAACCTTTGGGTTCAAATTTAAACTATAAAACTTAAAGGGATAAATTGAAATTATTTCACAAGATAATTCAAATCTAAATTACAAATAATCAAACTTTATCTAATAAACAAGTGATTATCTATATTTTGACAATTATCTTCTATTTAGGTAAGGATAATCACATGATAATGAAAAAATTCGGATTTTATCACAAAAACGAGTTTATGGTAATTATCCAAAACCAAAATAGGAAGAAAATCGCGAAAACGAGCTGTCAGACACTTTGACTCGTCGAGTCTGGGCTTGGACTCGTCGAGTCCAGCTGACTCGGCGAGTTCACCAAGTGACTCGGCGAGTCAAACCTTCAAAACTCAAAAAAATCGATTTTCAGTGCTTATTTCGATCAAATATGCATCAATACAATAGAAACCAATCAAGGCTCTGATACCACTGTTGGGTTTTGGTCATAAGACATCCTATGTGCTCATACAAACCCTAAAGCTCGGATCTAGGTTTCTCTATTGTACATACTTTGAATCTAAGACTATGAACCCTAATTCTAGCATATGGAAATCAGAATTCACATGTAATTAGGTTTAAGAACATACCTTGATTGTTATATAGCAATAACAATCCAATTCCTCCTTGAATTGACCTTGGAAAGCTGAGAGTCACAAGTGTCACTCCTCTAATGGCTTACAAACACCATAAGCAAGTGGAGAAGGTATATAGAGAGAGGAGGGAGGTAGGAATTCGTTTCTAAGACTTCTTGGGAAGGGATCCACGAATTCATGACCTTGGGGTTGTTTATATAGGTGTAGAGATAGGGTTTCAGTCATTATCCTTATCTAGTTGATTATCCATTAAGCAACCAATAAGATAATCCTTGAATCCTTATCATACTCGAATTCTAAGGCTTTCCAACCTTAAATTCGTCCACCATACTTATAAGATAATTCTTACCTTATTTTGTAACTATCACATAATTACAAATCAGCCCCTCTAGTTTAATTAATTTCATTTGATCACAAAACTAATTCTTAATTAATTATTGACCAATATTAATTAAACAAATATGATTTCTCCTTTAATATATTATTCTCTCTCTCTTTATTCATTTCTCCAATCAAGTTGCTTTGGTGAAGGCAACCCAAAAGGACCATGCACCATCGGGTCAAGTACATACCAAAATAGTTATGGACTTAGACACTAATCCAACACTTTAAAGTTCTAGACTACAACTTAACTCTATGATACGGAAGTTAAACCACTTTTTGTTGATGAGTTAACACCGTTTATGATTCATGCTAATTCCACCTCAGCGTGACTAAAACAATCCATTCTTTCCTTAATTTCTCCTTAATAAAACTTTATGATTCACTGTGATATACCACACACTGATAAAAATTTGAAACGATGTGCCGATGGTTAGTCTATGTACCGTAGACTATTACACGCACCAACCCCTTCTTGCCCTTACATTCTTCTTTAAAGCTTTATGACTCAACGCATGGTACCATACGCTAATGAGAACATGAAAAATCTATGACGATGGTTAAGCTAAAACACCACGGCTTATCACACACATCAATCCATTCTCTCTATATATTCTTTTTTAGAATTTTATGATTCAACGTATAAATCCAGACACTGATGAGAATTCAAAAAATCTGTGCCAATGGGTATATCATTGTCTGTGATATATTACACGCAACTATCCACTCTTTCCCAAAAATTCTTATATTGAGAAGTTAATGATTCACTATATTAGCCATTACACTGACAAAACTTCGACACTCTTTGCTGATGGGTACATTTCACACTAGAATGTTTTACACACATCATACTACTATTGCCCTTTTTATTATAATAAAAATGATTAATGAGTAAGCGTATGAAACCACACACTGATGAAATCTCGCAATACTATGTCAGTGGATGGTAGTTCAAACCCACACTATCAGGAGACATCAAAAACTTACTGGATTACAAGCTGCAACAAGCTACAACTTTGATACGTTGATTGCTTCCTCTATTCCCATATTTATCGCCAATGTCAAAAGGGGGAGAAACTTTCTATATGTGAGAAACAATTAAATGTTACTGATCTAAAGAAAAGCAAAATATAAGGAGGGGGGAGCTGTTAGCTGATATCAACACTCTATCAATTGATCATCTATTCGTCCGTTGCATCTCATAAACACATCTGGCTCTACTGTTGTTAATCAAAAGTGGGAAGAGTCACACTTTCTCAGTGGGAGCATTCGTTAAAGCTAAAGAAATTTCAGTCTTGCTCTCAGAGGGAGCACGAGTTGAAGAATCTACTGAAGATTAGTTTTGACATCATCAGATTGGGGAGATTGTAAGGTCATACCTTATGATCTGAAGAGTCAAATACTTTATACGCTAACTGCCAATGCCAACGTCAACATCAGCATCAACACCAACACCTCAAGCCTTATCAGCTTCAATGTGTAGTTATATAATCTTATGTAACTTTGTATATTAGGTAACTATACAAATTTATATATAGAATAGATAACAGATATGACATCTTTGTGATGAGGATCGGTTCTTAGTCTAGATTAGATACAATCCCTTCAATTAAGGGATACACTTGTATAGATTAGTATATATTCAAAATTAGGGTAAAACCTAATGTTACCGCCTTGTTGACCGTCTTTGTGGCAACCCGTTTTCTTAGTGAAAACAAACCATTTCTTGGTGAAATAGAATTTGGTGAATACTTCGTGTTATTTACTTTTTTTTGTTCTTTAATTGCTTATATTAGTTTGTTCTTGTTTATTATACTTGAAGTGTATCCAATCGATACAAACCTTCAAATGTGTTTGGCAAAGGAAAGAAGAATAGAACGTGATCAAGCTTCTAACCCTAACGTAGACCCGGAGGTTGAAATCGCTTCCTATAGTGACACCAATATTGAAGTAGTTCCCGATTCTATCCCCGACGCTTGCCAAGAGATTGCCGAAACCCCACCCCTACAACAAAATCCACCAGTCATAAACCAAAATCTAATGGTGGAAGGAGAAGAATCTCCTAAGAGAACCTTGAGACAAATGATGGAAACCGATGTTACACAAACTCCAATTGGTATCAATTACCCCGTTTTGGAAGGATGATCGAAATTAAAGTCAATCCTAGTTCATCACTTTCCAACCATTCATGGATTGGAGAATGAAGACCCTCATAAGAACTTGAAGATGTTTCACATTATTTTCACCAACATGAAGCCACAAGGATCAACCGATTACCAAATCAAGTTAAGGGCATTCCCCTTCTCATTGGCCGATAGAGCAAAAGATTGGCTATTTTATCTTCCACCGGGATCGATAAACTCATGGACTGACATAGCAAGAAATTTTCTTGATAATTTCCATCCCGCCTCAAGAGTCTCAAGTCTTAGAAATGAGATTTGTAGAATCCGTCAAGGTCAAAATGAGACTTTCCATTATTATTGGTAATGGTTCAATAGCTTGTGTCAGAGTTTCCTACAACACCAAATTTCAGAACAACTTCTTACCGAACACTTTTGTAAAGGTTTATTATCAATGGAGAGAAGACTAGTCGATGCTTTTAGTGGTAGATATGTATTTAGTAAAATTCCTCAACAAACAAGACAATTCTTCAACACCATAGCTGCCAATTCTCAACACTTTTGCCCCTGCCAAGACATGAACAGAGACACACATCAAAAGCTCAATGAAGTGGTGACATCAAGATTAGAGGCACAATTTACAGATTTTACATTCGTTGTTCAAAATTTATCCATGGGAGGAACTCCACAAGTGATGGTATGTGGAATTTGTGCAACAACAGGGAATCCCATGAATATGTGTACTATTCTTCAACAAGATGCGGAACATTTAAATGCCACTGGAGAATTTCAAAACTACCACAACAAACTATATGTTTAGCAAATGTTTATAACTCAAGTTGGAAGCCGAATCCCAATATGAGCTACAACCCAAGACTATTGCCTTAAAATTCATTGGTTAGACCTTCTTACCCACCACAACAACCCCATTACCAATATCCATAACCCCACTATCAATCCAAACCACACCCTTCACATCATCACTAACAACCTACTCAATCCCAATCTAGTAGCTCTAGAATGTCCCTTGAAGACATTGTCAAGTCTCTTGCCACTAGCACCCACCAATTCCAAACAGAGACAAGAACTTGTATCTCCAACCTTTAAGCAAAAGTGAGTGATATAGTTACATCCTTAAGCAAGTTGGGGGTCCCGTTTCAAACTACCTTCTCAAACCGAAAAGAACCCAAATGTCAATGTGGTGGCCTTGAGAAGTGGTAAATAAAGAGGAAAGAGTAGCTCAAAGAAGAAGTTAAGGGAAGATGAGAAAGAAATAGAGATCACTCCCATTAGAGATCACATTGTCAAGAATGATTCACAACCCAATGCTCCAAATAAGAATACCCCTCTAGACACTCCAACAGCCACTCAACCACCATTCCCCTCCTGAGTTGCAACTTCAAAAAAGAATGCAGAGGAGAAATAGATCTTGGAAACCTTCCGAAAGTTGGAGGTAAACATTTCCTTGATGTAATCAAACAAATCCCTAGATATCCAATTTTTTTCAAAGAACTTTGAAAAAATAACAGAAAATTAAAAGGTGATGAAAAGATTTCAATGAATGAAAATACATTTGCGTTTTTACAAAGAAAAATCCCACCTAAATGAAAAGAACTTGGAATGTTTACGATTCCTTGCAAAATAGTGGATGTCACATCTAGTAGTGTCATGATTGATCTTGGTTCTCTATTAATGTATTTCCTATTCGGTATATGAATATATAAATTTTGGGCCTTTAAATGAAACGAGTGTCATAATTTCACTTGCAGATAAATCAAGTGTTTTTCCTATGGGTGTCTTAGAAGATGTTTGGCGCAAGTGAATTAATTTTTCTTCCCGACGGATTTCTATGTGATTCATTTAGAGGAACAAGTTCCTCCAAATCGGCTCTAATCTTAATTGGAACACTGTTTTTGAAAACGGCTAGGACAAAGATTTATGTGTATATAGGTAATTTAACAATGGAATTTGATGGTGAAACAATAAGCTTTAATATTTATGATGTTATGAGATATCCTAGTGATGTCTCATCTTTATATATTTTTTATGTTGTTGAAACACTAACCTAAGAGTTGTTTGAGTTGACAAATGGTGACATGTTGGAGATGATTCTAAGCAAAGGGTTTGATTGTGGGAAGCAAACCAAGAAATTGAAGCTTTATTCTCTAGATCTGGAAGTTGAAAAGTTGGTTAACAATTTGGAGGTGAATAAATCCACAAGGTTTGATGTTGATTAAGTTGAGTTGCCTCTAACACACAAAAAGTTACCACCTTCCATTATTCAACCACCGGAATTGGTATTAAAAGTTTTATCTCAACACTTGAAGTATGCGTATTTGGGAAAGAATGAGACTCTTCTGGTTATCATATTTACTCATCGAACCGATCTTGAAGAAGAGAAACTCCTCAAGGTGTTGAAGTAACACAAAGAAGCTATGGTTTGGACGATTGTGGATATCAAAGGATTGAGCCCCTCCAATTGTATGGATAAAATTTTGATGGAGGATGAGTGCAAGCCAAGTAGGGATGCACTAAGAAGATTGAATCTACCCATGATGGAAGTTGTGAAGAAAGAGATACTTAAGCTTGTTGATGTGGGGATGATCTATCTAATATCAGATAGAAAGTGGATGAGCCCGGTTTAAGTGGTGAAAAAAGAAGATGGGAATCACGGTGGTCGATAACAACAAAGGTATTATGGTCCCCACGCGTGTGCAAACGGGTAGAGAGTACAAGTACTAGAAAAGACAATTTCCCATTACCTTTCATTGATCAAATGTTAAAAAGGTTGGCCAAGAAATCTCATTATTGTTGTTTAGACGAGTATTCTGGTTTTCACCAATTCCCAATGGCACCGGAAGACCGAGAAAAAGACAACCTTTACATGTCCATTTGACACTTTTGCATACCGGAGAAATCCATTCGGATTGTGTAATGTTCAGTCTACTTTCCAATATTGTATGGTTAGCATTTTCTTGGAATATGTCGAAAACATAATTAAAGTTTTTATGGATGATTTTACGGTATACGAAAACTCCTTTCAAGAGTGTTTAACCAAGCTCGCAATGATTTTGAAAACATGTATTGAAACAAATTTAGTTTTAATTTTTGAAATGTATCATTTTATGGTGAGCCAAGGTCTCATTCTAGGTCACATTGTGTCAAATAAAGGAATCGAGGTAGATAAGGCTAAAATTGATGTTATTCAAAGCTTACCTTACCCCAATTATGGTCACGAAGTTCGTTCTTTTTGACGTCATGCGGGTTTCTATTGAAGGATCATAAAATACTTGTCAAAGATAATAAGACCATTGCGCCACATCTTGCAAAAGGAAGTTGATTTCGATTTCCATGAGGCGTGCAAAGAGGCTTTTGAAAAGCTCGCAGATTTGCTTACATTTGCCCCCATCATTCAAGAACCAAATTGGGATCTCACCTTTGAGATCATGTGTGATGCAAGAAACTATGCTATAGGCTTCGTTTTGGGTCAAAAGAATGGAAAAGCCTCACATGTGATCTACCATGCATCAAGGACACTAGACAATGTTCAAAGCAACTACTCTACCACGGAGAAGGAGTTATTGACCATAGTATTCGCTTTGGAGAATTTTAAGCAATATATAATTGGTAGCAAAGTCATTGTGTATTCGGATCATGCGAATCTCAAGTTCTTGATGACAAAGAAAGATGTAAAGACAAGACTCATCTGGTGGATCTTATTATAGCAAGAATTTGATTTGGAGATTCGGGACAAGAGCGGATGCAAAAATCTTGTTTCCGACAATTTAAGGCCGATCATTTCAAATGAAAATCCTCTCCCATTAAGGGACGAGTTTACGAATGAGAATCTCTTTTCCCTTAATCAATCTATTCCTTAGTATGCCATTATCTTTATTTTTTTCACAAAAGGTATCCTGACACATTCACACGTGCTCAAAAATATATATATTGAAAAGTGATGCAAAATACTATGTGTAGGATGAACCTTATTTGTAGAAACATTGTCCCGATCAAATCATTAGGATATGTGTACCCAAACAAGAGCAACAAACCATTTTGAAATTTTATCAAGAACTTGCTTGTGAGGGACACTTCGGACCTAATCAGACTTTGAGAAAGGTTCTTAAATGTGGTTTATTTTGGCTAACCATGACACACAATTGATATTTGTTTTGTAAAAGTTGTGAACGGTGCCAAAGAACACGGAATCCTTCTCAAAAGAATCAAATACCACAAAATCCAATCCTTGTTTGTAAAGTTTTTGACATATAGGGGATTGATTTTATGCACCATTTTCCCATCTCATTTGGAAATGTTTACATCTTGCCCGCGGTTGACTATGTTTCTGAATAGGCTGAGGCCAAAGCCACAAAGATTGGATGATGCCAAAATGGTTATCGGATTTTTAAATTCTAATGTTTTTTTGAGATTTGGTGTGCCTAGGGCCTTGATTAATGATAGAGGGACGCATTTTTACAAGAAGATGATGGATGCTTTATCGAAGAAGTACATTGTGACCCATAGTGTCTCCACGACCTATCACCCACAAACGAACGGTCAAGAAGAGGTTTTGAATCAGGAAGTCAAGTCCATCCTTGAGAAAATGGTGAATTCAACAAGAAAGGATTTGATTCTATGGCTTGATGATGCCTTATGGGCGTACCGAACCGCTTACAAGACCCCGATAGGCATGTCCCCATTTAGATTGGTCTTTTGAAATCCATGTCATCTTCCTTTTAGAAATGGATAACCGCGCATTTTGGGTAGTCAAACAATGAAATTTCAACATTGATGGAGTGGGAAGACTAGGAATCTTCAAATTCAAGAGTTGGAAGAATTGACAAAATGATTCCTATGAAAACTCGAGAATTCATAAAGAGAAAACGAAGCTTTTTCCATGAAAATTCCATCTCCTGGGAGCATTTTGAACCGGGAGACAAGATCTTACTTTACCATTCATGATTGAAGTTATTTCCGGGCAATTTAAGATCAAGATGGATTGGGCCTTTTATTGTGATAAAGACCTTTGACCATGGAGTGGAGGAGATTTAAAGTGAAGAAACGGGACAAATCTTCAAAGTCAATGAGAGCCGTTTGAAGCGATTCTATGAACGTTTCAATGAAAATGTCGTAGACGTTGTCCATTTGGACGTCCCGAGGTGTTAAATCAAAGTTTGGAGGACGTCTGGCCAAAGACGTGAAAGAGGGGAATTTTTGGAAAGCATTGTTCTTTTGTGTTTTTAATGTAACAACCCAAAAACTTAGGTAAAAAAATTTACTTAATAATTAGAATTCACATCCATATTTGTTTTTCTGAAATTCCATTACATAACATATTGTTCAAAAGATCAGAGTATCCAAAACAACTAGTGTGGAAATATTGGAGAGTGCACGCGGTGCCATCGAGCCGGGCCTTGCCCTTAGAACCAGAAGTACCTGAAACACCCAATAAAACTGTAAGCACACACTTAGTGAGTTTTTACCAAAGCACATAAAACACATAATCACATAATGTCATGCACATATATACAATTTTGCCATGGACTCCCTCCATGGTCTTCATTTGGAATGCCACGGGCTCCCCCCATGGTCTTGCCAAGTGTCATCGGCTCCCCCCATGGTCTTCACATAAGTCAACACATATAACAATTAGCAAAACCATTGCATACTTAATTACTAAAAATCTCATATCAATTAATGGGCCGACTTTGGTGCCTTCGACCCACGAGTGTAGTGAGAAGACTCGCCTCAATCTGCTGAACAATAGCTACTTGACTACTAGTCCAAAATCTCACCCTAAACAATTATACAAATGACCCTAATTAGAGTTATAACACAACCTAGCCAAAAAGGCCTACAATCCTAAGTCCAAATCCCTCCATGAGGGCCCAAAAGTATTTCCTTCATTAATGGGCCTATGGATAAAGTCTAAATCTATAATGGACCACATGGCCCACTAAGGCCCAAACATGACATCAATAGCCCAAAGAAATTCTCAAGGCCCAACATCTCCAAACGGTCTAGGCCCAAAGCTAAGTGAAGTCCAATTGGCCCAAAAAGTCCACCGAAGCCTAACTCCCACAGCAGAGCGTACGCCCGACGTACTTTAGAAGTACACAAAGCGGATTGGGTTACTCGGCTGTACACGCAACGTACAGGTTGGTATGCCCAACTGATAAAGGACATCCTCCATTAAGTGCTTAATACATGAAGACTTTACGATCCAATTTCTTATCTAGGTCGTTTTTAAGGTCCTAGGTCATAAATTTGGCAACTTTATACCCTTGCATGCCATGAGAGAACCTAACACCTTATTTAATCCATTAAGTCTCATTTTAAGCTCTTAAACACATGCAAGAAGCCACCACACCCATCCAGCTATCATTTTTATGCTTTAAATCGGACAAGGGGGCCTAAATCTAACACTCCTAACTTTTGGAGTTGCCCAAAGTCGCCATAGAAGTTTCATGAACCAAAAAGGGACTCTAAACCAAACCCTAACTCAACTATTCATAAACAAGAGCAAGGTTTGTCTTTTTACCTCCACAAGCTTCCCAATGTGCTCCAAATGCAGGATCCAAAAGCTTTTCCACGTCCAAGGCTTGCTTCTACTCCTTTCTCCTTGCTAGATTAACAAAAGGAGGTGTTTGAGGCACTCACAAGCTCAAGAAACACACATAAAGGATTTTAGGGTTTTAGGGACGTTTGAAAGTGATGGAGGCTGGTTAGAGTAAGGTTCAAATGGCTTAAGGATGTTTAAAGAGGTCACAAGTCCTGGAATTAGGGTTTTAGTCATCATCCACGTACGCCCCGCGTACATGCTCGTACTCCTAACATATGAGCCTCAGCCACCCGATGCCCACACACGTGTACACCAAGCACACCTAAATGTACACCCAACGTACGGAAGGACCTTTTGTTGCCAAAAACGGAATACATGAGGGTAAACAATTGAATACCTAGCTTGGAGTGTTACAACTCTCCCCCATTTGAACTAGACTTCATCCTCGAAGTCTATTGTCGCAAATAGGTATGGGTAATGCTCTTGCATCTTGTGCTCCGACTCCCAAGTCCGTTCGGAGCCTTTCTGGTGCTGTCATTGCACCTTCACTAGCTTCACCACCCTGTTACGAAGAGCTTTAGTTTTTATATCCAACACTACAATGGGCTTCTCCACATAACTCAGGATCCTATCCACCTGAATATCATCCAAGGAAATAACCGCGGCCTCATCTGCAACACACTTCCGGAGCTAGGACACATGGAAAGTGTTACGGATATGACTGAGCTCATGTAGAAGATCCAATCGATAAGCAAGCTTGCCAACTCGGGCAGAAATCTTGAATGGACCAATGAATCGGGGCCCCAGGTTACCCCTCTTCCGAAACCGAATGACACATTTCTAGGGTGACACCTTCAACAACACAAAATCTCCTACCTGAAACTCGAGATCTGATCTGCACCGGCCAACATAGCATTTCTGACGGCTTTGAGCAATCTATAGTCTATCCCGCACCTACTGAATCAATTTAGTGTTCTTAAGCACCACTTCGGTCCTTCCCGTGACTCGATACCCAACCTCCCTCCAACAAACTGGAGTCCTACACCTTCGACCATACAACATCTCAAACGGGGGTCAGACAATACTAGCATGATAACTATTATTGTATGAGAACTCTGTGATTGGAAGGTAAGTATTCCAACTCCCATCGAAGTCTAATACGCATCCCCGAAGCATATCATCGAGCGTATGGATCAAACATTCAATGTGACCATCAGTATGAGGGTGGTAAGCAGTGCTGAAATGCAACTGAGTACCCAACTCCTCATGAAACTTCCTACATAATGTGGAGGTAAATCGAACATCGCAGTTCGAGACCACAGATACCGGCACTCCGTGCCTAACCACCACCCCCCACACATAAATATTTGCTAATTTGTCGATGCAGATACTCTTGGAAATCTGAATAAAATGAGCACTCTTGGTCAACCTATCCACAATAACCCAAATGGAATCACACACCATGCGTCGTCCTTAGTAGCTATGTGATAAAGTCCATGGTGATCTCCTCTCATTTCCACATGGGGATGGGTAGCGGCTGAACCATGTCTTGAGGTCTTTGATGCTCGGCTTTGACCTTCCTGCAAGTCAAACACCGCTTAACAAACCACGTAACTTCCTGCTTCATGCAGGGCCACCAATAGCTCACTCTCAGTTATCGGTACATCTTCGTGGCCCCTGGATGGATAAAAAACTTGGACTTATGTGCCTCCTCCAAGATCCTTTCCCTCACTCCCCAAATGCTGGAACCCAAACCTATTATACCCCAAAACCGGAACGACGGAAACGTTCGGGGGTGGAGGACGTCATGATTAGTATCACAAGACATGCATTATAGTAATCAAAGTAATAAACAACCATTTCTTTAGAAAGAAAGTGTTTACAAAGTATGTGGTTCACATAACATAGACTATAAAGTAAATAACAAAACAAGACTTGAAGCTATACTGCTCCGTCTTCTGAATCCCAATGTGCGTACCTGTCTGCTGGTCTCTTGAGAATAGAAGTTATTTTGAAAGAGTAGATCAACATTTAAGCTGGTGAGTTCATAAAATTTTAGTGATGTAAGTACTTTGAAATTTCTTTTAGAAAAGTTCGCCTATTCCTCCAGAAAATCCTATATTTCCTGCTTTGATGAAAGATACGTAAAAATGAATCTACAATCCTTTCTATGAGTACTAAATGGGTACAAGTTATATGAAACCCAGAGTAAACAAACAATCGATATTGTGTATCTGCCTTAAGCCTATATCCAAACAAGGAACAGGAAATGAGGGGGAAAGCACACATCCCATTGTTTGTTAGATCTTCGTTGTATATAACCCTGGTGTATTCACTTTGTGCTCACGGAGTTAACTGTAATAGTTCCTTTATATTTGATGAAAAGATCCTTTAAGAAAACCCTTATTTCTTTTAGTAAAAATGGTAACCACAATGGTTCCTTCTATAACCACTTAGTTTATACTAGCTATATCTAATCTAATAGCGAATAGATAGTTAATTGTGTGAATCTGCCCTAAGCCCACAACCAAACAAGGAACAGGAAATGAGGCGGAAGGCACACATCCAACTACTTATCGGGTATTTATTATATATAACCCTAATGTATAAACTAAGGTATTATAGAGTTAACCACCTAAGGTCCTTTAAGTTTATATTGGTTTAATAAAATGGATTAAACCCTTTACCGGTAAGTTTCTAGTTTTGTCTATCAAATGTTCTATTTGAGAAGTATGTTTTGTACTAGAAAATGGTGTATTGAATTTGTATACTATGACCTCG
Source organism: Lactuca sativa (assembly GCF_002870075.4). Classification (NCBI taxonomy): domain Eukaryota; kingdom Viridiplantae; phylum Streptophyta; class Magnoliopsida; order Asterales; family Asteraceae; genus Lactuca; species Lactuca sativa. The sequence continues at coordinate 776,003 of NC_056625.2, read as the reverse complement.
CCCATACCTGGTACCCGTTATGATTACTTGGTGTATACGGAACATATATGTAGCTAAGATCAGATAGATAGTAGGTTGGGTGAATCTGCTCTAAGCCCACAACCAAACAAGGAACATGAAATGAAGCGGAAAGCACACATCCTACTACCTGTCGGATCGGATTAATATATATCCCTGATGTATACACTAAGAAATCATAAAGTTAGCATTATAGGCCCCCTTTATACTGAATGTACTAGACTCGACTGACATGTTTGTCGTTTGTAAAATATGAGTTTTCCCTAGTTTATAACTATCTTAACTCGAAAATAGCTTGCATTAACTTTCAAGTGGAACCGTCACAATATGAAAGTAATGGGAAAATGTAAGTACACAATTGTCTTTTGAATTGACATCCCGACTGACTGATTACCTTAAAACATGTTTGTTTTATTAAGGTCATAATGTGATAGATAGTACCCATACTATACGCTCTCCCTGCAAGAGATTATGGGGACCAAACGTGACTTCCGCAAGCAAATTACTAGACCGTGTAAATTCACATTAAAGTTATATGATCATGTATACCCACTTTACTATCACCTTTTGTTTAGAACAATGAGTTAGTGATTATTGGTATAGTTAGATCCTGTAGTGTTCTCATGCTATAGCATTTAGTATGTTCGTTCTATTATAGTATCTTAGTATGTTCTTTCTATTATAGTATCTTAGTATGTTCTTTCTGTTATCATGTATAGTGTATAGTATGTTTCTCTGATGTATTGTATTTTTACCTCCCTGTTTCTCTTTATAATATCCTCTAGCATCTAGTATGAATTGAACCTCTAAACTATAACCCTTATAGTTTACTAGTGTTTTACTTGGACTGTTATTGAATGCTAGGGAAACTTTTGGGACTATTGATCATCAAGAGGGTGAGCAAACGAAACACTTTGGAAGGCTTTTGAGGTGTTTACGGCCACACCAAGAGTGTATGGCCGTAAACTCTCTAAATGGTGTCATTTGGGTTTTAAAGGCAAGGGTTCTCAATGGTTCATGTGTTCCAAAGGATAGCTAGTGTCTAGAAGTGTTTAAGGCTCAATACTTGACCAAAACTAGGGTTTACGGCCAAGGGAGATTGCTCCTGGCCTTAAACTCTCATTGATCTTGGAGATTGGTTGATTTTAAGGATGTAAATCATGGGCTTCTACTAGATAACAAGTATATGGGAGGAATACTCATTTTTTGAGGGCCTTTGAGGAGTTTTCGGCCACCAAGAACAAGTGTGTGTTCTTGGTGAAATATGAAGATCTATCTAAAAGTTGTTTTCATGGATGGAATCAAAGCGTGATTCATGAATAAGAAGGATAACAACAACTATATGGAAGAATCACTTACGTTTTTGAAGATCTAAGATGAAAGGCTTGATGATACTTGAGAGAGAATGGAGTTTCTTGAGTTGAAAGTGTGAATAATGAAGAAAAGTGAAGTAATATGAGACTTAAGGGGGGAGTTTACGGTCCACCTTGAGTTTACGGACGTAAACTCATGTGTTGTGTCCGTGAACTCCTTTTTGGTGGTCTTAAGGCTTGAATGTTGCACAATGTCTCTAGCAGGCACATTCTAACACTCATTCCTTAAGTGTACTGGGATTAAAACCCAATAGAATGACCTTTAACAAGGCTATAAGGCAATAAATTTTTGGGTTGTCACATCATACCCCCGTTAGATGGAATTTCGTCCCGAAATTAGCTTTCTTAGCATTACTATTGGGGTTGCACTCCTCTGATTGGCAGAATACCCACTCGTAGACTTGGAACTTTGGCATACTATTCATGATAGGATTCATAGTTGGTCCATCTATCATTATCTCGTGTATACCCGTCGTATACAATTTAGGGTTAGTTAGACGGTCGGATGTGCGACTCTGCTCCAGGTCCACCACCAAAAAAGGAACAGGAGATAGGGCGGAAACACACATACTAGATCTGCATAATCATAATCATATACTACTCTCGCATATACACTGAATAGCGATAGGTGGGTTGTATTCGTCCTTAGCCTCTATGCTCGAACTTAGTCTGCTGGACGAGTGGTATTTCGGGAAGGTCTGTGGAACATTCGGCGACAAGACTTCGGAGGGCAAAGTACTCTTCGCACGAGTACTTCGGGGTTTAGAATACGAAAGACAAAACTGAGGTTTAGGTCGGACTGTCATTACGAATGACGAGGGTTTTGTGAATTTGACTGTCGAAGTGATAGAAACATATGAACTTAGTATGGTGAAGACCACGCCAACTCATGACGAATGATAGTAATGGACTCTTTACTGAACATAGTTTTGGCCGATTTGAAAGAAACGTTTGTCATATGATGATGTACCCCTAGTGTGCTCAAACATGTACTCTTTATACACTTTCTACGTATCGTACCGCGATGAGCGAGTACATACAGTGAAAGTGCTTTGATAACTAGTGTTGATACTTCATACTACGATCCTCCTTGGTACCACTATGATCGCCTACGATATACAAGTTATGAATAATCAAGATGAATAAGACGGTCGACTGAGTAACCCTGCCTCAAATCCACAACCAAACAAGGAACAGGAATTATGGCAGAATCACTCAATCTAAGTCTACAAAATCTTAATTATGCACAACCCTGATGTACATACTCAGCCATCATAGCTTCTCTGAATGGATCTTTTAGTTCTCTTGAATATTGTGACTTGTTTCAAATTGTGAGTTGTTATAATTACTTTTAAGGGTTTTCCCCAAGTTTTAATCTTATATAAATATAAATTAATTTTTAAAGTAATTACTATTTTGAAAATGTACCGCTGCTTGCTGACGACTTTGGGGTTGATTCTCTTGCGGTGATCATTAGAATTTGTCCATCCACGCCTGATTTCTTTGCTAACAGGAAGTCCCTCTGGTAGTGTCCAGTCTCACCACAACCATAACAGGCTTGGATTTCTTCAGCTTTGGGGACTTGGGAGATCGGTTGAGCCGGTGCCCTGCAGAAACAGACTGTGTGTCCCTTTCTGTGGCAGTTCAGACACTACATTTCCCGGCATACTCTGGTGTGGTGGTAGTTGCACTTTCCACACTTTGGACACTTTGGGAGGGTTCCAGCATATCGACTGACAGGCGCTGGAGTAGCAGGTGTTGTAGCGGCGTACATAGTACTCGTTTGTTCCTCCTGCGGGGTTTCCTGTGTTGTTCGCTTCTTTTTCCTCTTGTTCCCCGAATTTTGTTTATCGTCCTCTCCCTGTGATGGCTCGGGAACGGGGACTTCTACACCATGGCAGAATCCATGGTCGATGAGTTGTTGGGCTAGGCGTTTATCACTATCAAATGTGGCTGGTTAGAAGACAACATCTCCTTGGATCGGGGTAGTTAGACCCCAGATGTATCTTTCTATCTTCTTGCTCTCCGGGGTAACCATCCCAGAGCATAATGCTGCTAGGGCACTCAACCTGTCAGTGTAGGCCACTATGTCTGAGCCTACCATCGAGAGCTCCCATAGTTCTTGTTCCAGCTTTTGAACTTCGCCCGACGGGCAGTATTCCTCCAACATTAACTCTTTTAGGTTCTCCCAACCTATTGAGTTAGCCACTGATAGGTTCAATGAATTAACATGGCTATTCCACCATGTTAGGGCTCTGTTGGAGAAGGTGCAGGCAGCAAACTTCACTTTGCTCTCTTCTGGGCACAAACAGATTTCAAAGACCGAATCTGTTTTCTCGAACCATTGCATCAGAGCGATGACTCCACCATTTCCATTAAAGGAATTGGGTTTGCAGTTCATGAAGTCCTTGTACGAACACTCCCTCGGGTGTCCGTAAGAATCTTCGGGGTTAGCTAAGTGGGTACCGCTACCAGATCTGAAGGTACCACTTTCGCCGAAGTGAGCTAGAGCAGTTGCCACTACGGAGGATATCCCTGCTTGGAGAGCAGCATGATCGAATTGTGGCGTTGGAATTAGAGTTATCGGGGTAGTGCGTCTGTTTGATCTGCGGGGAGGAATCTTTGCTAAAAGAATACAAAGATGAGACGGGAATAAGTATATAGCAGTGGATATAAGCCAAAAGTTGAAAGACAAGGTTATCCTAATTCTGAATGTATTTGGTCCTGACTTCCACAGGGTTTTGGAAAAAATTCACAAAAGACTCTATACCTAATAAACTTTATGAATTTGGAATGGCTATCCTCGAATGAATATCTATCACCTAAAAAACTTTTACCAGCTGCATGTAAGAAAATAATCCTAACACATAATGTGCGCAGTGTTCCACTAACTCATTAAGTTAACCAAGATTATTATTTATTAGTGTGACACATAAGACGTTCTGGTTACTTCAGCCGATCCCTCTTTGAAAACTTTTCTTGAACTTGCTCTTGTTCCTCCTTGACTCTTCTGTTGTCTACTATGAGGAAGTGGTTACATCTATATGAGTTTGTCGTGCGAGAATGGATGTGACTAAAGAATCTATGAGATTTAAGTGAAACATTATGGGGTGATCCTTACAGAGTCCTCCTATAATTGCAAAATGTATACAAGTTGTATATAATTTAAGATTAAATAGACCTTCGAATAAGTGATCCTACTCCAAAACCACAACCAAACAAGGATCAAGTAGTGAAGCATAAATCACAAATTCTGAGTCTATAAAATCTGAATTTATATAAAACTTGGGAAGTATACACTCCAAAGTTATAGATCTATCCGTAAGGGTCTTTTAAGTTATCACATAAGTTATTTATAGTGCCTAAAATACTCCTATAGTATTTTAATGTAATGTACATGGTTTGTTTTCAACTTGTTATCGTGTTATAGTATCATAAAATACTCCCATAGTATCTTATCTTTATGTTCTGATCTAGAATTCCCTTGAATAAAATTTGGTAAGTTTTAAGACTGTTGTAACACCACATCACTCCCAAACACATGTCTGTCAAATCTCGAATCAATATAGTTGATCAGGCTATATTGATCCTAGCCGTGATTACATAACTATCCAGGTTTGACCGTAGTGTTCAACCTTTAAATACTTTTGTTTTGTTCTTCTTGTGATACTTGTTCTAGTATGTATATATGTATAAGCACGTATGTATACTTTTATAAGGTATTGTTATATCCTTAAAATATAATAATATCCAGAGCACTTTGACTCCATTGTATTTATAGTTGTATATCTTTTATTGGTTGATATACTTAGTTCACTATAAACAATGCTCTGATACCAATCTGTCACACCTCAAAACTGGAACGGCGGAAACATTTGGGGGTGGAGGACGTCATGTTTAGTATCACAAGAAATGCAATATAGTAATCAAAGTAATAAACAACCATTTCATTTGAAAGAAAGTGTTTACAAAGTATGTGGTTCACATAACATAGACTATAAAGTAAATAACAAAACAAGACTTGAAGCTATACTGCTCCGTCTTCTGAATCCCAATGTGCGTACCTGTCTACTGGTCTCTTGAGAATAGAAGTTATTTTGAAAGAGTGGATCAACATTTAAGCTGGTGAGTTCATAAGATTTTAGTGATGTAAGTAAGTTGAAAGTTCTTTTAGAAAAGTTCGCCTATTCCTCCAGAAAATCCTATATTTCCTGCTTTGATGAAAGATACATAAAAATGAATCTACAATCCTTTCTATGAGTACTAAATGGATACAAGTTATATGAAACCCAGAGTAAACAAACAATCAATATTGTGTATCTGCCTTAAGCCTAGATCCAAACAAGGAACAGGAAATGAGGGGGAAAGCACACATCCCATTGTTTGTTAGATCTTCGTTGTATATAACCCTGGTGTATTCACTTTGTGCTCACGGAGTTAACTGTAATAGTTCCTTTATATTTGATGAAAAGATCCTTTAAGAAAACCATTATTTCTTTTAGTAAAAATGGTAACCACAATGGTTCCTTCTATAACCACTTAGTTTATACTAGCTATATCTAATCTAATAGCGAATAGATAGTTAATTGTGTGAATCTGCCCTAAGCCCACAACCAAACAAGGAACAGGAAATGAGGCGGAAGGCACACATCCAACTACTTATCGGGTATTTATTATATATAACCCTAATGTATAAACTAAGGTATTATAGAGTTAACCACCTAAGGTCCTTTAAGTTTATATTGGTTTAATAAAATGGATTAAACCCTTTACCGGTAAGTTTCTAGTTTTGTCTATCAAATGTTCTATTTGAGAAGTATGTTTTGTACTAGAAAACGGTGTATTGAATTTGTATACTATGACCTAGCCCATACCTGGTACCCGTTATGATTACTTGGTGTATACGGAACATATATGTAGCTAAGATCGGATAGATAGTAGGTTGGGTGAATCTGCTCTAAGCCCACAACCAAACAAGGAACATGAAATGAAGCGGAAAGCATACATCCTACTACCTGTCGGATCGGATTAATATATATCCCTGATGTATACACTAAGAAATCATAAAGTTAGCATTATAGCCCCCCTTTATAATGAATGTACTAGACTCAACTGATATGTTTGTCGTTTGTAAAATGTGAGTTTTCCCTAGTTTATAACTATCTTAACTCGAAAATAGCTTGCATTAACTTTCAAGTGGAACTGTCACAATATGAAAGTAATGGGAAAATGTAAGTACACAATTGTCTTTTGAATTGACATCCCGACTGACTGATTACCTTAAAACATGTTTGTTTTATTAAGGTCATAATGTGATAGATAGTACCCATACTATACGCTCTCCCTGCAAGAGATTCTGGGGACCAGAGGCGACTTCCGCAAGCAAATTACTAGACCGTGTAAATTCACATTAAAGTTATATGATCATGTATACCCACTTTACTATCACCTTTTGTTTAGAACAATGAGTTAGTGATTATTGGTATAGTTAGATCCTGTAGCGTTCTCCTGCTATAGGATTTAGTATGTTTGTTCTGTTATACTATCTTAGTATGTTCTTTCTGTTATCATGTATAGTGTATAGTATGTTTCTCTGATGTATTGTATTTTTACCTCCCTGTTTCTCTTTATAATATCCTCTAGCATCTAGTATGAATTGAGCCTCTAAACTATAACCCTTATAGTTTACTAGTGTTTTACTTGGACTGTTATTTAAAAGACTCATTTTACTACTAAGTTATGCTTGTACTTTAAAAATGGAGTTTTGTTAAACTATAAAGTAACATAACTTTAAAAGAGTTTTTGAAATGTTTTGATCACTTATAAATGACATAAGCAATCTTTTGAAAGATGTTTATAATAAACATTTACACAATTATCATTGTGTTCAACTTGTATTCCCCCCCCCCCCCCCTTAAAAGGATTTAAAACAATTAAAATATTCATTATAAGGGTATGAACTCACCTTATGTGGGTGATTGAAACGAATATGTGTGTAAGGATGAGAAGTTCCACGAATGAACTCCTGAGACACAAACAAGTCCTAAATGACATATATGGCTTGTATTGGCATGAATATAGTGTTTATAAGCAACTATATGAATGGAAACACCCCTAGGGACTGGGACCAAGTGTTGGAATCACATGTGATTCATCAAAGGGATGTTTAAGGCCACTATTAGGTGTTTACGACCATGGGTTTACGGCCATTGACTTTACGGCCGTAAACTCATGGTAAAAGGTGTATAAGAGGGTGTTTGAATGCTAGGGAAACTTTTGGGACTATTGTTCATCAAGAAGGTGAGCAAACCAAACACTTTGGAAGGCTTTTGAGGTGTTTACAGCCACACTAAGAGTGTATGGCTGTAAACTCTCTAAGTGGTGCCATTTGGGTCTTAAAGGCAAGGGTTCTCAATTGTTCATGTGTTCCAAAGGATAACTAGTGTCTAGAAGTGTTTAAGGCTCAATACTTGACCAAAACTAGGGTTTACGGCCAAGGGAGATTGCTCCTGACCGTAAACTCTCATTGATCTTGGAGATTGGTTGATTTCAAGGATGTAAATCATGGGCTTCTACTAGATAACCAGTATATGGGAGCAATACTCACTTTTTGAGGGCCTTTAAGGAGTTTTCGGCCACCAAGAACAAGTGTGTGTTCTTGGTGAAAGATGAAGATCTAGCCAAAAGATATTTTCATGGATGGAATCAAAGGGTGATTCGTGAATAAGAAGGATAACAACAACTAGATGGAAGAATCACTTACGTTTTTTAATATGCCCCATAACAACAACTAGATGGAAGAATCACTTACGTTTTTTAATATGCCCCATAATCCACTCAATCTTACAATTCTCCTTTTTTAAACCCTCCACTTGTGCCCCTTTGATCATATCCATCAATGGTGAGGTAATCTTCATCCTCAATCAAACATCTCGGATCAGAGCACTTGTCTCTTTGCGACTCAAAGCATCGACCACCACATTGGCCTTCCCAGGATGATACAAAATCTCGTAGTCATAATCTTTACCACATCTAACCATTTCATCTATCTCATATTTAGATTCTGTTGATCCTTCAAATATTTCAAACTTTTGTGATCGGTGAAAATGGTGCATTGGACCCCATATAAATAATGCCTCCCAGTCTTGAGGGCAAACACCACCGCCTCAATTCCAAGTCATGAGTGGGGCTATTCGCCTCATGAGGCTTCAGCTGCCTCGAGGCATAAGCAATCCTATGCCCCCTCTGCATCATAACAACTCCTAAACCCGAAATAGAAGCATCACAATACACCACAAAATTCAGCCAATCCCTCGGGTAGCGCCACAATCAGGACCTCGCATAATTTCCGTCTCAAAGTCTCGAATGCCAATTGCTGATATGGCCCCACTGAAAGGTCACACTCTTCTTGGTCAAGAGGGTCAAAGGTACAACAATCTTAGAGAAATCCAGAATAAATCTTTGATAGTACCCCTCTAAACCCAAGAAACTTCGGATCTCGGATGCGTTCTTTGGAACCTCCCAACACATTACCGCCTCAATCTTGGCCGGATCTACTAAGATACCCGCTTGGTTGATGATTTGCCCCAGAAACTGCACCTCACGCAAGCAAAACTCGCATTTGGAGAACTTGGCATATAGCCTCTCCCTCCTCAAGGTCTCCAACACCTCCCTTAAATGTTGCTCGTGTTGCACCTTGGTCTTAGAATAGACCAAGATATCATCAATGAAAACGATCACAAACCGATCCAACATTGACCTGCAAACCTAGTTCATGAGATCCATGAACGCCGTTGGAGCATTAGTGAGCCCAACCATAATGAGTTCTGAAAGCCGTCTTCGGTTTATTCTCATCCCTGATCCTCATCTGATGGTACCCCAACCGAAGATCAATCTTGGAGAACCAAGATGCACCCTGAAGCTGATCAAATAAGTCATCAATCCTCGGAAGCAGATAACGGTTCTTCACCTTTAACTTGTTCAGCTCTCCATAATCAATACACATTATGTCTGAACCATCCTTCTTTTTCGCAAACAAGATCGATGCTCCTCACGGGGAATTACTTAGATGAATAAATCCCTTGTCTAGTAGCTCCTGATCTTCATCGGAAACTTCTGCTCCATCTACTTAGATTATCGTAACAGACCGATGGGTCATGTTCTAATGACCTCTCATCATACGATGCAATGGCTAGACTCAAGTCCTTTTAGTCAGAATCCAGAATGAAAGATACATTCTGTCATGTTTTAATGTGATATAATCACATTCTAATGTGCATCACTTATAGCTATAGGCTGCTTGAACTCAACGATGACTATGGTACCTCTATCGGTCACTTCGATTATCTGTTCCTCCAATCTCTTGACTTAATTAGGATGTTGCACTAATCACGGTTCTTTGAACCAATTAACTTACTCTACAAACGTTTTCTCAAGTCGGACTCGATTCGATATGACCACTAGGGTCGGAATGCATTCATCCTATTAGTCATTACCGAAACGATGGTATGACAAACAGAAACAAAACAAAGTTAATTACTAGTGCTTTAGTAACTTTGTGACTCATCTTGGTTTAATTATGAACCCTATGTTTCCAGTAGTATGGGCCCATACTACCTTCCACACCTACTCAAACCTATCCCAAAAATTGTCTCGCAGTCCCCAAGCTCTAAAATCACAAAACAATTTAACACATACAATTGTTTCCAATCAATCATAAAATTTATCGTAGACCCCACTAGAACTTCTTCTAGGCATATCTTTAATAGTAATTCTGCTCCAAATCGGTTGGTGGTTGAAATGATAGATGATGGGAAGACTTTGGGAATCACACCAAAATTTATACCATCCTGCCAATCGAAGGTGTACTTCAGAAATATTCTAAAGGTAAGATACCATTCTTACAATGTCTTTCGATAGGTATCATTCACTGTCGTAATCCTTCTCATTCTCTTCATTTCCTCAGTCCGCTACGAGTCTTTACCATGACATTCTATACACCAAATCAGATGTTTGGTGTATCGAGACGATAATATAGATAGGGAAGGTTTCATGCATGATACTCTTTATTACTCCAAAATGTTAAATATCAGTTCTAATACCGTATTTAAATGTTTAGAAGCATGAACACATAAATTTAGATTGGCAACCTAAGGCATGCTATAATATAAATCATTTAGCACAAAATAGTAGTTTTGGCACATTCCCTAATGTATTCAAGTGATTGTGTCAATTTAGGTATACTACCTAAAATAGAAATGACACTCACGTCACAATCATTTCTTAGCAGTCTAAGTTTAAGTATAGAAATTCCCTAAAATTCCTAGTTTGCTTAAACTATTGCTCTGATACCAGCCATGACATCCGCAAATTTACGGTCATTATAAAATTTTCATTTATGTTTATTTTAAAACTGAGTATTTATTTTGTTGCGGAAATGGTCCCAAAAATATTATTTCAATGTGGGATAATATTAACATTAAACATTTCTTAAGAAACGTTTGACATTGATATATTTTCAAAACTTAGGATGTCATAACTGATATAATAAACATAAGCATAAACGGAGATTTAAAATGTCTCAATATACTAACGATCTATATCTCCATGAATCTCTCAGCAAATAAATAGCTATCAGTACCTTCGTATCGATACCCATGATACAAACAAACAAAGTGGGTCAAGTTGTGAAACCTGGTAAGTACATAGGGTTTTCAACCTGCAATAATATAGCTAATTATCAAAAAATTAACCCGGTCACCCATCCCCATTATCTTTAAGGATCTACCCTAAGGATCTTTTATGCTGACATTACAAGTTCAAGGATTCATCTGTAATACTTGTTAGTAGGTTGTTCTCTATCTTCCTTACTAAAGGCTTGTCCTAAGGAATAAACACAAAATCCATCACTGTCAGTTTTTATCTAATAGGCACTAAGTTCATAATTGTCGGTGTTTGTCTAATATGCACTAAGTTCATAACTACCAGTGTCTGTCTAATAGGCACTAAGTTCATAGCTGCTAGTGTTTGTCTAATATGTGACAAGTGGAAAATTTTAGATCAAACAATGTCTATATTGTAACCAGGTACTAGTGTATTCACAACGTAACTTTGTTGTAATAAAACTTTGTAAACCAAAAAGGGCATTAATTGTATAAGTATCTATATATGCTTTGAAAATCATATTCGTAATAAACACTTGAAATTCAATAAGATAGACCAAGATTTTCAAAAATTCAATTTGCATTTAAGGTGTTTCAAACCTAGAACCGAAATCATGAGCAAGACCGAGAACCCTCTCTAGGCCGAGAAACCCACGACCGAGAAGCCCCCTTTGGTCGAGAACTCTAGTGGCTGAGAACTTACTAAGACCGAAGACTCTAGTGTTCTCACTCTCTCTTGGACCGAAATCCCCTCATGTTCTCGGTGGCATATAAGGCCAAAAACCCATGATCTCGGTAGTACATGAGAGGTCTCGTTTGGGGGAGAAAAGAGGAGAGTTGACTTTGTGAAGTGATAGATGCATCATTTTCCCATAAAAATTATTAACCAACATATATCCAAGTAATTATCCTCCAAATAACAAGGTGAACATCCCATCCATTACCCCTTTTTTATACATTTGACCGAGAAGGCTTTCTTTCACCCATCATCATCCTCTTTTAGCATTCACACATCTTTTTCTCTCAAGAACAAGGGTAAAAATCCTCCAATAACTCATTTCCTTCAAGTGGTCCTTAGATTTTGGTAAGCATGTTCGTGATAACCTAGTGTTTCTATACATTTTTATGTTAGTTTCATCATATTTACACCCATTATTATGTGTTTAAACCTTAGGATAATATCATTCTCAAGAAGTTCATCAACACCATTCAAGTGTTTAGGCTTGGAATCTTCACATCATCTCTTCAAACAATCCACAAATCCACTCAAGGTGAGTTCATACCCCCATATTTTCGAGTTTTTCATGTTTTAGGGGGGGGGGGAATACAAGTCAAAATTTGTTTATCACACAAATACTTGCATGTTTTATATTTATGTTAAAGTATAAGCCATTATTTGCATAAGATGTGAATATTACTAGCTTTTGTACAAATTTTTGTGATATATTACTTTTCAAATGCAAAACTATCAAGGATAAAACATGATCTATGTTATAAAAATCATGAGAAAAATTATGATTTGTAAAACTATAAGGTTTATGGAAGCTCTTTACCAAAATTTAGATTTTCTAACAAAAAGGAGTACATTTTAGTTGTTTGACTATTTTGAGGATTGCAACCCAAAAATATGGAGTTAATCTTACATTTTGAAACTAAACAGGATGATTACTATGTATTTATATAAATGATTATATAAATGTTCTTGACAAACAAACATGATAAACTATAATTGGTATAGTTGCGAGTCACAAACTACACTATCGTTACAAAAGAAACATATAATTATTTAAAGGTATAATTATTCCATTTACAAGAAAAAGGGGTTTTCAGTTCATGTAAACCGATTGATACTGGTTGTGAGACATTTCGCTTCACCGTACTTACCAGAGTACACATACTAAGACCTGCATTATAACCAGAGTCTCTTGTATGGAGAGTGTGACATTTGTGTATAGATCTATACGGGATTGTGTAACATCCCATTTGATAAATAAATAAATACTTAAAATTGACGAATTAGTAGTAGCCCAATAATCCATAATATTTAGTGGGGGTGTTGGTTTTGGGAGCCAAATGTTATAATTTGGATTATTCGAGGGTTAAAGTGTAATTTTTGGGCCACTATGTAAATATTTCTGAAGGCAGGGGTTGGTTGGTAATTATTGGGACTTAAATTGAAAGGATTTTAAATGTTGTAGGTTAAAGGGTAACTTATGGGGCTTTTATTGTAATGAATTATTAAGGATATGGGTTTTTTTGGTAAATATTGTACTTAAGTTGAAAATGTTTTGCGGAGGAGGCACCAAACTTGGAAATTTTGGCACAAGTTAGAAATAAGACACTAGATTAACCCGTATCCCTTCCCCACGTTTTCTTAAAACAACCCTAACCCTAACATTATGTTTCAGCAGCCATATATGAAGTCCAGCCACCACCCTTGTGCACTTGCACTGCACCCATCGCTACATCTTCTTCACATGGCTGTCGAACACCACCATTGTCGCTCTTGTCGATGGCGAAGTCAAGGGTGAGGCGGTAACTGTCGTGGACAGCTGAGAACACCGCCGAAGACCGAGGATTGGGGCGGCATTTGTCCTTGCGTGGCATCGTGAACAACCAGAAACTCTCGGTAAGATTAGCTTCTTCTCCTCATCGTCGTCCCACTCGTTGTTTGGTGTCGTACACGTTATTGTTGCCACCGGTGGCTTTTGGGCTGTTGTGGTCGCCATTCCAGCGATGCCAACCGTATAGAAGGCGGTCGTACATTATTTCTTTGAGTATAACACGTTGTTATTGTGTTATTTGAAGTTGTTTTCATATTTTCTAGCATGAAAAACGAGGGGAAGCCCACCACCACCACCGTGAGGTGGTGGCTGCCACCCATTGTCGCTTTTTGCCACCCCTTTGCCGCCACCAGCCACCATGAGGTGAGTTTTCTTTCAGTAGGAACGGGTCTAAGGCACCAATGTCGGCCCGTATATGTGACATGTTAGTAGCTGAGTGTGGACGGTGCCCGTATCTCATTATTACCAAAGTATAGATATCAGTCAGATTGTTGGATTGCTATACTTGTTGTCTGTGTGATATTTGTATGTGTTTGTTTATGTATGTGAGTGTGGGCGGGGCCTGTATCTCATTATTATTCAAGTGTGGGCGGGGCCCGTATCTCATCATTAGCTGAGTGTGGGCGGGGCCCGTATCTCACCATTACTTGAGTATGGTTATTGGTATAATGGTAGGTTGTGTATTTGTTGTCTTTGTGATACTTGTATGTGTTTGTTTATGTATGTGAGTGTGGGTGGGGCTCGTATCTCATTATTATTCGAGTGTGGGTGGGGCCCATATCTCATGATTAGTTGAGTGTGGACGGGGCCCGTATCTCATATTCAGCGGAGTGTGGGCGGGGCCCGTATCTCCTAGTCAACAGAGTGTGGGCGAGGCTCATATCTTCTAGTTAGCAGAGTGTGGGCGAGCCCGTATCTCTCATTAGCATGATTATGTGTATGGTATGTGGTAGTTTGGGGAGATTCACTAAGCTTCGTGCTTACGATTTTCACTTTTTATTTCAGGTACTTCGGTTTTCAAAAGAGGAGTTTGGGATGATTGCAGTGCACACACCATTAGTTCAGCATGGGATGTTTTTACCTAGATATATTTGACATATGTTATGATATTCTTGAGATACATGATTTATGACTTTTATATGTTGAATGATAATTATGGTTTTATTAAAGATTTGAAATGAAAATTTTAGATTGTATTGTTGGGATGTTTCAAGTTGGTATCAGAACCTTGGTTTGAGGGATTCAGGCACTCTCTCGGGTGTGTCTGAACTCAAACTAAGGGCTTGGTATAAAGTTTTTTAAAGAAAAACCATTTTTATAAGAATAGAAAAGAACTTTGAAAAAAGATAAAAGGGTGTGGTGCATGCAATCAGCCGGACTCAAGTAAGTACTCCCAAATTACCCATA
The DNA here is from genome assembly GCF_002870075.4 of Lactuca sativa. NCBI lineage: Eukaryota > Viridiplantae > Streptophyta > Magnoliopsida > Asterales > Asteraceae > Lactuca > Lactuca sativa. The sequence goes on along the minus strand of NC_056625.2, from coordinate 760,979 downwards.
CAAGTTTATGTTATGATATGTTTATGAGGACTGCACGCTAGATTAGGACTAAGGATCTAGGAAGGATGCCTTATGTGCCTATTACATGTGTATCAGCTTTACGTGAATTGCATGCTAGTTTAGGACTAAGGATCTAGGAAGGATGCCTTATGTGCCTGTTATATGTATGTCAGCTTATGAACCGCATGGTAGTACAGATTAGTCAGTGATGGTCTGAATGAGATATGCTTGATTACGTGTACTCAATGCTCGAATGCTACTTACTTTGTGCTTTTAGGATATATAGTTATCTTTTACTAACTAGTAAACGAATATGATAAGTTACATATTGCGATGAATAAATAATTTCAGAAGGTTAGGTTTAGCCTTATTTCGTAGCTCTCGTTTGAGTCTAACCGTTGTAGGGTAGAACCTCTAATTCGAAGAATTATATAGTCTTAATGATATGTAATGATATTTTCGAGGTAGTTAGGAGGAGATAGCAGGGACTTCTTATGCAGCTGATGGCAAAGAGTGGGATGGTGATTACCCTAGGGCAAGCCTAGGATGAGAGTAGTGCTGAGAGCATTAGTAGTAGTAAGGGACTTGGTGGAGTTGAGGCAATCCTTGAGGAAAAGTACGGATAGATGTGGAAGGTAGTATAGTCCCGTAATACTGAAAGAAGAGAAGCCGTACTCGAATAAAGGAAAGCTGAGATAAATCCAGGAGACTTGTAGTGTGTGAGATCCCTCGATTTATGATAAGTATTATGATGTTTGTGATGGTATATTACCGAGTATAGTGACGCTACGTGGTAGACCAGATGGGAGTTCTGGTGTCGGAGTGGGATCAGACTTGGACTCTAGAGTTGGGCAGTTTGATGGTCAGATGAGGGAGTTCATTCTATCTAAGAGTACACATAGTATCACTTACCAGACTCCTGTGATCTTCGGTATGATCAAGGAAGGCTTTTTAGAGATTTGTGATGACAAGCTGAGTGCTTTCTGCACTGAGATAGCAACCATGATAGGGATGCATATGTTGATGATTCGGGAATTCAAAGCTTGTGAAGCTCCAGATTATCATGGGGCTAGGGACCCCGTAGCTAGCAGCAGAGGGTTGACAGATGTCGCCAACACTTTTCGTACCAACTGTTTCACGAGAGGGACAAGGTCCGATTTACTTCATATTTCTTGAAGGACAGGGGCGTGATTGATGGGGAGAGGTTGGTAGTGAGTTGGGTGATGATGCGGTCGATGCTATGTCATGGGATGACTTTTCGACCAGATTCTGGGCGGAGTTTGACCAAGCGATTAAGGCGCAACATTTGATGCTAGAGTTGTTAGATCTCCGCCAGACTACTGAGAATATGGCAGAGATCACTACCAAGTCTCGGGGAGAGAGCTTAGTTGGTACTGTTGGATTAGTATCTAAGCCCGTAACTATATTTGGTAAATAGTTGACCCGGTTGTGCATGGTCCTTTTGGGTTGCCTTCACCAAAGCAACATGATAGGATGATTTATGAATAAAGAGGTTATTATGATTTATTAGTATGTTATATGAATAATATATTAAAGGAGAAATCATATAGTTTAATTAATATTAGACAATAATTAATTAAGAATTAATTATGTGGCTAAAAGAGAATAATTAAATAAAGGGGACTGGAACTGTCAATTATGTGATAGTTGATTTGGGCTGAGAATCCTTTGGAATTAAGGGCTGGACGAAATTAGAGTGGGAGCCCATCTAATTTTCGTCCAAGGCCTTTATTCTGGAAGGTTCTTTGTATTGCTTAAGGCCTAAGCTATCTAATTATGGTTTTTGACTGAAACCCTAGCAGCACAAGTATAAATTGACCCTTAGGCTTCAGAAATTGGCTAAACCTATTCCTAAGAGTACCAAAGCCGAATTCTAGAGCCTCCAACCTCTCTCCAATATCATCCTCTTGCTTGTGGTATTTGTAAGCCATTAGAGGAGTGACATTTGTGACTCTAAGCGCCAAGGAAAAGAAAATTCAAGCTTTAAAGAAGAGCTAATCATCGAGATCTGTTTTTTTATGTGAATTTCAGATTATATACACTAGATCTAGGGTTTGCAAGTCTTGGATGAATTGCATGTACAATAGAGAAACCTAGATCCAAGCATTAGGGTTTGCATGAGCATATAGGATGTTCTTTTGGCTCAAACCCATCAGTAGTATCAAAGCTTTGTTTAGTTTCTTTTCTATTGATGCCTTGCTTGTTCATCCTCTCTTGAAAATCAAGTTTTTGGGGCCTCTGTCTGATAGACTCGGCGAGTCCCAATGTGGACTCGACGAGTAGGATGAACTCGAGGAGTCTATAAGGGGAATCGGCGAGTCGAAGCGTCAGATAGAGGGATTTTTGGGATTTCTTGCTGTTTTGCTTAAGGATAATTGCCAAAATCGTTTTTGACTAATAAAATCCAATTTTTATTACTGTTTTATGATTATCCTTACCAAATCAAAAGATAATTTCCATTTATATGAATAATAAATTCCTTATATGATAATAATTGATTATTTAAATTAATTGTTGAATTATCTTGTAAATAAATTGATTAGGTCAAATTTAGATAAACATTAAATTAATTGTTTAATTTAAATTATTTGCTATTTGATCCTATGTGTTTTTAAAAGTTCAAAACTTGCCCTCACGTTTTGAAATTTAAATTTTTGATTAAAAGTTTAAATTAAACTATTTAAATTTCAAGCCCTAGAATTTTACAAGTTTAAAATTCAACCTTATAATTTATAATATTATAAGATTAATATATATATATATATATATATATATATATATATATATATATATATATATATATAACTTAAATGCTAGTATTACCGTTAGTAGACCTCATTCACAAAGTCGATCTATAATGGGGGTATAAGGTTATGGCCTATAAAATGGTCGTTTAATGGGTGTCCACTCTCACCCACCGCTTCCTTGATTGGTGGAGGGTCGTTAACCGAACGGGTAGGGTAGGGCAAACCATTCCTCATTAAAAGTATAATGAAATTATAAAGTAATTAAATGTTTTTCAAAAATTCCCAATCCAAGTTACTTTAGGCAAAAGTGAATTGGTGCAATTCAATGAAATTACACTTTGTACCCTTCCTAAGACATTAGTGGAGCGTGTGTGGTTAACCGGCATACTAATTGGGTTCTAAGAAAAGGTGGAAAAGGGTGACTCATTGTTTGTCACAGTTCGATGGAGCGTGTGTGGTTAACCGGCACATCGAATAGGTGACTTTACCAATAAGGGCACCATGTATATTTACATGGTTATTCACACCCGCTTTGTGATCCTCAGCATCCCAGTCACAAACTAGAGGGGCGTATCGAGATTTAAACATGTCATTGAAAAGTTCAATGAATCTCAACAGATCTAGGAGTTTTCAATACATTTAAAAGTTAGATTTAATTTGTTTTCATGGTGGAGAATAAGTGAATCTTCATTCACTTACCTTCAAATTATTTACTTGTTAGATTACGACATCCCTCTTCTAAGTTGTAAATAATGTTGTTGGATCCTATCCCTAATTTCTCACTTGGGTTTTTAATTGAGGATTCATTTCTAATCAAACTTTGTTCTTTTTCCTTTTCAGATGTCGAACGTCAACAACAATGCTTCTGGCTTGAATTCCTCCGGCTCATTCTCACTCATGAACTTGTGTGGGAGAGTGATCCTTGATGGGTCCAATTTCAATGATTGGATCCATAATATCCGAATAATCACTCGTTACAAGGATAAAGAGTATGTCTTTGATGAGAAGCTTAAGAAAATCAATGTCAACACTGCCTCTACTGAAGAGATCGCGGCCTTTGAGGCACATGAGCATGATGGTATGAAAGTCCATTTCATCATGCTGACGACTATGATTACAGAACTCCAGAAGTCCTATGAGGACATGTATCCTTATGAAATGCATCAAGACTTGTTGGACTGGTACCACCAGAGCGCTAGGAAAGAAAGGTACGAGATCATCACTTTGATGATCACTACTAGAATGGGTAATGGAGAGTCCCTTACTGCTCATCTGCAAAAGATGCAGAGATATGTTGATCGCCTGATAAAGTTAAATGTTAACTTACTTTGATGAAGAGCTGGCAATTGACATCATCCTGCACTCCTTGCCTCCCTGCTACAACCACTTCTGCATGACCTACCACATGAATAAGGAAGAGGTTACTTTGAGCAAGCTTCAAGGCTTGCTAAGGACTGCTGAGAGCAATCTCAAAGATAAGTCTGTTGCATCAACTCCTACTCCCTCAAAGAGCCACCACAAGGGAAAGTCCCATGATGGTACCTCTTCTAGTGGAACCAAAGTTGGTTCTGCTAAACCCAACTCTAACCCTAAGGAGGCAGAATGCCACCACTGCCACAAGATAGGGCATTGGAAACGAAGCCGCCCAGAATATCTGCAAGCTATCAAGGATGGAAAGATCAAGCCGTCCTACGCAGGTATTTACACTATTAAATCTAATGATTCATCACATGCCATTTCTTGGGTACTTGATACAGGATTTGGTTTTCACATGTGTTCTGATTTGCAGGGCCTAAGAAGAGATAGGTATGTGGAGCATGGAAAGACAAATTTGATCATGGGGAACAGAAAATAGTTTCCTGTCACCAAGATCGGAGTTTACTCTTTAATGCTCAGTAGTGGATTAGGATTAGATTTAAAGAATTGTTTCTATTCACTTGATATGGCAAGAAACATCATCTCATTTCATGGTTTATATATACAAGGATTTAGATATTCATTTGATTATGAAAAGGGTTCTATTTATGCTTATCTTAATCGTGTTTTATATTTTGAAGCATTACCTTGTAATGGAATATTTGAAATTGTGATGATTGTAGATAATTTAGGAAATGATGTATTGTGTGTTGATTCTTCCAATAGCATTGATAAAGCATGCTTGTGGCATTGTCGTCTTAGACATGTCAACAAGAAACGCAAAGCCCAAATCCAAAAGGATGGAGTGTTGGAGTCATTCGACCTTAGGGATGATGACATGTGCAAGTCTTGTTTACTTGGAAAGATGACCAAGTCACCCTTCGCTGGCACGTGTACGAGGGGTGAGGGTTTATTGGATCTCATACACAACGATGTGTGTGGGCCCTTTAGATCCACCATAAGGGATGCGAGCCGCTTCTATGTGACTTTTACCGATGATTATAGCATATATGGGTATATCTACTTAATCAAGAACAAGTTAGAAACCTTTGAAAAGTTCAAAGAGTTTAAAAAAGAAATGGAGAATCAGTTGGGAAGGAAAATCAAGATGCTTCGATCCGGTTGAGGTGGAGAGTACCTAAGTCTTGAATTCCACGACTACCTCAAGGAATGCGGAATCGTTTCGCCATTAACGCCACCTAGGACACCGCAGTTGAATGGTGTGGCTGAGAGGCGTGATCGAACCTTGCTAGACATGGTTCGTTCCATGATCAGTCGTGCTTTGCTACCTATCTCATTCTGGGGGTATGCCTTAAAGACTGCCGCCCATATCCTTAACTTAGTCACTACGAAGAAGGTTGAAAAACACCTCACGAGATGTGGACAGGGAAAGCTCCCTCGTTAGCACATATCAAGGTTTAGGGTTGCGAGGCTTTCGTAAGATGAGAGAATCACGACAAGCTCGAACCTCGTAGTTAGCGGTGTATTTTCATCGGCTCCCCGCAGAAGTCCTTTGGATATCTCTTCTATAGACCGAGTGACAAAGTTGTCTTGGTCGCGAGGAGAGGGGTTTTCCGAGAGCGAGAACTCATAAGCCAAGGGGACATTGAGAGGAAAATCAATCTTGAACAGATTCAAGAGTCGAGCGATGAATAAACCTCTAAGGCTGGCGCTCAACCCGAGGAGGAAACTCCGGTTGAATCGATTAACGAGTCCTTACCTCTTAGACGTGCCAAAAGAGTTAGGGTTCAACCCGGGTTTTATGGTTTTCATAATACTACAGAAGGGGATACGTTCATTAGTGATAGTACACTAGTGAATTTGGACGAACCTAACAGCTATAAGGAAGCCATGGCAGGCCCGGAGTCTACGAAGTGGAAAGAGGCGATGGACAGCGAGAATCAGTCTATGTATGACAACCAAGTTTGGAATTTGGTTGACAATGTACATGGTCGTAAGACGGTCGGGTGCAAATGGATCTTCAAGAAGAAGACCGACATGGATGGGAATGTACACACTTATAAGGCGCGATTGGGCGCGAAGGGTTTCACTCAAACTCTTGGAGTTGACTATGATGAAACCTTCTCACCAGTTGCGAAGATAAATTCTATTAGGGTAATGTTGGCCATTTCTGCATTTCATGACTATGAAATACGGCAGATGGATGTCAAAATCGCTTTTCTTAGTGGAAAGTTTGCTGAGGATGTTTACATGGCTCAGCCAGAGGGTTTTGTCAATGCAAAGCATCCCAATAGAGTGTGCAAGCTTGAGAAGACCATTTATGGATTGAAACAAGCATATTGTAATCTTTGTTTCGATGAAAAAATCAAAGAGTTTTGTTTTCTACGAAGCGAGGATGAATCATGTGTATATGTCAAAGCCAGTAGGAGTATAGTAAGCTTCCTCGTATTGTATGTCGATGACATACTACTCATAGGAAACGACATCCCTACACTGCTGGAAGTCAAGTCCTGGTCGGGAAGTGCTTCGCTATGAAGGACCTCAGAGAGGCTGCCTATATTATGGGAATAAGGATAGTGAGAAACATAAGTAAGAGACTAATAGGACTTAGTCAGAATACTTACTTGGACAAGGTACTAAAACATTTTAGTATAGAGAATTCACAGAAAGGAGAGTTACCAATCCAAAGTAATGCCAAATTGAGTAAGACTCAAAGTCCGAGTACCAAAGTCGAGATAGCAGAAATGAGCCGAGTACCATACGCTTCCGCAGTTGGCTCGATTATGTATGATATGACTTGTACTGGCCCTGATGTGGCCTTCGCTTTGAGCATGGTCAGCAGATATCAAGGGAACCCTGGAAAATCGAATTGGACCGCAGTCAAGAATATTCTTAAGTACTTTCGGAGGACCAAGGAATGGTTTCTAGTCCTCGGTGGGAGTGATGACTTAAGGGTGTGAGGGTACAGTGACGCCAGTTTTCAAACCGACAGGGACAACTACCATTCACAGTCGGACTGTGTCTTTACCCTTAATGGAGGAGCAGTGACTTGGAAAAGTTCCAAGCAGGAGACCGTATCTGATTCAACGTGTGAATCAGAGTACAATGCAACGAACGAAGCATCAAAGGAGGCAATATGGTTGAAGAACTTCATTGGAGACCTTTGAGTTGGGTCGGCCATACAGGAGCCTATGGAAATTTTCTGTGATAATGAAGGAGCGGATGCCTTGACAAAGGAACCAAGGGATCATGGCAGATCTCGACATATCGACAGAAAATATCACTTTATTCGACATCGGGTGGAAGAAGGACTCCTCGTAGTGAAGAGGGTATCGTCAAAGGATAACCTAGCAGATCCGCTTACGAAGGGACTGAGTAGGGTTAAGCACTTGCAGCACGCTAGGAGAATCGGGTTGAAGGACGATATTAGTTTAGATTAGATAATTTAGAAAGGTGTAATTGATAAATTGTAATTAACATTTGATGATTAAATAAAAGACTATTATTTATTAGTAATGTTACTGTCTTATGTTAATTGTCTACCTATTGTTTCATTTTTCATGTTTTGACTTCCTAAATAATAGGATTATTCGAACAGTCCACAATCGTCCATATGTTAGAAGTAGGTATGAATGAAAACTATCATGAATTGGTGTGCAGATTGTCTAAAATGTATTAGACATGGAAAAAGTTTGTTACAATGTTCATGAGTGCTTATGAACTTGATTTGAACATTGGAATAAGCCCACGCTTGCTGGAATCACTTCATGGAATTTATCACGAGTTATCACAAGACGATAATATCATATGGCCTTAAAACCTAGATATATGGTTTATTGTTTGCTAATTGGTTGTGCATTGATAATGCGTAAACGCATCAGTAACTTGACGTTATAAAATGCATTGTTGTGTATGATTTGATTAGTGGATAGTAAATGCATATAAGTCGAAGTTTATATGTTCCTTTTATCCTAAGAGGATAAAAGTGATATCAGGTCCCCTCGATGATTTAGTTTGACTTATGTGTCGGGCTCGGTCAGGACTGAATTGATGTGCTCAATAAAGTTCTATGTCAAATGAATCTGAGATCGAGAAACAAACTACTGGACAATAAGTATGACTATGTTCCATGTAATTGTCCGCACGATATCTAGAACAGAGGATTATATGATCCCTTATCTAAAGGACAGGTTACTGATAAGCTCAGAGTTCGACAGCGTCTTTTAGAGCTATGATTGCTAATCGGAGTGTATTTACATTTGTAGTTACTAGACTTATCCAAGTGGGAGACTATTGGATTAGTGTCTAAGCCCGTAACTATATTTGGTAAATACTTGACCCGGTTGTGCATGGTCCTTTTGGGTTGCCTTCACCAAAGCAACATGATAGGATGATTTATGAATAAAGAGGTTATTATGATTTTTTAATATGTTATATGAATAATATATTAAAGAAGAAATCATATAGTTTAATTAATATTAGACAAGAATTAATTAAGAATGAATTCTATGGCTAAAAGAGATTAATTAAATAAAGGGGACTGAAACTGTCAATTGTGTGATAGTTGATTTAGGCTGAGAATCCTCTGGAATGAAGGGGTGGACGAAATTAGAGTGGGAGCCCATCTAATTTTCGTCCAAGGGCTTTATTATGGAAGGTTCTTTGGACTGCTTAATGCCTAAGCTATCCAATTAGGGTTTTTAACTGAAACCCTAGCAACACAAGTATAAATAGACCCCTTAGGCTTCATAAATCGGCTAACCATATTCCTAAGAGTACTAGAGACAAATTCTAGCGCCTCCAACCTCTCTCCAAGATCATCCTCTTGCTTGTGGTGTTTGTAAGCCATTAGAGGAGTGACATTTCTGACTCTAAGCTCCAAGGACAAGAAGATTTAAGCTTTGAAGAAGAGGTAATCATCTTGATCTGTTTTGTTATGTCAATTTCGGATTATATACACTAGATTTAGGGTTTGCAAGTCTTGGATGAATTGCATTTACAATAGAGAAACCTAGATCCAAGCATTAGGGTTTGCATGAGCACATAGGATGTTCTTTTGGCTCAAACCCATCAGGTACTGCATTATGCAACACATAAGGAAATGAAGAAGGTAAGGTATCATGACATACTGCAGAATGATAACAGGGAGATCATGAGTATCTCGGGGTGTGAGACCCTGAATGATATGACTCTAGAGCCCGAGAACGGGATATTGACTTGGAGCACGTTGGGAAGAGGGAACCAGGTCAATTGCTTATATTGAAGGGTCTCGGGAGGATACCCAAGATTCAAATCAACTTTTGAGAGGCCAGTAGGGCCAGATTCAATGCAGCATGTGCGGGAAACTGCACGATGGAGTCTTTCGTTCCGAGGGTTTGAGTAAGTGTAACTTTGGGTTTATCCTCTGTTTGTGTTTGAATTATATTTCCAAGAGATGTGATATGCCAACAGCAAACCGTAAATTATTAGTGGGTAGCGAAAGGCCATTTTCCTATTTACAGGTTGGGAGTGTACAGTGTCATCCTGGTTATGGTCGAGATCGGATCAGGGATATCTATGGAAGGTCTGCAGTCAGGGTTCCACATAATGGTTATCCAGCATCGACAGGATTCTGTGGTCCTAGTAACCGTTACTGATTGGCTGGTAATGGAGCACTAGTTGGTAAGAGCTTGTTTTCATCGGATCAATTGTTGGAAAACGAGAAGTATTGGGGATTCTTCAATTTTCATGTATTGTGAAGACTTAGTCGAATCTAAGTGGGGGAGAATTGTCCAGGGATTCAGAAGTAGGAGCAGTTTTGAAACTGGGATAAGTTTCGCATCCTTGTTAGAATGGAAGACAGCCCAAGCGACTACATGGATGAGGATAGTGTGAGTTGGAAGTTCAAAAAACTTGCCAACAATGAGATAGCGTTCTTGGAATGTTCGATAGCAGGCCTTAGGGAATCAGGTTGGGGATTGCAGTCAGGAAATGAGTTTAGTTTGGGATGATAGGTCGTGTGTATGCTCGACGTTGGATGTGTTTGGATTAGTAATCAAAAATTGAGATAGTGTGGAAAGTGTTGTAAGTCTGCGGGTGTAGCTGTAGCATTCACTAGCAGCCAGATATTGTGAGAAAGTGTTGTAAGTCTACGGGTGTAGCCATAGCATTCACAAGGTTGGCAGATAGTACTAGAGTTTTTTAAGTTTACGGGTGTAGTCGTAGCATTCACTAGGTTAGTAGATAGCATGAGCATGTTGTTGGAACACAGAAGGAACAATAGTACCTATTAGTTCGGGTGCAATAGTGAGGACGTGGCAAATCCACATATTGGTTTATGGATTTCCCGAAATGAATTAGACCTGTTTGAGCCAGTGATAAGATTGTAGGAACATCACGATAGTTAGGGGATCAAGGAAGCAATGGACTGTTTAAGGTCGTTTGTGATATAAGACTACCCTTGGTCATGTAGTAATCACTTTTAGCCTTCGATTTGGTAATGTCAGGACTCAACGTATGGACCAAATCAGTCAGATCAGAAGGTCGTTAGAGCCACAATGGCAAGATATCTAGTGGCAATTGTTAACAGACAAGGATTTCGTTCGGAAGTCGGGTGGAGTGACCGCATGGGAGTCTTATGGCTTCGTAACCGGGTTGCAAATCGGTATTTCAGATGACTGGTGAATGAGTTGAGAATAGGGAGATCTTAGTAGATCTAAGTCACTCTCAACGAAATTATTTGAGCCTTGGCCAAGTATAGTGATCTGCAGGGATAATTGGGTCTGTGATTATGTTTTCTAGTGGGAACCTCGAGTTATTAGAAGTTGAATAGTCAGTTGAGATACAAGTGGATTGGGTTCAACAGTAATGACTCAGTATGGGACCATAATGCAAGGAATTCATTTATCTTCGGGTTTTAGAACCTTGCGAGGGATGGTTTTGGTTACCTTGGAAAAGCTAGGTTATGATCGGGTTTGTGGCCATGTTCAATTTGTTTGACGTGTAAGGAATGGTTTCGAGGACGAAATCTAATTTAAGTGGGAGAGATTTGTAACATCCCATATGATAAATAAATAAATAGATAAAATTGATGAATTAATAGTAGCCTAATAATCCATAATATTTAGTGGGGTGTTGGTTTCGGGAGCCAAATGTTATAATTTGGATTATTCGGGGGTTAAAGTGTAATTTTCGGGCCACTTTGTAAATATTTCTGCAAGCGGCGGGATGGTTGGTAATTATTGGGACTTAAATTGAAAGGATTTTTAGATGTTGCGGGTTAAAGGGTAACTTGTGGGGCTTGTATTGTAATGAATTATTATGGATAAGGGTTGTTTGGTAAATATTGTACTTAAGTTGAAAATGTTTTGAAGAGGAGGGACCAAACTTGGAAAATTTGGCTCTAGTTAGAAATGAGACATGGGATTAACCCGTATCCCTTCCCCATGTTTTCTTGAAACAACCCTAACCCTATCATTATGTTTCAGCCGCCATGCGTGAAGTCCAGCCGCCACCCCTGTTTCCTCGCACTCCACCCATCGCCACCACATCGTCGCATGGCCATCGAATACCACCGTTGTAGCTCGTGTCGTCGAATAAGTCAAGGGTTAAGTAGTAACTGTCGTGGGCAGTTGAGAAGATCGCCGAAGACCGAGGCTTGGGGCGGCGTTCGTCCTTGCGTGGCATCGTGAACAACCGAAAACTCTCAGTAAGATTAACTTATTCTACTCCTCGTTGTCTCTCTTGTTGTTTGACATCATACATGTTATTGCTGTCGTCGGTGGCTTTTGGGCTGTGTTGGTCGCCATTTCCAGCGATGCCAGCCGTATAGAAGGCAGTCGGACTTTATGTGTTTGAGTATTACACGTTGTTATGGTGTTCTTTGGAGGTTTTTTTTTGCGTATTATCTAGCCGGAAAAACGAGGTAAATCCCACCACCACCACCACATGGCAGCCACCCATTGCCGTTTTCTGCCACACCTTTGCTGCCACCAGCCACAGTAGGAGGTGGTTGTGTGTGTGTATATTATGTGCGAATTTGTTTATGCAATTTTTCGACATGAACCACCACCGCCACCATTAAAAATAGTGGCTGCCGCCGCCTGGCGCTGTGAGCCGCCGTCGACCATCACTGCCCGAGGTGGCAGTGGGTGGTGCCCGACCTAGTGGAACCCTAATGGACTTAAAAACTTAATCTTGGACTTGGATGGCTTGTGATTGGGCTAGAAACCCTAATTAGGGTTTTGAAAACCCTAATTTTGGGCTTGTTGGTTTGGACCTATCGGGACCCATGTTATGGGCCATTTGAATTGAATTATGAATTACACCCGATCACACCGTATGACTTATCTAGTAGAGTGATGGACTTAATGGATTAAGTCCTTAATGGGTTAAGTAAGAAACACTTAACCCTAATCGTCATTTCATGTGAAAACCCTAATTATGTTGGGTTAGAGTTGGGTTTTGTCTGTTGGGCCTAGATGTTTAGACTATTGATGGGCCATCTAAGAACAAGTATATGGACTAGAATATTTGGATGGAGCTTTAAGATAAGGCCCATTGGATAGGCTTGGGCCTAATTGGGAGAAATTGGGCCATAGATGGGCCATAACTGGGCCTTGATGATTATGAGATATTGGACCATTGGATTGCCAAGTGTTTGAACCAGAATAAATGGTTAGGCCTTAAGGTAAGACCAAGTAGGGACCATATGTTGGGCTTTGTTTCATTATTAGACTTTTGGGCCTTTGGATTGAGCCTTGGGCTTGAATCAAGCTAAGATAGGGGTAAAGTAGTCTTTTACCCCAAGCATGGACTTATGGATATGTGTTGGTACCCAATTGTTAATTGGGTGTTATTTTGATGTTGACAGATTCGGGAATCTATCATCCAGCAGCTAGGGTTTTGTCTGCAGGACTTCAGCAGTGTGATGTGAGTTTTCCTTTAGAAGGAACAAGTCTAAGGCCCCAATGCCAACCCGTATATGTGATATGTAAGTAGTTAAGTGTAGGCAGGGTCTGTATCTTATTATTACCAGAGTATAGATATCAGTCAAATTGTTGGATTTCTTTACTTGTTGTCTGTGTGATACTTGTATGTGTTTTTTTATGTATGTGAGTATTACTAGGCATGTTATTTAACTTTTTTTCCAGTTTTCGGCATTTTTTTCGTGTTTTTTACTTTTTTCGTTTTTTTTAAATAAAAAATTTCTTTTGTTTTTAGTTTTTTTTTTATTTTTTCATTTTCTTAATATCTTTACTACATAATTGAAGATAGTAGGTTTATTTATATTTTTTTTTTAATATTTTTTAAACAAAATATCGGTTTGAGTTTTTAATGTTTAACAATTATAAAATTTTAAATAAGAAGATTATTAATGATCATGATATTTTCAATTCATACATTTTTGTAATCATATTATTTTTTGATCATAAAATTTTGAATTATAGCATTTTGAAAGATAACGATATTATGCATCATACATTTTTGGATCATATTAATTTGGACAGTTTTAATTTGGATCATAATATATTAAATTAAATAAAAACTTTGTCAATACAGCATTTGGATCATTATAAATTTTGAATCATTTAATTTTAAATCATAAAAAATATAATAATTTAGGATCATTAAATATTTGAATCAAAATATTTTTAAATCATAACAAGTTAATGATCATAAACATATTGAATCATAATATTTTTAAATCATAAATATTTTGAATCATCTCTATTTGGATCGTATTATGTTCACCATTTTTTTAAAAACTTTTAATCTTTTAAAATCAAGTTTAGTATCTAAAACACCTAATTTTAATTTTTTTTTTAATAAAATCATTAGAATAGTGAGTAGAAATATTCCTTAGTTTTTTATAATTTTTTGAGATTTTTTCTGGGTTTTTTTTATAAATATAAAAAATAAAAAGTATTTTTTTTTTCAAATCTTCATGATCATGCTATTTTGTAGAGATTTAAATTTTAAAATCTTTAATTTTTTTACAATTTGTTTTTTTCAAGGAAAAAAAATTATGGCTAAAAACAAAATTGGTGGAAAAAACACAGTCAATGAGGAGCTGACACTTCACGTGAGAGTGGGGGAGAGTAGCTTTGGGCGCGTCTATGCGCGTGTGTGTTCCGAAAATGTGATTTTTTTTTTGCTTTTTGCTTTTCTTTTTTAACCCTTAAAACATTTTACCTTTACCGGAAATTATCATTATCTTGCATATAATTACCAAATCGTCATACCATCTCACGAGATTTTAATGATAAATAAAAGACATAATTTCACAATTGGTCCGTGTGGTTTACAGAATATTGCACTTTGAGGACTTCCTAGCAAAAAGTCTCGCGACTGGTCCCTATGGTTTTTAAAATTACATGAAAGGTCCTAATGCCGTTAAATCTAACTTTTTTGCCGTTAGCTTTTAAGGAAAAAAACTATTTTGCCCTTGTACCAATATTGCAATACACTACAAACCTCAAGGACCATTCGTGTAATTTTCTAAATATGAAATTATATATATATATATATATATATATATATATATATATATATATATATATTATAAATTTCGCATTTTGTAAATATATAAATTATAAATATAAATTTTATATATATGAAAATATATAATTTCAACAATTTGATAACTTTTTTTTTTTTTTATCTTTTTGACATTTTGATTTCTATTTTTATTTTATAGTTTTAGTAATTTATGGTTTTTTTTATATTTTTATTTATTTTGAATCAAGTAAATAAACTTAAATTCGATAAACCATGTCGAAATTATTTTTTCCTTTAATTTTTCTAATTTGTGAATTGAAGCATTAATATTATTTTATTTTATTTTAATATTATGTCGTTACTGTTAATGTTTTTTTTTATCACTCAATAGTTAATATCGTTAGCAACTTTATGTTTGCATTTATCATTATCCTTATCTAACCCTTTGTTTTCTGTTTTTGTTATAATTTTAATTATTTATTATTCTTCAATTGTTCTATTTGTTTTGATTAAAATAATGAAAAATAGAAACACAAAAAACAAAAACTCAAACACCAAATTCTAATATACTCTAATATATTAATACATTTTAAATTTTCATCTTTTTTTGGTTTTTTTGTATGTTTTTTAATTTTTTTGTATTATTTTTAATTATTTCCTATTTTTATTTTTTTTTTGTTTCATTTTATTTTTTATCAACTTGATAACTTTTTTTTTGACCTTTTCCAAAAAGTGTAAAATGTATGAATATAGTAGAGTATATTACAATTTTGGTGTTTGAGTTTTTTTAGTTTTTTTTAATAATTTTGGTTATTTATGGTTTTTGTAATTTTTTTTATTTTTTTTATTTTCATTCGCCTAAATAAAATAGTTATATTTACAAATATAAATAAAGAAAATAAACATAACTTTTTTATTTACACAAATCAAAATATAAAAAAAGTTAAAAAAAACCATAAATAACAAAAATTAATAAGAAAAATGCGAAAAAAAAAACAAAAAATATGAAATGTGTAAAATGTACCAACATATTAGAGTATTTTACAACTTTGTTGTTTGAGTTTTTTGTTATTTTTTGTTTTTCTATTTTTCATTACTTGAATCAAAATAAATAAAAATAAAAGAAGAATAATAAATAACTAAATATATATAAAAAAACAACAAAAGACGAAATAATGATAATGATAAATGCAAACATAAAGTTACTAACAATATTAACTATAGCATCAAAGTAAAAAAAAAACCGTAACAACATAAAATTAAAAAAATAAATAAAATTAGCGTTTCATTTCATAATTAAGAAAAAAAAAATTTCGATATGGTTTATCGAATTTAAGTTTATTTACTTGAATCAAAATAAATAAAAACATTAAAAAAAACCTTACATAACTAAAATTAAAAAAAAAATGTTAAAAAGATTAAAAAAATATCAAGTTGTTGAATATATATATATATATATATATATATATATATATATATATATATATATATACACACGGAATTTATATATATACAAAATTTCATATTTAAAAAATTACACGAATGGTCCTTGAGCATTGTAGTGTATTGCAATATTGGTACAAGGGCAAAATAGTATTTTTCCTTAAAATCTAACGACATAAATGTTAGATTTAACGGCAGGAGGACCTTTCATGTAATTTTACAAACCATAGGGACCAATCGCATGACTTTTTGCTAGGAAGTCCTCAAAATACGATATTCTGTAAACCACATGGACCAATTGTGAAATTATGTCTAAATAAAATTAAATCTCTACATTTTTTTTCAATCTTAGGGTCAAGATTTGTCATCGCGGTTTCTACCAATTTTTAAGTTCTTAGATGATTCTAATATCATTTGTAAGATAGCAATTATATATATATATATATATATATATATATATATATATATATATATATATATATATATATATATATATATATATAGGGAAAGGTTATTTGAAAAACAAAAAAACCCTAAAAATCATAAAAATGTATAAAAAAAATATCTAGAGATCACAAAACTTTTTTTTTGACATTTTTTATGAAAAAATCACAAGTTTTTAAAGAAAATCGGTGAAAAAAATTTTGAAAAAAAAAAACTTTTTTTATAAATTTTTTTTTTGATTTTTTTTTCAGCGAATTTTTATAAAAAGCTGCGATTTTTTATAAAAAAATCAAAAAAAAGTTTTGTGATCTCTAAGTATTTTTTTTATGCATTTTTATGATTTTTAGGGTTTTTTGTTTTCCATAGAACCTAAACCTATATATATATATATATATATATATATATATATATATATATATATATATATATATATATATATATATATATATATATATATATATATATATATATATAATTGCCGTATTACAAACGACATTGTTCGATATGACTCATAAGAACTTAAGATTTCGTATTATTACCAAATTATGTATTTAAAACCTTAATAAAACATACAGAATAATACACTCCACTAAAATGACTAATTAAACATGTTTACAAACAAAAAAAGGGCACCGAATGGGACATTAGGTTAGAGGGAATGGTAACATCGAAACCGCACACACTTCATTGCCACATAAGCGCCACATCAATTTTTTACTACAAAAGTGTGGTTATTTGCCACACCCAAGGAGTGGTGTCACACTTGTTTTTTGTTTTTTAATAAATAAAAACTTTAGTTTTAATTAAAAACATATTATTTCATTAATTAAAAATTAAACTCGTTAATAAAAAATAAAACTCACATTAAAAAAATTCCTAAAAATTAAAAAAAAAATTATACGACCCATTTGTTTCATCACTTGAACAAATATAAGTATCTCTATTGTTCAATATGCTAGGAATAATATACATTAAAAAAAATTAAGACATATTTAAAAAAATAAAAACAGCAAAATAAATATTCCTTGGTTTGTCTCATTTGTGGGTTTCGTAGCCCCAAGAAAATATTAAAACGAGCCCTAGTATGAGAAATAATCCACCAAGAGAGAGAGATTATAGAGAAAGAATGTATGATAATAGGGAGCCGTGGAAATGAGGAGTGCAGTTCAAACCGCACACAAGGGATGGTGTGCTGCAAGCTGTGACAACCCAAAAATTTCCGTTAGTTTTAACGTCGAAATTAAGCACGTCATAAATTAGCCAAATTTATCCCAAAAATATTTTTGACCGGATTTAAACCCGTTGGAATATTTTAAATAATATTCGTCAAACGAATCAAAATTAAGGAGGTATAATTTTTTAATGTTGTCATGTTTAACGGTAGTCGTGAAAAACCCCGTTCGCGGTTAGTGTCGGGTGAACCCCAACCAGGCCATAAACTTCACCCAATATAAGGGTTGAGTGGGTTTCATCCCCACCTTTTTCCCACCTTAGACACTTTCTCTCTCTACTTTCTCTCTCTACAAATCGGGTTTTGGTCAAAAATCGCTCATTCGAGCTTCAAATCGGTAAGTTAACCTTCCTAGCTTGTTGTTTATCTCATCTAGCTTGCAAATTCGTGGCTTAAACATCCAAAAACCCCAAAAACAAGATTTTACAGTCTTGGGAGCATCCCAAAACCGTAAACACCTTGAAAGAGGGTTTTGGTGCCCAAAAACCCTTCCAAACCACTTCTAATGCTTAGCAATGACTTAGAGGCTTGCATGAAAGGACTTAGAACACCAAAATCGTAGCAAATGGGGACTAAACATGAGTTTACGGTCTAAGAACATTCTTAGATCGTAAACCCATCTTCAACAACCATAAACACCTTTTAAGGTGTTAAACTACCCCTTAAACACCTCCAAAAGCTTCTATGAACTTCCTTGAGTGCATAGAACCTTATATTCCTTCTTGAGATGCACCAAAGCATACACAAGTAAGTAACACTTGATTTTACGGCCCAAGAAGGTTCTTGGACCGTAAAAACACTTTCTTAGACAATAAACATCCCCAAAAGGTGTAAAAGTGCCCTTAACTCTTTGTATGGCTTGGAATTGGACCTAGAACTTTGTATGCTTAACCTACCACCACCAAAACACATGATTCATGGACTAACATGAGTTTACTGTCGTAAACTCATGCGTTTAAGGTAGTAAACTCCCAAAGAACATCTTCATAGACCATAAACACCTTTCCAAGGTGTTTAAGTGCCTTTAACACCTTCCTATGCTCACATAAGTGCCTAGAACCTTGCATGCATGAGTTAGAACCACCAAACAACAAAAGAAATGGACAAACATGAGTTTACGACCATAAAATCATGTGTTTACGGCCGTAAACTCCTCAAGGAGTGGTCAATGAACTGTAAACTCCCTATTGTGTCCATTTTGAACCCCAATCACTTCCTTAGCCCTTGATTCGACTCTAGCATGATTCTATGAGTGAGATAAGACCTTGAAGCATCAAAGAACACACCACCCATGAGTTTACGGCCGTAAACTCATGGGGATATGGCCATAGGGCCATAAACTCTATAAAGAGTTTACTCTTGAGGAGTAAACTCCCAAACTAGGCCATACACTCCCTTAGATGTTACCCAGGACACCCCTAGCGCTTAACCAAAGTGTTTTCCGCATTTTTGGATGCCTATACGTGTTTAATTAGTATTATATTTACTAATTGTATGTAAACATATGTCATCATATGTTAATAGGTCACTAAGTGTGTTCAAGTCTTTACTTGACACCGAGCACCCAACCGACACTTTCGTTCGATCCACTTACAACAGGTGAATTCATACCCCTGAAATAACCTTTTAAATGTTTTTACATGCTTTTATGGGGGGATACAAGTTAAAACATTCTAGTTACAATATCAATCATATGTGATTAATAACCCGCATGCACAAGGATTTATTACACTTTCAGCTGTTTTAGCAAGTATGATACTATAAATGGTTTTCCAAAACGTCTTTACTTGTTTAAATCTTTTCTCAAATTGTCTCTCGCGCTGTATATTTTACTTCAAAACCAGTTACAGTAGTATTTTAAACAAAGGTTTTTCTTTACTTATATTGTTTTATCAAAGTTATATTCAAAACTTGTTTATGAAGGATTTTCAAGGATTTCCAAAGGTCTTCAAACTTATTTTACAAATGGATATCAAGTCACGATTTTCTTAAGTGTAAAGGTTTTCCAAAGTTTTCGTCAAAGTTTTCTTCCATGCTTCTATGCTTTTACTTCGTTAAATGCTTCTACTTCGTTAAATCCTTCTACTTCGTTAAATGCTTATACTTCGTTAAATGCATGCATGTACTTGTATAGTTATATAAATAATGTTTAAAGGACTTAGGAAGGCTAGTTTGCCCTATTTCCTTTTCATCGTTTGGATGTGGTCTGGTGGGTATCAGATATCCGTCTGAAGGTCGTTTAATCATTAGCTATATATCATGTATACATGTATAGACATAAAGGTTTCCATCGGCCAGTTCATGTTCCTTGGGTAGCAAGGGCATCCTCCCACTCATCACTCATAGATCAGGGACACTAGTAACTATTATAGGAATAATTAGGAAGCTCTATTTACTCTTTCTAGTACAAGAACTCCAAAGGAGTCAATTCATTGTGAGTCTCTATCATTAGTCCAGTACCTACATCAGAACTCATTATACGAGATGAATCTTCGAGACACGGATCTCCCTGTCGTCGAGTTGGTAACCAAAGTCTCCTGTAGGGAGAGCGGACATTGTGTGTATAGATCTATACGAGACTGACACTCCCGCACCCTGACTGCTAGCTACAGTCCACGACCTACCAAGCCAAGGGGTGACAAATGTTATTGTAGGGTTTCAAAGCACTCCATGGATGATGACAATGGGCCCCTTTGATGAATTCTAGGTTAAGAGTGAGGCAAAATGTAGCCGCCACGTGAGGTTTCTTATGTAGTGTTAGATTCTTTAGTCTATGCTTTAAGTGTAATTTATTCCTCTTGTTTGAATAAATCGAGTGATCATTTGACATAATCTTCATATTTGTGTTTGTTCTTATTTTTCGCATCTTGTTCATCAAATCTCAATTAGGGTTTTAATCCCAACAAGTGGTATCAGAGCGGGTCTTTGAAGATCTATTGATTTTTGAAGTATCGGTTCTTGATTTGATGATTTTCTACACAAGTTATTGAAGATTTTGGTGTTTTGGCTGTATGGAATCAAGATTTTTGTTTAGGTTACTGTTCATCTACTGTTCATCTGGTGTTATTTCAATCTCATTCGTATCTTTCCTATACTCTATTTGGATCTGATCAATTCTTTGATCCGATATCGATTTTATTGTTTTGATCGTTTAGCCATATTTGTTCCACCGATTTGCTTCTGTTATTGACCCCATTATAGTCGCTACTGTTCATCACTTGGATAATACATAATCAGTTCTCGATTCTAAAACTTCCGATTCACAAATTTTCCTTGCTCAATTTCATCACTCGATTCTTTGATCCAGATCATCTAATGTGTTTCTAATAATCAATCTTATTTGGTTTAACAAATCGATTTCATGATTCGACTATATTTTGATTCTCAATTTTATTCCCAACACATTCCGTATCCTTGTTGAATCGGTGTGTTTAACCTGAAATATCGATTGGAATAATGGTTTAATTGTTCGTCGATTGTGGTGAAATTGATCGTTGGCTTCCGATTCAAACTGGATGGGTCAAACCAAAAAGTCAAAATCAGAATCGTGACTACAATCGGAACGAATGATTGATTCGGAGTTTGATTCCTTGGATTCGTGGTTGACTGGGATTTGCAGCGAGATTGAAATCACTTGATTCACAGTGAAACGATTTGAAATTGAGACTGCG
Source organism: Lactuca sativa (assembly GCF_002870075.4). Lineage (NCBI taxonomy): Eukaryota > Viridiplantae > Streptophyta > Magnoliopsida > Asterales > Asteraceae > Lactuca > Lactuca sativa. Next base: position 739,566 of record NC_056625.2, on the reverse strand, counting down.
AATGGTTTGGATTCACAAGTTTGCGATCAGAATGGAAGTATAAATGGGAGTTGTTTGGATTCGTGTTCAAATGACGAATGTTCACTGTTTGGATTCACCGTTCCAGTCGTGTTCTTTTAATCAGGGGTATTTGGGAAGAATATATTCAAGTTACGTTTTGGTCCCTGAAGCCTCACTGATTTGACACTTTTGATCCCTGTTGTTTTCAAAGCTTGGCATTTTTGGATCAATTCTAGAAATTGTTACAAATAAAGGGGAATATTGATGCAGAATTACCATTCTAGCCCCTGTCTTTCAACAAGTGACAGTTTCTGCCCAATATTCAGAAAAGTTTGCAAATTTGACGGTTGGTGAACAATTTTGAATTCTTTAACACACATATTTTTTCGTGAACAGAGAAATAAAGATTCCATCAAGTCTTGGCAGTTTGGAAATTCGTTTTTCGCAATAATGTCAAATTTTCACGACTTTTTCGGATTTTATGCTTCATCGGTTATATCATTTTGTTGCGGAGGAGCATAGTAATTTTTTTATCCATTCAAGATCATTCTCATGACCATTTTAAGGCTTTATAATCAAGTTTTTGATTATAAATCGGGGGAGAATTTGGTATGGTCATTCGAAATTGGATTTGTAACTTTTCAAATTTGAAGATTTTTGATAAAGCTTGTGGTAGAATTATGAAGGTAGCTTTTACAGCGGAAGTTCTTCATCGAGCTCTGCTAAAGCTTTTACAGAGAAGTATCCTTTACAGCGGAAGTTCTTTATTGAGCTCTGCTAAGGACTTGTTATATCTCCGACTTCTTGTATTTTCTCGATCAAGTGACGTTACGAATCTTAAAGTTTGGGTTGTTACATGATATTTTTTGATGGCTTATATCATTAGCTTATTTGAAGATCATTGTGACTTGGAGGGGGAGCTCTTCAAAGACAAGAAGTGATTCGGTTTCTTTGTTCTGAAATAGGTTTTTATGGCGGGTTTGGTTTTCATGAAGATTCTTTGGGATTACATTCGAAAATGAAGTTTAAAGACATTACTTCAGTGCTTGATTTATATATCCTAGAGCCCGTGTTTGAAGACTATTGAAGAATCAAGATTCGTGGATTGCCTCATATATTCCTCGTTGCAGATCTTTTTATTTGCTAGAAGCTTGTTTTGGAAGTTAAAGCATTGTCATCCATTCCATACTTTGAGGGGGAGATTGTAGGATTTCAAAGCACTCCATGGATGATGACAATGGGCCCCTTTGATGAATTCTAGGTTAAAAGCTCAAGACTTGTCTTTTCCCTATAAATAGTCATGTATTATTCACAATTAGGGTTAAGAGTGAGGCAAAATGTAGCCGCCACGTGAGGTTTCTTATGTAGTGTTAGATTCTTTAGTCTATGCTTTAAGTGTAATTTATTCCTCTTGTTTGAATAAATCGAGTGATCATTTGACATAATCTTCATATTTGTGTTTGTTCTTATTTTTCGCATCTTGTTCATCAAATCTCAATTAGGGTTTTAATCCCAACAGTCATATTTATTCTGACGCTTGCAGGGCGTCAAGTACTCTAGTGACAATCAATATGGTTACGAGTATCTCCATGTTTACCTTATAATTCATGGCCTTAAGGTAATGATAATTAACACTGTATTCTTGAATCAACACTCTTAGGATTACTCTTTGTTTTAGACGTTGCTAGCTGTATCTTTCATTTGATACTGTCTGGGGTCTATGTTCCTTTGTCTTAGACCTTGTTAGCTCTATCTTTCATTTGATACTATCTGGGGTTTGTGTTTCTTTGTTTTAGACCTTGCTAGCCGTATCGTACATTTGATATCGTCTGGGGTCTGTGTTTCCTTTTGTTAGACTGAGTCAGGCGTATCATTCATTCGATACTCTCCTGGAGTCTATGATCTCTTTTGCCTTAGTCAGCAGTGTTTTCTGCTGAGGCATATGTTATTTTCCCCTAGTACTTTTACTAGTGATATTCTCCTACTTTCTTTAAAATCAAATACCGTATTTTGGCAATGATAGCATTTCAGGGACAATTTCTCTTTAAAACATAACACTATCGAGGCTTGGTAGAAGACTGCTTTTAATTAGAAAATATAGGATTTTCTGGAAAGGACGCTAATACACCGTAGATTCTAAACTACTACTTTTTATAGTTATTTTGAATAAAATGCTTACTTACACAAATGCCACTAAATACTTATGAACTCACCAGCATTTATAAATATGCTGATACTCGCTTTCAAAATAACTTGTATTCTCAGGTCAGCAATAGCCAGGTACACCCGGGAGCTTTTGTGAAGCCAGCCTAGAACCGAGCTGCATCTATATTAGTTTCTGTATTACTTTGATGTTTCTATGCAGTGTAAATTATGTAAAACTATTACTATTAATGCAATGGTTGTTATACTTTGATTACTATACTGCATATGTTGTGATACTTGACATGACGTCATCCACCCCGGAACGTTTCCGCCGTTCCGGTTTTGGGGTGTGACACAAGCTGAGGTGGCAAAACCGTGGGTGCTACCAGACCCACTCCCTCCAGTTTTAAGCTGGAGGGGTTGGTGTCATCCGAAACCGCACTCTCTTCATTGTCACATAAGCGCCACATAATTTTTTTACTACAAAAGTGTGGTTCCTTGTCACACCCAGGAAGTGGTGTCACACTTTTTTTTTATAAATAAAAACTTTAGTTTTAATTAAAAACATATTATTTCATTAATTAAAAATTAAACTCATTAATTAAAAATAAAACTCATATTAAAAAAATTCCTAAAAATTTATAAAAAAAATCCTACAACTCATTTGTTTCATCACTTGAACAAATATAAGTATCTCTTTTGTTTAATATGCTATGAATAATTCAAATTTAAAAAAAAAAAAATTAAAACAACAGAATAAATATTCCTTGGTATATCTTATTTGTGGGTTTTGTAGCCTAATAAAATGTTTAAACGAGCTAAAGTATGAGAAATAATCCATCAAGAGAGAGATATTATAGAGAGAGAATGTGCGGTAATAAAGAGCCGTGGAAATAAGGAGTACAATTCAAACCGCACACAAAGGATGGTGTGCTGCAAACTGAAGCGGCAAAACCGTGGGTGCTACCTCCCTCTGGTCTTTGTCCCTCCGTCCTAAATATCACTAGTAAATTCGGAAGCCATTGGAACCAAAGTCTAGATTGATAACTAACCAAACCATAGCCTAGATATATAAATTAACTAATGATGATAACAAAGGTTTGACCATGCTACATTAATTATTTAAAATAATTTAATACCTTTAAGTCAGGATTGACCGCAGGTCTTTAGTCAATATTGTGCTCCTCGCATCCCATTTAGGATCACGACACTTTTAAATTAACTAATGATGATAACTTGATACCTTTTAAATAACCTTCCATTCATTCGAAAAATCTGACTTTAGTGTTTTTTTTTTTCTTCTTGTGTGCTTGAGTCTTTTAGTTTTTGTTATTTAGACGCTCCATTAATACAATCTTTGCTGTCCAAAAAAAAAAAAATCACGACACTCTCCACACCATTCGATAATTTTGGTATGAAAAATTAAATATCATCTCAAATGCTTTATTAACAACAATTAATGTTGTTAATAGATTTTTTTTAAAAAAATATAAATAATTATTTTTATGCGATGTTAACTTTGACCTATATAAAACCCTGGAAAATGACTTAGGAGGGTAACTCCCTCTTATCCGTGTTCACATTATTTTTTGATAAGAAAGCAACTAACTTGTTTTAACTGTGTAACATCCCAAAAATCATGACAAAAAATTTCGTTTTTAATTTAATACTAAAACCATAATTGTCAAACCATTAATTTAATACTCCGGCATCGGGCCTCGCCCGGCATCAGGCCCCACCTGGCATCGAGCCCCGCTCGGTATACATATTTGTCTCTCTTAGGCTCCGCCTGTCTCCGGGCCCCACCCGCTAAACACATACAATCATATAACATGCTAACACATAAAGAAACATATTCTACTGTATCTCTGTCCTAAGAAACATACTCTGCTAATAATGAGATACAGAACTTCGTCCGTACGCAGCTAGTTCCAGCCAGGGCTTCAACAGTGCAAGGTGAGTATTCTCACCGTGTGAATGGGTCTAAGGCCATAATGCCAGCCCATTTAGTCTATGAGTAGGAAGACCCGGGGGTTAGCCCTAGGCATTGTATGCTAGTATGTTATTCCAGACCAAGGTCTGATGTCGGGCGGGTGTCCGAGGAATGTTTGCATGTTAGATTATACTTGTTGTCTGTGTGATATTTGTATGTGCCTGGTAAAGAGGTGAGTGTAGGCGAGGTCCCGTATCTCATCACTAGCTGAGTACGAATGATGTTTTGTATCTCATTATTAGCAGATTATGTTTCTTAGGACAGAGATACAGTAGAGTATGTTTCTTTATGTGTTAGCATGTTATATGATTGTATGTGTTTAGCGGACGGGCCCAAAGACAGGCGGGGCCTAAGAGAGACAAATATGTATACCGAGCGGGGCTCGATGCCAGGTGGGGCCTGATGTCGGGCGAGGCCCGATGCCGGAGTATTAAATTAATGGTTTGACAATTATGGTTTTAGTATTAAATTAAAAACGAAATTTTTGGTCATGATTTTTGGGATGTTACATAGTTAAAACAAGTTAGTTGCTTTCTTATGTACAAAAAATAAGAAGTTGGCAATATGTGAACACGGATAAGAGGTAGTTACCCTCCTAAGTCATTTTCCCTTTGAGTTACCGGTTAAAACAGGTATTAGCCGGTAATATTTGTGTAATTTAAACAGTTAAAACAAGTTAGTTGCTTTATTATGTACAAAAAAAAAAGTTACCAATATGTGAATACGAATAAAAGATAGTTACCCTCTTAAATCATTTTCCCTATAAAACCCAATTGGTTTTATCTTTTGAGTTTATTAACCTTATCAATTTTTCTAAAGGTTATGATATGAGTACCCTCTTATCCATATTTATTCCCTAAAGTCAATCAAATCAAATTTTTGACATTTGATTTGACATCACTTTTTTAACACAAATTATTATTATTATTATAAATTTCGCACAAAATTTTAACATTCGGATGACATTATAAATTCGAACGGCTATATAATATCGGTTTTTAAATATTTTTTATATTTTAATATTAATATTATTATTGTTATAAATTTCGAACAACATTTTATAAATCGGACATTATAAATTCGAACGGTTATATAAAATTGGAACAAAAGCAAAGTTTCTCCCTATTAATTACGAATTAGAACATTCGGCTGCATGGAAAACATTGTATAGTGTTCGACTAAATGTTTTCAGTCCGCATAACACACCACGCAATTCTAATAATGTACAAATTAATATTTGTAATTAACATGGACAAATTTTGTTTTTGTTCTAATTTATAAAATGTTGTTCGAAATTTATAATGATAACAACAATAATAATATTAATATTAAAATATAAAAAATATTTAAAACCATTTTTATATAGTCATTCGAATTTATAATATTCTCCGAATGTTAAAATTTTGTGCGAAATTTATAACAATAATAAAATATTATTAAAATATAACAATAATGATAATAATAATAATAATAATAATAATAATAATAATAATAATAATTAAAAACAAAAAAAAATAGAAAAAAAAAAGATCAAATCAGGGGTGAGATTAGGGGTGAGATTAGAAAATGAGGAGATACTTATAAATGGTAAGTTATTTAAAAGGTGAAAGTTTGTATATTAAAATTTAAGACACGTTCTATTTTAAAATGTTTAAATCCAAAATAATCACCATTAGACCATCTTAATGCTTAATGATTTTGGTTATTAATGTTGTTTGTCGGTAAAAAATTATTGATTCGTTTTACTAAAGTAATTTTGGTGATAATTAGATTATGGTTTTAAACATGAACGATAAATCAACATATGAAAATATAAAATCCCAAAACAATCAGCCAAATCGATAATTTTGTTGTTAGAATTTGAAGATTGACTATGAAACAAATTGATTTTATAAATTATTATAATATTATTTGATAATTTATTGTAATCCATCTTGTTCTTTTATAAGTATAGTAATTTAATACAAATAAAACAAGTAACAATTTATGAGCATCTCTAATGGTTGACTTATGTTATAATTTAAAAGTTATTGTCACCTCATTATTTTATTAACTTTAACCTCTAAATAAATGTTTCTATAATGGTTAATATTTTCAACTAGTTTTTTCTGTAAATTTAACTAATATATGATTGTCTGTTTAAAATGTTCTATATAACCCCTTCCATTTAGTTATACCTTGTTTGATGAGCCTCTTATTGAGTCTAATAAGAGATCACGTCTGACTCGGTCTGAGTCAGAATGTTTGATTACACCATTTTAAGATCTTACTCGGTCCATAGGCTTCTTACGGAGTCATTCTAAAAATGGTGTTGACTGAGAATATAGTCTCATTTGCCATTCTCCTTTTTTCTCATAGAACGTGACTTCTCCTTCATTCTTCATCTTCATCTCGTCTCTCAATCTGTTTCATCCTCGTCGGCCAATTATTCCAACGCCGACCACCTCCTCCAATGTTGTCCACCTCTCCAACATCGAACTTCTAACCCCTTCTCTCATGATCGATTGCAATTGTCGTCTTACTTGGAATAACACTGCCAAAAAAAATCGTTCACTACAAGGTCAGTTCTCTTATTCTATTCAATCCTAATCTAATCCTTAATATCATCTACATGTCCTACAAGTTAATTAGGGTTTTGTTTTGTTTGAGTGATCATCTGATTTGAGTATCTTCGTGATCATGCCAACATATTTGAAATTAAAATAAGTCTGTTGAGTGAAACTTTTGGGTCTGAGGTTATACTGTTATTGTAATTGTTAAAATCATGTTTCCCTTTGATGTTATTTCTAATGCTTTCAGTTAATGTGAAATAGATAAACGTTTTTTTAAGAATTGTGTATCAAATTCTACAACTATACTTCTTTCATGCTTTATATGTGAAGTCGTTTTTAGATCAATTGTGGGTTCTTACAATTCTTGGAATGGTGGATTCTTTTATGTATCTCTATATCTAACACATTTGACCCAAAATTGATAGTGGAAAACTAGTAATTAAAGATGAAAAAAGGATTAAAAATTAAGCTACAGAGAAATTGTATGCACTTAATGGTGTTTGAGAGATCAAATAATCAACTAGTTCCAAGAAATAGAAACGACGTAATACAAAAGGAGTTTGTTGTTTGAAACTTTTGCATCTACTTTGTGCGGAGGCATAATCAAGAGGAAAAAAAACTTCAGGTTGGTTGATGCAGAGTTTGACCTTCAAGATCTTTGTAAGAGGCTTCTTCCATAGACGTAAAAAAGTTGTTCGGTTGAACGTGAAGTTCTAACAATTTATTTATGTTATTGTGGTAATTGTAGTTATTTAAAGTTTCAATAGACATTTATTATGATAAAGATATATGTTTTTCTGATTATGTTGCACAATTGTAAATTATATGCATTTTGTTTGTAGGGGTATTTTTGTTATTTTTTTTAATTTCATTCCGTTCATTTGTCGTCCTCTTCTTATCAAACAATATGAATTTGCTATTCAATAGTTAACTCTAATATGTACCTAAAAATCATGTATATGCAAAACGTAATATAATTTGTGTATTCACAGAAGGGTAAAATAGTCATTTTTAGCATTCAACACAGTCAGTCAGATACGTTATCAAACAACATGGTTGCAGTCAGAGTAAGATGTAGTAAGATGTAGTCAGAGCTTCAACCCAGTCAGGCCTCTGACTCAGTCAGGTATAACTCAGTTAATAACTATCAAACAACCCCTTAGTCATTTTTAAGCACACATTTGTATTTTAATACAAACTATTCTAATACATATTATCATTAGACATTAATAATTAAATATTTAGAAATATGAGAATACATTTTTTCAAAAGAAATATATTATAATACATGGAAAATAATGTGTTACAACACATTGTTCAGAAATAAATATGTTAGAATACATTATTCGGAAATAAATATGTTACAATACATTGTTAGAAAATGAATATATTACAATAATCATTCGAAAAGGAATATATTACAATACGATACATCTAAAATATATTTGAAAAACCTACGCTTTATATTTTATTTTAATTTCATTGCACAACATTTGATGATACATAAGTTGTTCATCAGTCATTCCATTAGTATTTTGTGTTAAAAAATTTATATCGCTGATTCTCTTTGAAGACTTAAATAAATTTTTTGATATCTCTAATATCTTCGGCTACTGCTTCAATTCTAGAAAAACATAAAGTTGGTATCATTAACTAAATCTCTTAAACAGTTTCTTTCATTAGTTGAGGTAGTCATTTTTTCTTTCTGTTTCCTTGTTGCTCTTTTCTTTCCCATCAAACGGACTTCAAATTCATCATCTTCAACATTGATGTTTGTTTGTGCATCAGATAATGTTCTGTAACTAGATGAACTAGTCTTTCTTCTCTTCGTAAAACATAGTCTAAGCTTCCCCCATTCCATTTTGGCTCCATCTTAAGAATAGCCCATGCATGCTCATATTTGAATGACTTCTTGTACGTGGTATAATATAACTTTCTTGCAGCATCCTTCAAACTAATTGAACTCTTTAATAGATGGATTTATTCTATACCAATGCCCCTTCACTCTTTTTTGAACTCTTGGAGGATAGGAATTCCTAAATTCATTGTAGTATTTAGTAATCCTATGCCAAAAATATCTTGATTGTTGTCCATTGTTGATTAACAAGTCTGTAGAAATTGTTACCCAAGAACTCATTAGTAGTTCTTTTTCACCATTTGACCAACTTTCATTTTTTTTCTTTCTTGTGGATTGTTACTTACCGAGACATTTAGATTAATAACTTACGTAGAGTCTTGGGTGTAAAAAGGATGGATTGAGGTTTCCAAAGATGGAAAGAGTTTAAAAAGGGATGGATTGGTGTCAATTGATCATCCTAAAGTATTCATATAACCTTATTGTGGTTGATAGTTACAGTTCCAAACATTGTTTAATTTTGTGGATGCTGATATAGTGAAAAAACATAGGTAAATGTTGGTTCTTGGCTGTTGGTGGTTTGTGCAGTGTTTAGAAAACTAGTAGAAGAATAAGTGTTTAACTTGAACATTAATAATGTTTTTGGACGTGTATAGAAGTTTTCAAATTGGTTCTCTTTTTTTTGGTACGTGTCATGTGAAAGAACGATTAGATTCAAAAATCAAACAATGAAATGATTCCCAAGAACACACGAGGTAAATAAGATTGTGATTTCATTAACGAGCAAGATAAGAACAATTCGATTACAAGAAAAGAACTATTCTATCAGATCAACTCTTACATGTTCTTCTGACTAGTATCCCTATATATACGCATCAGAAGGATAAAAGAAAGACATCCTAAGTCAACAGCTAAGCTGCGAACTCAAGGTAACAAAAAGTGCGAGATCACATCATAACTCACACTAAGTAAATACATTGTGAATTAAACAAAACAAGACGACGCAAGAAACTATGAACTCTACAATCTACCCCCTTTGTGTCAATCTTCTTCAGTTGTCTTTACTTCAGGTTTCTTCATAGCTTCAAACACTTTCGGCATAGTCTTTAAAAGAATAAAACGAACACCAATCCACCACTTTACCATATCCGAAACACACTTCAAATCATCAGAAGATTTTTTCTTAAACTTCTCTGCATTTGCAAGGATTTGATTCAAAGCCACAGAAAAGTACAAGTCCTTATCAATCAAATAGAACATACACTTATTTGGAACTTCATTTTCTTTTACTTTGAAAACAACACCCTAGCTCTTATTCTTAGTATATCCAACCTTCAATAAATCAAGATTTTCTCGAGCTTCTATTGGCTTTACAATCGGTTTTCTGTTAAAAGCATATGATATCTCAATATCCATCTTCGCAACTTCAATGATATAAGCTTTTATCAATCTTTTCATATGTGAGTAGATTGGACCATACTTAACTGGATCTCTTGAAACAATATTGAGAATTAAAATCCAATCAAATGGATTCATCAAAAGGAGATCAGCCAAAGTAAACACGCCTGTTTCATGCTTGTTTCCCCGAACTGCCTTGAAATGAATATTGACAAAATCATCAACCTTTTCTGATTTCCCCACCTTCAAACCAACAATCTTCTTAATATTCCAGGATTCATATTGCGGTTTAGTTCACATAAAAGTTGAACAACTTCATGTTAACAGTTGGGTTTCCCATAACGATTCTCTGAATATTTTCGAAACAACAAAATTGAAAAGCTTTCGCAATAATAGGCAAATCCATCTAATCAACATCATTATCAACTGAGAAAGAGGTTTGAGGTTCCAACTAGTAGAGTTTTGGATTGTTGAGAGATTCTTCCTCAATTCTTTCAATTGACCATGGAGGAAATAGAGCTTTCTTGTTCGCAAGAATTTCTTATGCATTCTTCTTCTTAGCTTCCTCTACATTACGCTTTGCATTCAAAGCATTAAGCTCATCCAAAAATGCATCACGCTTTGCTTGATTTTCTTGTTTTTCTATTGGCACTGGTGGATCCAAATCATCTAACTTCTGAAAGACAATTTTACATTTCCTTTTCCTGAATCAAAAGCTTCATTACCATTTTGGCCAGTACTCTTTTCCTTTAGATTTTTCAATTTATCCACCATAGGTTGCTTATCCAAACAAATTTTCTCACTGTTCTTTTTCATTGGACCCGTTTGATAAGGATTCTTGATGTTGACTTCTGGAAATACTCTTTCATCTCCCCCTTTTTGCGAAGTAGCCTACTCGTAACATCCTTTAACTTTGTGAGAATGGGCTTAAGTTTTGTATCCAGAAGCTGTGAAATGTAGTTAGCATATGGAGCATCTTTGGTTTCCACAATCTTAACCAGTGTTGATTTATTTGATAATTATTCCCTTTAACAAACAAGAGTTCTTCATTTGACTTTCCAAGATTCAAAGTAGTTGTTTTCAAATGTTCCTTAAGAACGTGGATCTTCATAGTTGTGTTAGACAAAGCATCCATGATTTTGTTTTCATGAGCCCGACTTGTTTGTAAAGTGAGAATAAAATTGGAAATGGAGGTACAATGATTAGCATTATCCTGTTGTAGCCCAAAGCGAAGACCATATAAAGCTACTTATTCAGTATGTAGTTGTAACATCCGGATTTCCAGGTATCATAATTTAAGTTTTTATTTTTGAGTTAAGAAGAGGGACTCGACGAGTTGACGCCTAAACTCGTCGAGTAGGATCGCGACTGATGACTCGGATTAATAAATGGACTCGACGAGTCTGCGCTGTGGACAGAAAACCTAAATCTTTGGGCCTGCACCCTATTTAAGGGTCCTTATGGCCTTCATTTGTGGCCACACACCCTTGAGAGACCCTAAACGAACCAGAGAGCATAGAGAGTGAGGGAAAGAGCTAATTTCATCACCATTAGTGCATTCTTGCAAGAAGGAAGGAAGTGATTCAAGCTAGGCTGATTGAGGAGCTCAGATCTACTATCACTTCATCAAAGGTTGCTGTTTAAGGTATGAATCCATGCCTATTTTCGTGTATATAGTGGATCTCATGAATCTAGGGTTTCCTTGCCCCCTTTTTAGTTGAGTTATGGAGTATGTGGAGTCCCTTTGTGGCATAGACATTAGATCTAGACCTTAAGAGGTACAGAGAGTCCCAACAACCTAGATTTATGCAGTCACGTAAGAGTATTGAGCCTAAGACACCATTATAAGGGTTATTTTATCAAATAGAGCTAGATGTGTGGTGCATGGACATAAAGATTGAACCTTTATGTGACTTTTGGGTGCTAGAAGGCCATATATATAAGTTAGAGAAACAGATCTAACCTCAGAAGGTCAATTGAGTATTGCCATGGAGGAAACTCGCCGAGTCGGCTCGGGTTGCCCCGCGATTCGTGATCAGTGGTAACCCGTCGAGTGAAAGGTTAACTCGAAGAGTCGAGTGAGGCCTTAGGAGGATTCAAAGGACACGCATGGACTCGCCGAGTCACCCGAGTGCACTCGGTGAGTCTGGTCAAGTTGGACCATTGACTGGAGTTGACTTCCGTTGACCTTAGGGTTTTGGTCAAACTGATTCAAGAGAGGTCATGGAGGGGTAGAATGGTCTTCTACCCATTCTTAAGAGATGAGAAGATAAAGAGAGTATTGATCAGAGATATTATCATTTTGATAGGAGGAGGCTAAATCGGGGATATTGAGAACGAGAGTATACTAGACAACATACGAGGCGAGTCTTCTCACTATACCTTACGTTGAATGGTATTTATGTGTGACCGGAAGGTCTTATGTGCTATGACGATTATATGATATATGTTTCCATGTTTCCATGTATATGTTATGTATGTTATGATTAGTATGGTATGGACCGGAAGGTCAACAGGGTATGGACCGGAAGGTCAGCAGTGGATGGACTGGAAGGTCTACTCAGATTGTGGGACCGAAAGGCCGCTGAGACACATTGACCGTAAGGTCTCGTAGAGCCATAGCCTTGAGTGGCTTATGTGTTGTATGTAGTATTTTGGGGAACTCACTAAGCATTTATGCTTACCGTGTTATGTGATTTGTGTTTCAGGTACTAGTGAGGATCGTAGGATGGCGCCGGCATGATTGGTACACACTGACAGAGGATTTTTTATTTGAGATTATGGGATATGTTTTACCGTGATAACATTTGATACACTTGTGTTTTGAAATGATTTATATGAGATATGTTATGGTTGAAAAATGAAATATTGTTTTAAATTTTCACGTCGTTACAAGTTGGTATCAGAGCCTTGGTATGAGGGATTCGGATGCACCTTCGGGCATATCTGAACCCAAACTAAGGATTTGAAAAACGTTTTCATAAAAGAAACAATTTTTCTAAGAAAAGTAAAAGATTTTGAGAAAAAGCAAGAAGGAGCAGTGTGTGCGATCAGCCAGCGCCCGAAAGGTGATTTCCCAAAATACCCTTACATTATATGTTATGAGATATTATGTGATGTGCTACACATGCTAGAGTAGGCTAGGAAATTCATATCTTAGGACTAGGGTGCCTAATATGTGATGCCTTAGCCTAGGAGCTTATGCTGCTGTGAGTTGCTTTGAGTGCATGTATGTAGCAGAGAGTAGCTTGTGAGAAGTCTTCTTGAGAGTAGGCTGAATTCAGAGGGTATAGAGTACTTGCTAATTGGGATCATAGGAGGAGGACTTGGCGTGGATACGGATACGGTGTTGAAGGTAGTATTGGGCCCGTACTACTGAAAGCACCGGATCGGTAAACATCCCACGTAAGAATCCTTAGGGTGTCAAGGAACAAGTAGGAACGGTTGATCGAGTGTGAGAAATCGCGGTCGAGTCTCTAATTAGTTTATGTCGTATTTCAGAGGCATCATGGTGGGAACGTGCCACAACCCAGGAGGCAGTGGTACCAGTGTGATGGGTTTTAGCTATAAGAACATCCTATGGTTCATATAAACCATAATGCTTGGATCTAGATTTCTCTATTATACATGCAATTCATCCAAGACTTCAAACCCTATATCTAATATATGATAATCAATATAACATATGAATTAGGGTTTAGATCATACCTTGATTGTTATGTAGCAATAACAATCTCAAATCCTCCTTATAATGACTTTAGAAAGCTTAGAGTCACAAATGTCACTCCTCTAATGGCTCACAAACACCAAGAGTAAGATGATGAAGAATAAGGAGAGTGGAGGCTGCCGAAAACGTGTGGAAACCCTAGAGAACAAGTTCACCACGTTTTTGGGGCATAAGGGTTCCTTAAATAGTGAGGCTATTAGGGTTATCTAACAAGGAAACCCTAATTTGGATGCTTAGGCCCTAAGCAACCCATGAACCCCTTTCTTAAAGGCCTTTGGACGATTTCTAATGGGTTTCCCCATAGAATTCGTCCACCCCTTTAATATGGAGTCCATTAGCCCAATATTCAACTATCACACAATTGACAGTTCTAGTCCCTTAAGTTTAATTAATGTCTTTTAGCTACAAACTTAATTCTTATTAATTATTGACTACTATTAATTAAATAATATGATTTCTCCTTTAATATATTATTCTCGTAATATATTAATAAATCATATTTAATCCTCTCTCTCCATAATTCATCCTATCAAGTTGCTTTGGTGAAGGCAACCCAAAAGGACCATGCACCATCGGGTCAAGTACATACCAAAACAGTTATGGACTTAGACACTAATCCAACAGTCTCCCACTTGGATAAGTCTAATAACTATTCTGCGTATGACTTCAGATCCTGATTTGCAATCGTAGCTTTCCAAAGCCGCTGTCAACTCTGATCTTATCAGATACGCGTGTCCTTTAGATAAGGGATCATATATTCCTCCATTCTAGATATCATATAGACTGAGAAATGGATCTAAATCATTCTCTCTATCTATGTGCTGTTTCCCGAATTCAGATTTATGATAACTGACAACAGACTACAATTGAACACATCAATTTAGTCCCGGCTTGGCCAAGCGCTTAGGTGTCATCACTAAATCATCGAGGGGTCCACAAATATCGCTTTTATCCTACTTTGGATAAAAGGAACGAATAAATTTTGACTCAGTGCTTGCTTGCACTCACTCACCGAATCACACACAACAATATGTTTTATAACACCAAGTTACTGGTGCGTTTACATATTATCAATGTGCAATCGACTCGCAAGATACAACTCACACATCTCGGTTTCAAGAATATAAGATGTTATCGTCTCACCAATCACTCGTGATACTAATCCATGAAGTGATCCAAGTGAGCGTGGGTTTAATCCAATGCTCAAATAATATTCATAAGCACTCATGAACGTTGCAGCAAACAATTGCTTATGTCTAATACACTTTAGACAATCCACACACCAATTCACGACAATCTTCATTCATATCTACTTCCAACATATGAACGACTGTGGCCTCTTCGAATAATTTGATTGTTCTGAACCAATTAAATTATTCAGGAAGTCAAAACATGCAAAGTGAAACACAAGAATAATACTAATCCCATATGGCCTCAAACCTTTGAGTATAAATAAAACACCTTTTATTCGATTACTCATTATTTGTTGTTTCGGGTAATCAACTTCTTACTTGAATTATTACCACACTTGTCCCATGCTCTTAGCATGCACAAAATGTTTACCTATGGTTCTTACTTTGTGAAATAGATCAAATGAACACATTTCCAACCATACTCATTTCACAACTCCCAATCCTTATCATAAGTATGAGAATATCAAATTCTTGTTGCTTATAGAATATGCTAGATTCTAACATTTTATGCAATGATCCTTTTGTAATGTCACTGCACTAAGGTCACAATGACTATTGCCAATGAATTACAAAGCTCTCTATCGGAAATTGTTACAAGACAATTCCAAAGATGTGATGTCTTTCACTCAAAGTACATTCCTTTGAACATCTTTTTGCATAAAAGTTTCTAATCTAAACATTGATACTCAATATCCAACTCCCAATATGGAAACATTTCCATATTTTTCCACATGACAACTCATTCTTAATAGAATCTTATCTATTCATAATAATGTCGATATGGTCCATCCAATATCATACTTCTAACTACTCACAAGCGACCAATCCTCGATGAACTTTGGATTGTCCTTGATAGTTGTTTAATTATCTTAGTCAAAACCGATTCTTGTCCTTTTCCCTTTAAATGCGCTAGACATTTGGAAAATTTTAGAATGGTCAAATATTATAGCATTTACAATCGATCCTATACCCGAAGCGTATGGGACACGATGCATAATGTCTTACATAAAGATTTGATACTTTATCAATCTTCTGCCATAATATTTTACGTGTTACGTTCTCATAATTCAAAATATGAAGATGAATGTCGTAATCATAATCGAAATTTAAGAACACACTATGTATCCTTGACTAAAATTATTAACATTCCACAACCTAAGCCTTTAGATTTGAAACGAAGCATAATATTCTCTCCCTTAATTATAGCAAAACAACTATGCAACCCTTACAACTTTGCAAAGTATGACTCTTGTTTTATATAATTAATATTGCTAACTTGCAATACTTGCCTCAATAATCATTCAATCATAACATTTATGCTCCCACTATCATGATGATTATTATAAACATAACACTTATGCTCCCGCTAGCTTTGACATGTATTCAGAAACATCTTAACTTTCAGAAAAACAATACCTATTGAATTTCTTAAGTTCATGTTTCTAATACCTAATGCTTTGATAATCCTTTATCTACACCTTTCCTTTAGATAGCTCATATGTGTGTCTAAACAATTAAGACTAATTTCCAAATCTCACAATTCGAATCATGGAAAGGGATACCATAACCATAATCGAATTCGAGAATACAATTTCACAATCACTATCTTCATAGAATCTCTATTAGTGAAAGCATATCCTCACAGTCATTTTCATGAAGGATGGAATCTTATGACACTTAGATTTTAATGGTGTATGTGTTCCTATCCATGTGAATTTGTCAAAAACAAAGTTTACGACAAATTCAAACTCATATGGACCGAACTTTCTTAATCTTGATTTCTTGCCTTATGGTAACACGGCTGCCCACCATGTCTTCCAAGTAGTTAAGCAGCTCACCCTTTCCCATCAATGTACTTTTCATTGATCAAGGTCCCTGCCTTTTATGCATTTAATGAGAACTCATAGGACTCATATGCATAATTAACTCGATTGGAACAACACAGAAACAAGATAATATCAACACGATAGGTTGTAGACCTCTACTCGTGTGCTAGTGATGATCGATAAGGTTTATTCTTGATTAGTTCTTGAATCCTTCCAAGACCATTAAGACTCCCAATGACTCCTTGACATATAAGATTCTTTTGTCAATGAACATTTCTTGACAAATGAATATTCAAGAGTTAGTGTAGTTTTTATCAAGACAAAACACTTCATAAAATTGGTCCTAGTTGGCTTTTGTCTTATCCAAGACATCACAACTTTTCAATTTCAAATGTGCAAGAATAAGGAAACCTTTTTCCAAATTCTACATTTGATGAATGTTATAAACCTTTTTAAGACTTGTCACTCAATGTCACCATCTTAACTCTAAGATTTGTTTTGGAACGAAGTATGATTGACTTCTTGATTTAACCATTTCTTCAATTCTTAATTCCTCTTCTTAGACATACAATTGTACTAAGATTTACTTAGAGGATCAATTGAGATCTGGTTCTTAATCATTAAGACCTAGCTATCATAAAACATAATAAAAGGTACTCTCCCTTCTTCGTAGAATAGAGAAACTTTTATCTTTCTGCCTACTTGATTCTTTTTATTCGTTCTGCTATTGATTTAAACTCTTTTCAATCAACTATGAATCACACTTAATCTCATAAGTGTAATCATATTTACTTAACCTTAGTAAATCATGACGAATATCTTTGTCATTCTTGTAGTGGACTTGATCAACACACAACCTTGTGTACTCGATCTCCTAGTCCTTCATTTGACACTTTGTCAATGAATTAGTCTAATTTTTCCAAAATGTGAAATTTTTTTCATTCATCATACAATACTTGTTGCATGATTCCAAGTTTTTGTCCACTTGAAACTTGGATGATGAGAAATTCTCCCTATTTGGTAAATTCTTGACCTTTCCACAAATAACATAATTAAGAATCACATCCATTTGTTGTAGAAATATGCAAGCATCAATTTTTCATAACGATTTCATTGCAAGGAAATAAATAAATAAATACGTCAAACAAACTTTATTTTATTCATAAAAGCAGCGGAAAACATTTGTCCTTACAATGCACAATCAACTGAAAAACTATGTAATCAAATATTCCTAACAACTCTATCATAACTTTCTAAGCTCAAATCTAATCTTTGAATCCATGCGATCGAGATCCATTTCTTCGTGATTAGATTCATCTTGCTCTTTCATCAAGCTTCCTCTCTTTTCACTGATCCTGCAAAACATTCAAATGTAATCTTATCACATTATGTATTAAGAATCAAGGAATAGGAACTTAATGGAGTTAGATAGTGGATTTTACATGAAGCACAACCATACTCTTTGACTCTCCCATCTTCAAGACTCTTCAGGCTCTTAGGGCAGACTTGTATCCAACGCCCTTTCTCTTGGCAGCAAACGCAGGTCGGTTCTCCTAGAACGTCCTCGGAAACATGGTTGGTTGACTTTCCCAACAAATACGCTCCATTGCTTTGCCAAATCATTTCTGATTTAGCAGCAATGAGCATGTAAGTTAGGTCAATGAGGTTTTCGTCACGATCCATCATATAATACTTTCTTTTGAAGAAGCATCTTGTATCAAAAATCTGAACTTTGGTAGGAAAGTCAACAAGTATTGATTTCTAGAAGTCCAGCTTATTTCTGAGTACATGTCAAAGCTAGTAGGAGCACAAGTGTTATGCTGGTAAGATAATAATTATTATGCTAGTGGGAGTATAACTATTATGGAAAGTGTTGTGAATTAGCAATGTTAATTATAGAAAACAAATGTTTCAATTCGCAAAGTTGTAGGGTTTGAAAAGTTGTTTTGCTATAATTAAGGGAAAGGAACTTATACTTCATTTCAATTCAAAAAGTTTAGATTAAGATTTTAATCAAATTTAGTCGGGACATATATGAATGTTATGTTGAAAAGATTCTACATAAGGAGATTCTATATATGGAAATGTTATAGCAAGAGACTGTAAAGTATCAGGTCTTTATGTAAGACATTATGAATCGTTTCCTATATGCTTCAAATACAGGTTCGATTGCATGTGCTATAATATTCTCCTGTTTTAATTTTCCAAATGCCTAGGGCATTAAGAGGGAAAAAAGACTAGAACCGGATATGACTAAAGTTATTAAACAGCTGCTAAGGATTGGTTGCTTAAGGACAGTTGGAAGCATAGTAATGAATGAACCATATTGATATGATTCTAAATAGATAGGATTCTATTAAGAATGGATAGTCATATGGTAATTATGGAAAAGTCTCCATAATAGGAGATATCCTAATAAGTAGTCATATGGTAATTATGGAAAAGTCTCCATAATGGGAGTTGGATATCAAGAATCTATGAGTAAGTTAGAAACTTTATGCAAGAAGGATGTTCGAATGAATGTGCTTTGAATATGAGACTTCATATCTATGAAATTGTCTAGTAACAATCTCCAATGGAAAGTTTTGTAATTGGCAAAGTCTCTGTGACTTGTGCACATAGTCACACGTACGATAAAGATTTGGAATTGTGAAATGAGTGTCATTGGAAATGTTTACAATTGATCTATTTCACAAAGTAACGACCATAGGCAAACATAGTGTGCTTGCTTGGAGCATGGGATAACTATTGTTTTTAGTTCAAGTATTAAGTTGATAAATCGAAACATTATACAATGAATAATGTGTAATCAATATGGTGATTAAATAAAAGGTGTTTTATTTATATTCAAAAGTTTTGAGACCCTATTGGATTCGATTATTCTTGTGTTTCACTTTGCATGTTTTGACTTCCCGAATAACTAGGTTATTCAAACTATCCATAGTCGATCATACTTTGGAAGTAGGTATCAAGGCAAGACTGTCATGAATTCATTTGTAGATTGTCTAAAGTGTTTTAGACATAGCACAAGTTTGATGCATTGTTCATGAGTACTTCTGACATAAGGTTCGAGTATTAGATTAAACCCACGCTCATCTTAATCACTTCATGGATTTTATCACGAGTGATTGTGAGACAATAATGTCTTATATTCTTGAAACCAAGACATGTGAGTTGTAGTTTACAAGTCGGTTGCACATTGACATATGTAAACTCACTAGTAACTTGGTGTTATAAAACGTATTGTTGTGTGTAATTTGATGAGTAAGTACAATCAAGCATTTGAGTCGAAGTTTATCCGTTCCTTTTACCCTAAGAGGGATACAAACGATATCTGTGGGCTCCTCGATGATTTAGTGATGACAACCCTAAGTGCTTGGCCAACTGATTTGATTTGTTCAATTAGTCAGTCGTCATGAACTGGAAATCGGGAAACTATTGGATTAGTGTCTAAGTCCATAACTATTTTGGTATTTACTTAACCCGATGGTGCATGGTCCTTTTGGGTTGCCTTCACCAAAGCAACTTGATTGGAGAAATAAATAAAGAGAGAGAGGTTATTATGATTTATTAATATGTTATAAGAATAATATATTTAAGGAGAAATCATATTTGTTTAATTAATATTGGTCAATATTTAATTAAGAATTAATTTTGTGATCAAATGTAATTAATTAAACTAGAGGGGTTGAATTGTAATTATGTGATAGTTGCAAAATAGGGAAATGGTTATCCTTGTTAAAGGATGGACGAATTCAAGGATAAGAATATCCTTGAAATCGTTCAAGGCCTAAGAGATAAGGGTTTTTCAAGGCTTATCTTGTGGTTGCGTGGTGGGCAAGTAACTGGATAAGGATAAGGACTGAAACCCTAATCTTTACACCTATATAAACCCCCTAAGGCTCATGAATTCGGCCATGCCTTCCCAAGAGGTCCTAGAGATGAATTCCTACCTCTCTCCTCTCTCTTTATACCTTCTCCATTTGCTCTTGGTGTTTGTAAGCCATTAGAGGAGTGACACTTGTGACTCTAAGCCTTCCAAAGTCAATTCAAGGAGGAATTGGGATTGTTATTGCTACATAACAATCAAGGTAATATCTTAAACCTAATTATATGTTAATATCGATTTCCATATGCTAGAATTAGGGTTTATAGTCTTGGATTCAAAGCATGTACAATAGAGAAACCTAGATCCAAGCATTAGGGTTTGTATGAGCACATAGGATGTCTTATGACCAAAACCCATCAAAAACAACACATGAACAGAGAGAATGATTATAATCCATGTCTCAGTTCATACGATATCTAAAATTAGGGGTGAGCGCAGTGCGGTTATTGGCCAAAACCTCACCACTAACCGCAAATGCGGTTAATCCATTTTCAAAAACCGCGTGGTGCAGTTATTTTTACGGCGCGGTTAGACGGTTATTTTTACGGTGTGGTTTTGTTTTTGTTTTTGTTTTTGTTTTTTTTTTGTGTTTCGGTTATCAATTGCATGTATTTGGTGCGGTTATTTTGTGTGATTTTTAACCGCTATTTAAAGTTCAAACCATTTTAAGAGTTGAAAGATATTACATGTAATAATAAAAAAAGGTACAAGGCAATTAACTTAAATCACAAATAATTAATATCTTAAAAATGTGAAATCACTAGTAATTAACAATAAATATCTTAAAATTGTAAAAGTTCATCATTTTTCAATGTTAAACATAACAAAAAACACATTTTTATCTTCTAGAAGTTTATCTTGTTTTCATCTATGAAATTTGTCTTATTTTTAATATTTAATATATTAATAATTAATAAAAAATTGTATATAATATATGCGGTGCAGGTTTTTTTTGTGGGTTTTGAAAACTAATAACCGCACCGCACCGCAAATTTGCGGTTTTTGAAAAATATAAAACCTCACCATCGGTTTTTATTGCGGTTGTGGTTTATGCGGTTTTACAGTTAATTTTAGATGCGGTGCGGTTTTTGCTCACCCCTATCTAGAATGGAGAAATATATGATCTCATATCTAAAGGACGTGTCACCGACTAGGTCAGAGTTCGATAGCGGCTTTGGAAAGCTATGATTGCTAATTGGATCCTAAAGTTACATTGATAGTTATAGTTATTATACTTATCCGAGTGAGAGACTGTTGGATTTGGTGTCTAAGCCCATAACTATAACTAGGATGTACTTGACCCGATAGTAGCATGATCCTTTTGGGTTGCCTTCATCAGTGCAATTTGATATAATGGACTTTTGAGAATAAAGTTATTTGGGATTTATTAATTTATTACAAGTATAATATATTAATTGAGAAATCATATTTTTAATTAGTATTGATCAAGAATTAATTTGGAATTAATCTAGTGATCAAAAGAGACTAATTAAATATACAAGGACTGAGTAGGTAAATAAATGATTCTTATAGTGTGGGCCAATGATCCATGGTTAATTAGGATGGGCTAAACCAATATGAAAGTCCATGGAGGTTTAACCCATGGAGCCTAAGTAATATGAAGGGTCATGGTGCATTAGGGTTTGCATGGATGAAACCCTAGCCTTTGTAACACTATAAAAGCAATCCCCTAGAGCCAAAATCGGTTGCCCATTTATTCTAAGAGAATGATAATCGATTGTGAGCTAACTAGCCTATTCTCTCAAATCTCCTCTTGCATTTGGTGTTTGTGACACATTAGAGGCATCACACTTTAGGTGCTAAAGCTTTCTAAGGCCAAGAACTACAACTACATCAAGATGTATTCATCTAACTATGAGTTTTATATTGTATATCCTCTATTGTATGCTAGTTAAGATGTATACTTTGGAAAATTGAGATTACATGTATAATTAGAGAAAACATAGATCCAAAGCATCTAGGGTTGCATGTGCCTTATAGGAGTGTTATAGTGCTTTAAACCCAACACTACCATCCCTTGCTATCGCTCCTTCCCTAGAAAAGATAGTGAATGATCCCAAGGGTTCTCTCCTGGACAACTGTCGGTCCTATCTAAGCGAATGTTATCACGCTCGAACTCCGACTTCGTTGATGAACTATTCCTGCTACTTCCACCCTAAATCTTCCAACCCATACCCTGAACTGGATCCACCAAAAGAACCAGAACAATCCACTGAACAACTGAATCCCGCCCAACAAGGTACGACCCGCCGGCGACTCTTGACATTAGAAATGGCATATGAAACTTCGCAATACATAAATCAAGTAAAAACGGAGAACTAACCTGAAGATACCACTTACCCACACCCAACAAGATTCTAAGGCAGATACAATACCATCAAGAACAATTTAACCATAATATCATTACAGAATTGGGTTTCAAATTACATACCAAATATTTCTTGCGGCTCAACCTTGACCTCCTGTGGAACGATGGGCGTTGGAACCTGGACTCCCTCCGCCCCAAAAGCAGGACAGTTGGACCGGAAATGACCTGGTTGGTGATAGTGAAAGCATATCTGATCCTTCTTACAATCCTGTTGCACATGACCTTTTTCCTCACATTTGAAACACTTGAACTTGTGACAAGCAAATACATGAGTTCCCCCACACTTGCCACACACTTCATGATCCTCCTGACTCCTAGTACCCAGGTCAGCAACCTCAGTCTCCTCGCCCTCTGCTGAGAGAGCCCTTTTCCTCTTCCCTAGTTGTGTCCCCGCAACTAAATCTCCCCCAACAACCATCTCATTAGCAGCACCTCTCACATACTGCAAAGCTGCAGTTTGCTCCTCGAGTCTGGCAATAAAGCTGCTAGTAATCCGATCTACGACACCAGACAATTCTTCTTTCAAAATTTAAAAAACCTCCACGGTAATCATCTCCCGCATCTGATCAACAGACACCATTGACCTATCATGGCCACTAGTTCCCGATCCTGATCCGGATCCCGCCTCCAATCGTCTCGTTATCACCATACTGAACATAAACCAAGGATATATCAGATGAAATGCATATCATAACAGGGGAGCCAACTCCTAACAAAGCCCTAAGGGTTGTGACCTCCTTGCTATGCATACGGGTCCTGTGCTTTCAGCAGTACGGGCCCATACTACCTTCCACACCTACCCGTATTTGTCTTAGAGGATCATCACAACCACCCTACCAATACCCGCACACTAGCATACTAAAACACTCTATCATCGCTTCCTAACGAAAGGCTAAATATAATGTGACTGGCTGACTGACCCCACATAACTAACCCTACTACTAAATGCCACACAACCCTCCATTGGTGCCAGATAATTATCGCATGAATACAATCACATGTTGCACAACTTAAACAATCTTAGGATAAAATATTCAATCCTACAACGGTTGGACTCACAAGAGCTGCGCAATAGGACCAAATCCCTTATCCTAAGATCGTTTAACCCATGTAGCATGTGACTTAGCGTATTCACTCTATAGTCAGTTCACACGTGAAAGACTTATACAACAATCAATCAAGTATTATATAATATAAGGCATCATATATCAGGCAATTCTACCATATAGTTCCTAAAGACGCCTATCCTATTACTAGCATGTTGTTCTAACATATCATAACATAATCTCAATTAATTGTGTGGTAATTTGGGGTCTGCTTACTGGCTCCGGCTGATTGTACACATCACATCCTCCTTTATTATTTTAAAAACCATTTGAAAATTGTTTTAAAAATCTTTTTTCTTAGTTTGAGACTGGATTCACACGAGTGTTCCTCCAATTCACTCAAACTAAGGCTCTGATACTAACTTGTAACACCCAAAAAGTTCATGAAAAATTTAAACTTTTAAAACCAATCCATAATCATCAATGCATACAAAATAGTTTTCAAAACATGTTAAATATCAGAGTTTTCCCAAATTCATAAATCAAAACACGAGGAGGTGCACGATCAGACCTTCGCCTTCCCGCGGTCATCCGAAGTACCTGAAACATAACCTAAAACTGTAAGCCTAAAGCTTAGTAAGTTCCCTAAAATATCAACACAACAAATAACATATATACAATAACAACATGCAATAGGTCCACAATTAACAGACTAGATTACCCCTGAGCCCACATCATAAATCTGGCTTGCCCTTAGACCCACGACTTATGTCTGGCTTGCTCCTTGACCAGATCGGTCTCTGGACTGAATACCACTAAGCCCTTAGTACGAGTTTGGCACGCCCTTCCCGACCCTCAACTCGTATCTGGAATGCTCATGAGCCCTCATTATGAGTCTGATCTGCTCTCCCTGGCCCTCAACTTATATCTGGATTACTCCAGTAATACATTATGAATTACATGTGATTCACATGTTATTCACATATGAATTACATGTGATTTACATGTAAATCATATATAAATTAGATGTGATTCACATGTTATCCACATATGAATTACATTTGATTCACATGTAAATCACATGTTATTCACATGTAATCCATATATGAATTAGATTTGATTCACATGTAAATCACATATGAATTACATATGATTCACATGTAAATCACATGTAATTCACATATTAATAACATGTAATTCACATGTAAATCACAAGTGAATCACATATTAATAACATGTGATTCACATGTAAATCACAAGTGAATTGCATGTAATTCACATGTAAATTACAAGTGAATCACATATGAATTACGTTTACGTGCACACATGCATTTTGTGTAAGTGTTCTACATTAATTATTTTTTAAAATTTTCTTATGAATTTCACATTTAAATCTTAAAAGATACAATCACATGTGAATATCACATTATATAATCACATGTGAATCTTACATGATATATACATGTGCGTGTTCTTGCATTAATATTTTTTTTTATTTTCCTGTAGATTTTGAAGAATTTTTGGAAAATATTGAAGAAGTGAAAAGTGATAAATTGAAGAAAATATGAAAATCTTGATATGAAGAAATGATAACACTGTGAATCTTTGTATTTTTTATATTTTATTTTGTATTGAATAAAATACTTTTATTATGTTTATAGATTGATTAATAAAAATAATTTTTTTTATAATTTACTTACGAATATTATAGTATAAGAAATATGCATATATGCATTTGAAAAAATATGCATATATGTACCTACAACGTTGATTTTTTTGTTAAAAAAATACAATTTTGAAAAAAATTGCATTTTTTATAAAACTTGTAGGGTTTTTTTTTTTTTTTTTTTTTTTTTTTTTTTTTTTTTTTTTTTTTTTTTAATAGAAAAAATGCAGTTTTTCTGAAAAAAAAAAAAATTTAGTGTTTTAGAAAAAAAATGCAGTTTTTTTGAAATAAAATTACAGCTTTTTTGAATTTTTTTTTCTAGAAAAAATGCAGTTTTTTTTTTTTAAAAAAAAAATGCAGTTTTTTTTTGAAAAAAGATATAGTTTTTTTTTAAAATATATTTTTTCATTTTTTTTAAAAATTCATGTTTTTTTTTGAAAAAAATTAAAAGATCTCAATTTAAAAAAAATACAAAATTATTTAAAAAAAAATAAATCCGAAATTTTGAGTTATTTTGTTAATTTTTAGACATTTATATTGATATTAAATAACACAGAAAAATTAAACATTAAAGGAGATTGGTAAGATGACGATAATGTCCTTAACGATAATGGCCATTTGTGAAAAATGACAAGACATAACAAGTTCAAGAGCCATTTATGAAATTATACTTGTTGTATAGAATTATTATTTCCGACTTTTACAGACGTGCCTTTATTTTATTTGGTGTGTAGTCTTTTCCTACTTTATGTAATGTCATGTTTTGTCTGTCGATATTTTAAGTGTAAATATTACGCTACCCTTTCCTATATAAAGGATTGTAAACGATTGTAAAAATCATCGAATATTCATACGAATAAAAAATTCTGTTGTTATTTCCCTCATGTCTCTCTAAACACTCTCTTTCCAATTCTCTTAGCCTATCTCTTAAGTTCCTAGTTCTTTCAAGCACTTCATATTATATATATATATATATATATATATATATATATATATATATATATATATATATATATATATATATATATATATATATATACACACTCACACTAAGTGATCAATAAAAAAAATAATATGCTTTAATGGTAATAAATGATCATTGTTAATTAGTCAATAGTAACAACCTTAAAAAAAAAAACTCCCACTAAAAATGTTTTAAAAAAGACAATAACAAATAAGTTGCTATTTAATGACTTTTAATTTATATCTTTAATAAAATTTCAAAATTGGAGTATTATTATTATGTAGATGTCGTGTCAATAAAATCTATTAATAAAAAAGGTAATAAATAATTTAAGTAAAATGTATTTTTAGATATAAAGACTTAATGTATAAAACTATAAATTCCAAATGAATTAGGAGATGTGAATTTATTTTTAAAATAATAATAATATATGTTTTTGTTGATAAACCTAAATAAAATAAATAAAAATGTTGTTATTCGATGAAATAGATTAGCTATTTTGATGTACAAAAGTAATTAAGAAGACGGTGAAAAGAAAAAAGAACATTATAATCCACGCGTTGGTGGCTAGTTGAGTCACCTGGTTCGAAATCGAGGGCTTGTCTCTTCTCCAATATACTCTCTCTCTCTCTCTCTCTCTCTCTCTCTCTCTCTCTCTCTCTCTCTCTCTCTACATATAGATTTGTATACGTAATGCGATTTTCTTCAAATCGTCATATTGGTATCTAAGTTAATTTCGTAATGTATTCATGTCTTTTGGGGATCAATCTTGTTCGATTTTGATGCGCTAAGACTGTTCAAAGGTAAATTTTTGCTCTGGGATTTGGATGATGCAATTCACGGTTTTGTGAATTCTGGTTAGGTGATCCGTAAAACCCTAGCTGGATCTCTCCTGTTTTTAATCTGATATATATCAATTTAGGGTTTTTTCTAGATTTATTAGGAGTTCTTGTTCCGGATCTGTAACGTGGTTCTGAACCCAATTGGGATCGAGAGAGGTTTTTTAGGTTAGGTTTTGACTGGTATAGATGGCTTCAAATCCTCCATTTCAGGTGGAGGATACTGACGAAGATTTCTTTGATAAATTGGTCGATGATGACGATGATGATTATAAGGTCACTCCATTATCCTCAGAAACGACCAAATTAGCTGATGGGAACGATTCTGATGATGCTAAAGCTTTTGCTAATTTAGGTATCAGTGATGTTGGCACTGGACTCGAAGATTTGGGGAAAGTAGGTGAAGCTTGTTCTTCCATTGATGGGGATACCAAACATGCGTCAACTGACACTTTTTTAGACCATGGTCGTCCGTTGGTTTCTTCAAATTCATTTGCATTTGATAGCGTGAGTGAAGAACCCAATACTGAGGTAGCTGGTTTGGATTCTACAGCTAGTTGGGATCATGGATCTGGAGGTGGTCCTGGTGTTAAGGAGGTGCAGTGGGCAGCTTTTGCTACTGAACCTGCTGAGAATGATGGTAATGGGTTTGGATCCTACAATGATTTTTTCACTGAATTTGGAGATAGTTCTGTGGATCAAATAGGGAAAGGAGGTAACTTGGTTAGTCGGGAACAGAATGTTGTTATGTCGGGAAGCAGCAATATAGTAGATGATTCCATGCATAGGAAGAATGTTAATGATTACTCAAATCAATTTCAAGACGTCCAGACTTATGCTTCGGCTGGGGAACAAAGTACAGAGGTCAAAGCTTATGCTACATCTGGGGAACAAAGTACAGATGGTCAAGATCCAAACAGCAGTCAGTACTGGGAGAATCTTTATCCAGGATGGAAGTATGATGCAAACACTGGGCAATGGTATCAAGTAAATGAAGGTTATGATGATGTACAAGGGGCTCATGATCCAAGTACTACTTCTGAGTGGACAGAGAAACCAGAGGTTTCTTATTTGCAGCAACAGTCAGTCCAATCTGCTGTGGAGGCTGTAGCAGAGAAAGGCACGACTGGAAGTGTCACAACTTGGAATCAAACTAATGAGAGTTTATCATGGGATGAGGCTTCACAAGAAAACAATGGGTATCCATCAAATATGGTTTTCGATCCCCAATACCCTGGTTGGTATTATGACATGAACACTCAAGAATGGTGCTCTTTGGATGCATATAATTCTCAAGCACAGGAGCAGGTCAACCAAAATGGGTATTCTGCAACTAGTAGTTATTATGGTGGGCAGGATCAGACAAAGAAGCAGTTACAGGTAGGATCTGAAGGACAAGATTACAAGTGGAAAGGGTCTTTGAGTAATGTTGAACAGCAAATGTGGCAACCTGCCCAGAAGCAGGTTAATCAAAATGGGTTTTCTGCAACTGCAACTGCAACTAACACTTACTATGGGAATGATGAGAAAACGTTGGGATCTCAAGTTTTTAGTAGTCAAGGACAAGAATACAAGTGGAATGGGTCTTTTAGTAATGTTGAGCAACAAGGATCAAGTATGTGGCAGCCTGATACTGTTGCCAAGAGTAGTAGTGGTCCTATGTCAGATCCTACAGGCAACCAAAATTCCCATGGCACTAGTGAGTTCCCTGCCATTTCTGGAGCCCAATCCTTTGTTCCAAGTGGAAACTTTAACCAGACCACATTCAAGCAAGGTGAGATGATGAATATCCCAAAAACCTATGGCAGTATGAACCAATCAGGTTCAGGTTATTCCCAACAAGTACAACCATTTCACAGTGGTGGTCAGCAAGCAGGAAGGTCATCAGCTGGCCGCCCTCCTCATGCTTTGGTTACTTTTGGTTTTGGTGGAAAGCTAATTGTGATGAAAGACAATGCTGCTGCTGCCCTCAT
This sequence comes from Lactuca sativa, assembly GCF_002870075.4. Classification (NCBI taxonomy): domain Eukaryota; kingdom Viridiplantae; phylum Streptophyta; class Magnoliopsida; order Asterales; family Asteraceae; genus Lactuca; species Lactuca sativa. The sequence continues at coordinate 710,111 of NC_056625.2, read as the reverse complement.
GAACACATCCTATGGAAGTCAGGTCAGTATTTTTTTTTTTTTTTTTTTTTAATTTTTTTGAGTTTTGATTTCACATGACCTAACAAATATATGTATATTTGTTTTGTTGAAGGATTCAAATGGCAGGTCAATTTGTATTCATAGCATGGCAGAAATTTCCAGTGATGTGTCAAGCAGCGGAGCAGATTACTTTCAAAGTCTAGGTCGGCAGTCATTTCCTGGTCCACTGGCTGGTGGAAATGTTGGTGGTAAAGAGTTGAGTAAATGGATTGATGAGAGGATCACACACTCTGAATCTTCTAACATGAATTACAGGGATAGTCAAGTTCTGAGGCTGCTCCTTTCTTTACTCAAAATAGCTTCGCAGCATTATGGGAAATTGCGTTCTCCTTTTGGTACCGACTCCACATCAAAGGTAAATCCCATTGTCTTGCCAATTGCCAAGTGATTTGTATGAACATAGAATTTGGTATTTTGGAACTTGAACAGGAAAATGATGCTCCAGAAGTTGCTGTTGCTAGACTGTTTGCATCTGTCAAGAAGAGCGGTGCAGAATACAATTATGGCCACTTCACCCACTGCCTGCAGCAATTACCTTCGGAAAGAGAGACTCAGGTATTCATAATATTTTTATGTATATATATTTTGTTTGCTTCCAACACTTATGGATATATATATATATATATATATGGGATTAGGCAACAGCCTCTGAAGTCCAAACTCTGCTGGTTTCTGGTAAAAAAATAGAGGCTCTTCAATGTGCACAAGAGGGTCAACTCTGGGGGCCAGCACTTGTTCTTGCTGCACAACTTGGTGATCAGGTCAGGTCTTGACAGTTTTTCATGCAGAAAGTATATTTTCCGTTCCTTTGGTATATATATATTATTAATTCTTGTATTGTATTGTATTGTGTTTTGTTTGCTTGCAGTTTTATGTGGATACTGTTAGAAAAATGGCTCTTGGTCATTTAGTAGCAGGGTCACCTTTGCGGACGTTGTGCCTACTTATTGCGGGTCAACCTGCAGATGCATTTTCAACCGACACTACTGGTGCTGTAAATATGTCTCAACAGGTAATCATTAATTCTGTTTTATTAAAATGAGTTTTTAGCTATTATTATGTAAAGCATGATAAGAATCTCTGTTCATTTGTTACTTTGATATAGGCTGAAGGTGGTGGTAATTGTATGATTGAAGACTGGGAAGAGAATTTGGCAGTGATTACGGCTAACAGAACCAAAGATGATGAACTCGTCCTTATCCATCTTGGTGATTGTTTGTGGAAGGAGAGGAGTAATGTAAGCAGCAGCTTAATTTCACCTTTATGTGATTTTGATTCTTGCGTTTGATTTTTTTCTTTAATTTTGAATAAATAAATAAGATTATGGCGGCACACATTTGCTACTTAGTAGCAGAAGCAAACTTTGAGGCGTATTCAGACACCGCTAGACTGTGTCTGATCGGTGCTGATCACTGGAAACATCCCAGGACATATGCGAGTCCAGAAGCGATTCAGGTGCCATTCTCAAATCTCAGAGAAGTGAGGTGTTTGGTCTATTAGAATATTTATTAACTTGTACCTGTGAATGCAATGCATCCAGAGAACTGAGGTGTATGAATATGCAAAACTTCTGGGGAATTCTCAGTTCACCCTGCTACCATTTCAACCATACAAGCTTGTATATGCTCACATGTTGGCTGAAGTTGGAAGAGTGTCCGACGCATTAAAGTACACAATACATACAAAACACTCCCCTTTCTTATTCAGCAGTAGTTATTTATTTTTGACATATTTATTATTATAATATAATTCATTCAGGTACTGCCAGTCAGTATCAAAATCTTTAAAAACGGGACGAGCTCCTGAGGTAGAATTATGGAGACAATTGGTTTCGTCTTTAGAGGACAGGATAAAAACTCACCAACAGGTAGGTCTATATAATGAGTAATGAATAATGAATGTTGTTCATCTTTGGTAAAGTAACGTAAAATTGCTTTTTTGGTGTGGTGACTGACAGGGTGGATTCTCTACAAACTTAGCTCCTGGTAAATTAGTTGGTAAGCTGCTCAACCTTTTTGATAGCACGGCACATCGTGTAGTTGGGGGGCTGCCGCCACCTGTACCATCAACATCAGGTGGAGGTTTCGACCATCATCAGCATCCACAGCAACCACCACCATCACGGGGGGTATCAACCAGTCAATCAACAATGGCAATGTCGTCATTAGTGGCGTCTGCGTCAATGGATCAGTGGTCAGACGACGGAAACAACAGAAAGATAATTCACAACAGAAGTGTTTCAGAACCCGACTTCGGTCGATCTCCTAGGCAGCAGCTTCAGGTTGGTTGGTTGGTAACTTATTCATAAATCATATCCAATTCCAATTGATTAATTTTAATTGACAGGGTGGTGGTGACACATCATCATCTTCAAAGGAAAACTCTGCTGATTCACAAACTAAATCATCATCATCTGCATCTGCATCTGCATCTGGGATGGGGATTACTTCACGTTTTGGTCGCTTCGGCTTTGGATCCCAGCTCTTTCAAAAGACCGTGGGATTGGTTCTAAAGCCACGTGGTGGTGACAAACAGGTAAACACCCATATTCATCTACATCTACATCTACATCTACTAAACTAAATCATCTCTTTTTTCCTTTTATTTTATTTGTAGGCGAAATTGGGCGATACGAATAAGTTTTATTATGACGAGAAACTTAAGAGATGGGTAGAAGAAGGTGTTGATCCGCCAGCAGAGGAAGCAGCCCTTCCACCACCACCAACAATGGCAGCCTTCCAGAATGGAACACCAGAATACAACTTAAAGACTGCTTTAAAGAGTGAAGGCTCTCACTCTCACCTAAGCAATGGGAGCTCAGATTTCACAAGCCCAATGCCCTTGGGAGGACACACTTCAGGAATTCCACCACTTCCTGCCACCACCACCACCACCACCACCACCACCTCCAATCAGTTCTCTGCACGTGGAAGGACTGGCGTTCGTGCAAGGTGGGTGATTGTTTTTTGTGTTGATATTAATATTAATAATAATTTGGATAATTGATGGATGTTTGGGCAGGTATGTTGACACTTTCAACCAAGGTGGTGGAAACCCTACCAACTTGTTCCAGTCACCACCTCCTGCTTCAAACATCAAACAAACTACAAACCCAAACCAAAACCCAAACCCTAAGTTCTTTGTTCCCACAGCTTCAGCATCAGCAGCCCAACAGTCAGTTGAGCCCTCTTCTGTTGATACCACACAAACACAACCAATAATTCCTGATTCCTTTTCTTCTGTAAACAACTCCTCATTCCAATCTTTTCCAAATCCATCTTCCATGAATGTGATGGCCAAGCACAAGTTTGCAAGCATGGATAATGTTTCAGAAGCCGGAACAGCAAAATTCGCAAATCATGCCATGTCACCTGCCTCACGAAGAACAGCTTCATGGGGTTCTTTCTCAGACCAGGCCCAGAAACCATCATCATTCATGCCAATGCCAATGCCAAGGGAATCTGGTATGATGCAGTCCCACTCATCCTCACATATCATGGATGATGAGCTTCAGGAGGTGGATCTTTAAGGGTGTAAATATACATCTATATATATCTATATCTATTACCCAACTTGGAGATGTTTGTTATAAAGAGACAGACAGAGAGAGAGAGCAACAAGGTTAAGGTTAAGGTTTTTTTTTATTATATATTTTTTATTATAAGGATTTATTTGTATGTTGGAAGTGCATGCATCATATCATGTACTTAGTTGTTTACTTGTACTTGTAGCGAGTGATTGAAATGATGATACATATCATAGGTTTTGTTAAATTTTGGAGTGGTGGTTTGGTTTCTGCCTTGATAACAACCAAAAAAAGGGAGACGGACCACCGCTGTACATTACAGTAAGTACATTACAGTTAAAACTTCAATTCCCTCCCTCTCCCTCTCTTGAAGAAGCTCCAGTTTCAAATACTTCTTGGGGAATCAATCTGATCCTAGTGTGCAATAGCTTTATTTTTCTTCTTCTTTACTTTATATTTATATCACGCAGGGATTTTGTGTTGCTTTTACAAAATCTAGCAAAAGGTTAATCACAACCAATTATGCATACTTTCTTACTATTTTTAACTGTACTCACAATTTCTTTTTTGGCTTCTCATTGCAACCACCATGGCATTCAATTTGATGGGATTTTTTCATGACATTGCGTCCGTTTCCGTTTTCACATCATATATGACAAAATGACCCTATTAGAATACACTCTGATGATAATGATTAATGAGAACCCAAAAGAAACTTTAATTACGTATTGAATACATTTAAACATAAATGGCATAAAAAACAATTTGTGTGTTATTTGTTGTCATTTTATAATGTTAACACAAGCCATCTTTTTGGAGCCAAACCTTTGTCTCCAGAGAAATAAAAATTGGACTTCAAATTCCCTCCAGTTTTGGAGCTTGTATTTGTATGGGGATTGGGGCCGCTAGGCCGAGGAGTACATGCTATTCAAATGTGGATGTGCATTTTAGAAAACTGACCAATCCAAGCTAACTTACCTACTCATCATGTTCATTACTGCTTTTTATTTTGCCATTTTAAACATTTCTATAAGTTAAATATCCAGCCAATGGTTGCAATATAAACATGTTGGAATTTGATTCTTTTAATTACTTTATGCTTCTGCTCTTTTTAGTTGGCTGTAACCACAAAGGAAGGATACGAGGCGTTGATCAATATTATTTGGTCGATAAGAAAAAATGTCATCCCGTAAAAAAGCTATGTTTTCTATTGCAAGAAATGCATGTTAAATAAATAAAGAAATACAATTAGCACACTAACATAATAAATAAATTATATAAAGACCAAGATCTTGTATGATAAAACTCAATAATAAAAAAAATGTTCCATGATAGATATAACAATTAATGTCTTTTCAAGATAGACTACAAAAATGAGTCATTTATATCCGACGAAAAATCACTAAAGTTCCACACACACACACACACATATATATATATATATATATATATATATATATATATATATATATATATATATATATATATATATATATATATATATATATATATATATATATATATATATATATATATATATATATATATATATATATATAGTGCGGTTCAATAGAGAACTATAATTAACCATGGAACCAATTTTTTTTTTTCAATTTTTAGAACTTATATATATATATATATATATATATATATATATATATATATATATATATATATATATATATATATATATATATATATATATATATAAGGTGAGGTTCAATAGAGAACCATAATTAACCAAGGAACCAATTTTTTTTTTTTCAATTTTTAGAACTTATTTCTTTATAAAAAAAAACAAAAAATACAGAAATTCATAACTTTTTATCCTTTTTCCAATAATATCAAATTCGATTTTTTTTAATGTCAAATTCACAATGTGAATCTTTGAAAATTCACAATGTGAATCTAGATTCACACGGTGAATCCGATTTTTTTTTTTTTTTTTTTTTTTTTCACATTCACAATGTTAATATATGAATTTAGATATTTTTAGATTTTTTTTTCGATAAACAATAAGCTCTAGAAATTGAAAAAAAGATTTAGTTTCTTGAAGAACCAATAATTATGGTTCTCTATTGAACTTTTCTATATATATATATATATATATATATATATATATATATATATATATATATATATATATATATATATATATATATATATATATATATATATATATATATATATATATATATATATATATATATATATATATAAGATGTATACCCGTGCGTTGCGCGATATAAAATTATAAGGCTAAAAGAATAATGTCAACAATCTTTTTTAAGTCTCTTAATAATATCTTCATAAACATTTAGAATTTAGAATTTAGAATGATTATATATATATATATATATATATATATATATATATATATATATATATATATATATATATATATATTTCTTTTTATTGAAGAAACTTCCATATAAAATTAACGTGTAATTTTTTTTGGTTAAATATATAGAAATAGTATACAATTATAAGGCTAAAAGAAGATGTCAACAATCTTGTAAGTCTCTTAATAATATCTTCATAAACATCTAGAATGATTATGTCTTTTTTTTTGTTTTTATTTCTTAAATCTAAGAAACTTCCATATAAAATTAATGTGTAAAAAATTCTTTAGTTAAATATATAGAAATAGAACACAACCTTGCGAATTTGTTATTATAGTTCAACTATAGGCGATAAACAAAGAAGATATATTAGCTTATAGAAAACACGCAACACTTTTAGAAGAATATTTTATATATTTGGATGGGTTTTGTGGTAACACACTTATGTCAATTGTTTAGCTTCAATGTAACAATTGTGTTTATGATATGACTCTGATGTCATTTTGTTAATATAAAATACACGATCTTATATAAATATTAAAATGAATATATATGCATGTTGTAGATAAATATTAAAATGAATATATACGCATGTTGTAGAGAACAAAATATTTTAAAAAGTAATATTTTAAGTTATAAAAATGATTATTTTTTTTAACATTTTAAATAACAATTGATGTTGTTTGATAAAATTTAAGAGCATGATAGCTTTTTCCCCTTTTAGATTTGAAACATATTATCATTTTGTATTTAAAATTTAAATAAGTAAAATAGTTACCCATTGGTTCATCCAAAATACTAATTAAATATCAACTTAGATTTAAATTGAGTTTAGTCGTATAAAGCTCGATGGTGAGCTATATATGACATACATTATTTTGAAATCGATACCATCAACTACTCGTTAATTGTATATTTAAAGTTTTTAGATTTTGTAATGACAATGACTTTATCACCATATATCTTTATTTATGGGTAAAAAGTCCAACATGTTTTTACCTAACAATACAATTTAAATATGAATATTAAAAAATAACACTTATAAAAAAGTTATACATAATTGTAGTCACCCATACGTGTAAATCATAGTTACCGGTTGTTAAAAAATTAGTTTAAACTAATTTATATTATCATTTAATTATTCTGTATATGATTTTGGTATCAAATTAATATAAAACTTTATATTTATATGTTATAGATAATGACAACAAACTAATTATTTTTAATCAAACTAATATTTATATCTATATTATTTGTGGTTAAAGTTAAATCCTTTTATATTTGACATTATTAACTTGATTTTTTGTTAACTTTCATACTTATACTTATGTTAAAAAATAACAATAATACTTTTTTCTTGTTCATATTTATTGAGTTATAATAGGCAAAGTTATAAATAACTTAAATATGATTAAGACTATATTAAATCAATATTATATATATTTTTTATTAGTATATGAAAACTCTAATAGGGTGTATTAATGTAGACTCAAGTTGAATAGTATGATGGTTTCAAATTAATTTAGTAAAAAAGAAATGCTTTATCTTTAACCATATTAAAAATTGAAAAGAATGACATCTTTTATATATATATATATATATATATATATATATATATATATATATATATATATATATATATATATATAGAGAGAGAGAGAGAGAGAGAGAGAGAGAGAGAGAGAGAGAGAGAGAGAGAGAGAGAGAGAGAGAGAGAGAGAGAGAGGAAAGTTCGTTTGAGAACTTAAAAATTTGTGAGAATTATGTCTAAGCTAGATATGACCAACATTTTTCGAAACCAACGCCACTATTGGACTCCTAGAGCTGCGTAAACCATATCTAAGCTCCAAAAAAAGAGTTGACGAACGTTTTTTTGAAATGTGTCCAGACAAATCTTCATAAATGGTTGCAACATCCCAAAATTCAAGACCAAAATTTCATTTTAAATTATAAATAAACCTTAGCTATCTAAATCATTTCGTCAAAACATAAGTCATATTATCTCAAAACATCAGAAACGGTATATTCATATAAAAATATATGTCATATATATCAGAGTAAGCATCACAGGCTAAAAAATCATGGTGTGTGTAATGCAGTCATCCCGAGCTCTTTCATTTTGTTACCAGAAGTACCTGAAACAAAAACTGAAAACCGTAAACACGAAGCTTATTGAGTCACCCAAAACTACCACATACCATACACATCACATACTACTAGGAGATACGGGCCTCGCCCACACTTAGATAAAGGGCCACACCCTAGAAGATACGAGCCCCACCCACATTCTATGAGATACGGGCCCTGCCTACACTCAGCTAACTAAGAGATAAGGGTCCCGCCCATACTCTGTGAGATACGGGTCATGTCCACACTCAACTAATCATGAGATACAGGTCCCGCCCACACTCAACTAATCATGAGATACGGGCCCCGCCCACACTCAAATAATAATGAGATGCGTGCCCCGCCTACACTCACATACATAAACAAACACATATAGGTATCACACAGACAACAAGTACACAACCTTCCAACATACCAATAACCACATAAGTAATGATGAGATACAGGCCCCGCCCACATGCATCTAATGATGAGATACGAGCCCCACCCACACTCAAATAATGATGATATACGAGCCCCACCAACACTCACATACATATAATCATATAAACATTCCAACACATGAGAAAATCACAAAGATAATGGCATACTACATAATCAACGGGCCCCGCCAACATACAAGTCATATATGCAAAACCTGATACTAGCATATAAAATATTCAACGGGCCCCGCCCAACATACATATAAATACATACATATGCCAAGGTCACACAGACAACTGACATCCTAACATAATAACCATGGGCCGACATTGGTGCCTTCGACCCGGTAAACACAATGAGGAGACTTACCTTGTTCTGTTGAAGTCCCGTGGATAAAACTCTAGTTGCTGGATGACAGATTCCCAAACTGTCAACATCAAAACAACACCCAGATAATAATCGGGTTCCAATACATAACCATAAGTCCATGCTTGGGGTAAAAAGACTACATTACCCCCAAACTAGTTTGGTCCAAGCCCAAGGCCCATACTCACACTCTGAAGAGCCAAACAATGAATCAAGGCCCAACATGTGGCCCAATTTTCCAAATTGGGCTAAAAACCCTTACATGGGCCTAACCCATCCAAATATCCTAGTCCATACACTTGTTCATAGATGGCCCATTCATAATCCAAACACCTAAGCCCAAAAGAAGGCCCAGCTTGAAGCCCAATCATAATTAGGGTTTTTTTCACATAAATTAACGATTAGGGTTAAGTATTAACCCATTAAGGACTTAATCTATTAAGTCCATCATCCCACTACACCAATCATACGTAGGTCCCGACAAATCCCAAATAATGGTTTCCAAGATTAGGGTTTTCTAAACCCTAATTAGGGTTTCCAACAAGCCAACTAAGTCCAAGATTAAGCTATTGGGATGATTAGGGTTTCACTAGGTAGAGCACCACCTACTGCTACCTCGGGTGGTGGTGGTCAACGGCGGTTCATGGTGGCAGCCACCACCTCACGACGGTGGTGGTGATCTTCTTCATTTTCGACTAAGAAAAATTGATATAACATTCACCATTAAAACACACACACACAATATACACACACACACAACCACCCACACGGTGGCAGGCGGTAGCAACCGGTGGCAGCCACCACCTCACGGTGGTGGCGGTGGGTTTTCCGAACAAAATAGTACATATAATCCCTACGAATACAACAACCAACATGTACACTCGAACACACACCCATACAACCATCGCCTAGGCGGCAGGCATCGCTGGAAAAGACGCAAATAGCGGCCCTATGGCCACCGACGACAATAATGACGTCTCCAACATCGTATCCATAAAAAATAACGAGAAAGAGAGGAAAGGTGGGTTGCGGTTTACCTTACCGATGGCTGCCCATTCGCTCTCGACCCACGCATGACGAACCCAGCTTCGAACTCCGATCTCGGTGGCTCTTTCGGTTTCCCATGACGTCTCCAACAACAGTATTGTGGTGGCGTTCCAATGGCGGGGTAGCCGCTAGGCAGCCTTGTCTGATCGGAAAAACGAACGAAGAAGGGAGGTGGCGGCTGAGGACTCACAGTTGGTGGCTACAATAACTTAGGGTTAGGGTATTGGAGATGCGATGAGGGGGAAGCGGGAATTGACTATCTTAAACCCAACTCCATAATAAAACTTCCTTCCCTTTTACACAATCGCCCCCTCCTTCCCTAAACATTACAAATTGATATCATTTAGACCATAAATTCCCGAATTTATAACATTTTACTCCCAAGGCTAACACTAATAAACTATTATGGATTTAGGGCTTCAATAAATCATATGAAATATACTTCTCATCTCGGGTTTCATTTATTTATTTATTTTATTTTATCTTATTTATTTAAATTCCAAAATAGAATGTTACAATGGTCCCTATGGTTTTCAAAAAATCAAGTTTGGTCCTTAACTTTTTTTTTCTTTTTGTCTTCAGGGATGATCCATGTGGTTTGAAAACTTTTAATGGATTGTCTTTATGGCTAACTCTGTCACTTTTCTTCTATTATGTCTAAACATGTGCAAGACATGTGAAGGTAAAATCATATTTTACATACCATAAGGATAACTCTTGAAGTTTGTCTTAAAATAACTTACTAACCTATCCTTGGACTAGAAATATCAAAACATATAAATATCAGGGACCAAAACTATAAATTAACCTATTCTTCCCCTTTTTGCTTCTCATCAGATCTTTCTTCCCATTCCCGTTCTTGAAATTATTTTCGATGGAAAAACATTAAGATCACTAGTCTAGAAAATTTGTTCTCAAATCAAATTCCATCGGAACATCATCTATGTATAACAACAGTAGAAAAATTGAGCTTATCTAAAACAAACAAAATCACATCAGGTCTCTTAACAAGATCATGATACAAATCATATTTGGCTTCATAATCATGCAAATGAAGCTTCATGTTTTTATAAGTATGATAATGATGCTTAGTCGATTCAGATTTCCCAAATCCAAAAATAATAAATTTTACATAGATCCCCAAAGCTAACATAACATCTTGCATACCCGAAGAATAATTGAAGTTAGATCCATCATGAGAATCATCCATGTCTCTAACGGCTTCCTGGTTTCTTTTACAAACCTTAAAGATGAATAATACTTCATGATTATTGCACATAAGATATCAAATCTTGGGTATGTGATCATTAATGGTGATTTGTGGGAGGAGCTGCAAACAATGTAATCAAGAAAGGATTATCACCTGTTCTTACATTGTTTATTCCCACTGTTACCGACTACATCACAAGTTTTGTACTTTAATCTTGACTTCCGAGTAGTTACATTTACACCGGTGTTGAGAAGTACATGGACACCCAAAGTGTGTAAAACTCTGGTAACCGGAGAAGTACAGGGATACCCCTTGCGACCTCAAATCTCTTATCAGAGGAACATGCATCACCCTATTCCCTTTTCTGGGTCCTAACTAGTTTCCAAAGATGAGAAGCTGAAGACAATGTCCCAACTACGACACAGATCCATCATGACCTACAATGCTACGACACATGCCAAGTAACCCGCCGAAGGCATCAATTCAATTCTCATGACCGAGCCCATCTGTTCCCAGACGATCTGATTCCACCTACGACGCAATCATCATTACTAGACCGAGGCCGAAAGATTCATAATTACGCCACCAACATCTATTTTCCTATTGTTTAGTTCTCCTTTATATCTCTGCGTATACTTAAAAAGACATCGGGACCATGGTTTGAAATTAAGGCTTGGGATTTTGACAGAGGCTTACTTGTTAGGGCTTTGGACGGAGGCTTGATTGATAGGTGTTTGGAGATAACGACATTCTTGAGCATTAGTGGATGCAGAGGAGTCCGGTGGTGGTTTTTGAGTAAGTGAAGAAGAGGAGAGAAGAAGCTATATGGTTACTGATAGCTTTAAGGGGACGAGGTGCTGGAAAGTGGGGAGTGGGGTTATTATTTTTTTTATTTTTTATACTTTTTATCAAGGTTGCAAAAAACGCTTGACGTTAGCTAGTCGGTAGACTGGGGTTAAGGGATTAATCGGCTAAGCGGAGATTAATCGAGGGATTAATCGGATACCATTAATATCATATCAAAGTTCGTAAATACCACTAATATGATAACAAAATAGGTTAATATGATTAATACGACACTAATCATGCCTTAAATAGTTTCCATTGAGATAAAACTTCTTCAAAATGTTAAAATTTCATCATTTTGTAATGTTTCACTCATTATGTATGCATGGATTAATCGCTAGGCACCCTCTAAAAGACTATTTTATCCTTCCTATACTTGGACCACCAAAGCAAGGCCCAAACCTAAAATGACTAAAGGCCCAAAAAATGGCCCAAAATCCATTTAGGTGTGTATGCCCAATGTACCAACCTGGTACACCCACCATTCGATGCTGAAGCCCAAATTCATCTCCAAACCTCTTAATGCCTTAAGACAACATGTATAACTTCCAGATCTGATTCTTATGGGATGTCCTAAGCCATAAAGTTCCTGACTTTATGAGTTTGCATGGCTTAATGGTATCCAACCCAAAGCCCTAAATCTCTAACTTCATCAAAAGACCACCAACTCATGCCTGGAAGGAAAAGAAGGACCAAGATCATATTTTTATGGTTCCTAGTAATTCCATAATGGATAAAGTTTCCAATTTTATCCATTAGAATGGTCCAAACAACCAAGATCTAGTCTTTAAGTCTCTAAGGGACCAAAAGTGCATATTTTTCAACTTAATCCATTAAGTCTAAGTCTCCAACCTTTAGATCTAAATCAAAATGATGTTTAGATGGATAAAGTTTCCAACTTTATCCATAACAAGGTCATAAAGTTTCAAGATCTAAAATTTATCCACTAAAGTGACCAAAAGCTCATAACACCCAAAACTAGCTAGATCTAACAAATGCATTATTAAGATTCAAGCTTTATACCTCTAGAAGAAAGATCAAGGTGAATAAAGTCTGGATCTACAAGTTCCAATGCCACCAACACTTCTACAATGAGACCCTTCTTCTACAAGATGCACCAAGAACACTCCAAAGCACTCAAGAACACCTTCTTTTGCTCACAAGGCTCAAACTAGGGTTAGGGTTTCAAGGAAGGGTGTTGGAGAGGCGGAGTCTGAGAATGGAATGAGTTTGGGGAAGTTAAGGAGCTTAAATAGGGCTCAAACCACAAAAATAGGGTTAGGGTTCTGATAGTGTTTGCCCATTGTACTCTTGGTACACCCAACATACCAGGGATGCCCAGTACGCCCAACGTACTTCCTGTACTCCCAACATACTAGAGTAAGCCCAAAACCTTCCAAACTTCTAACATTCATAACTTCTTCGTTCCAACTCCGTTTTTGACGATCTTTATATCCACATAAAGGTATTGAGGAGCTTTACAACTCTATCTAATTACTTTTGACTTAAAACACATTAAACTAAAATCCTTAATTCATAAAACAAGTCTAAAACACCACTTTTCCCATTTCACCCCTTGACTCCAAAGCACAAACAGAACTCTTGGATCACATAATCTACATTACCCACATCCAAATGGGTATAAACCTCTCTTTCCCCAAATCCCGAAGCCTTATGATATTTGATCTTCCATTCATAGCCCCGAACTATAAAACGAATCGAAATAGGGTGTTACATAAAAGTTTTCAAACCACATGGATCATCCTTGAGGACAAAAAAAGTTAAAGGACCAAACTTGATTTTTTTGGAAGCCATAAGGACCTTTTTTTGACGACTTGTCATGTGCATATATGCACATCTGAATGCATGCGCGCACATGCACACACACACGCACACACACGCGCGCGCGCACACACACACGCGCGCGCACACACACACACACACACACACACACATATATATATATATATATATATATATATATATATATATATATATAGGGTCCGACTTTGGTGATGACTCAAAAAAATGGTGATGACTGCGAGTACAATTCTCAACCACCAATTTCATCAAATGACACAAACATCAAACCCAATACTTCGAGATGTCGCATTCGCATGTAACCCATGTCTGTTGTAATTAATACGAAATTGAGTGTTTAATTACGTACGACAAACATTCATGGAATGTCATTTAAGTGACATTTATTATTTTTTTCATTATTTTTTTTTTAAATTTCAAATTTTTTATCACATATATACTCGGTTTTTAGGGTTTTTTTATTTTTATTATTTTTATTTGTTTATTATTTTTTTTTGCATGTCTTTACTACATATTTGGAGATACTAGTGTTTTTGTTTATTTTTGCTTTTATTTTTTGTCTTATTTTTTGATTTTTTAAACTAAATATCGGTTCGAGTTTTTAATGTTTAACAAATATAAAAGTATTAAATAATAAAAATATTAATGATTATAATATTCTTCGTTCACACTATTTTTGAATTATACTATTTTTGTATCAAAATATTTTGAATCAAATTGTTTTAAATTATAGTATTTTGGATGATATCATTTTTGAATCATATGATTTTGTATCAATACTATATTCAATTAAATAAAATATTTGTTCAATACAAGTTTTGGATCATTATATATTTTGAAACATTTAATTTTGAATCATAAAATATATAAATAGTAATAATAAATATTTGAATGAAAATATTTTTAGAGCATAATAAATTAAGAAAGGAAAACTAAGCCCTATATTTGTCGGTCCTTTCAAAATCATCCCGAGAATTGGTAAACAAGCATACTGTTTGGAATTTCCGGAAGATTTTGCAGTTATTCATGATGTGTTTCATGTGAGCTATCTGCATAAATGTTTAAGCATATATGATGAAGCAGTTCCGTTATCCGAGGTGAAACTTGATAATAAGTTAACTGATGTAGAAGAGCCTGAAGAGATCGTAAACGAAAGAACAACTAAGCTACGTAATAAAGAAATAGAGTTGGTGCTTGTCAAGTGAAAACACCATCGATGCCCAAATTATACATGGGAAAATAAGAATGAGATAAGAGAGAAATATCCCCATGAATTTTAATCGATGTAATTTCGGGGACGAAATCCTCAAAAGGAGGAGGTATTTGTAACATACACGTTTTGAAATCGTGTTTTGTAATAAATAATATTATGAAATATTATATGAATTTGAGTAATTGAGTTGGTAGTTTTTACTAGAAATGAAGTAAAACTATGTTTAGAATCAATCAGAAAATATTGGAAGTCTTATGAGATTCCGGTTAAAGGTCAAATATCGAAATTTAACGAAAATATAAAATTCAAAATAAGTATAATTTTATTATTGAAAGTTGTAAAGAATCTTGTTAGAAACATATAGGCGAAAACTTCATCGAAATCCAAGTTATAACGAAGAAGTTATGACCAAACGTAGATCCGCGTCAAAACCGGCAAACACTATTTAACATAAAAAGTGAGTTTTCGATAAACTACTTTTTAGCTTTAATGATCTAAACGAAATTTGTAGTATTCGTTAAACCGAGAATTTTCATAAAAAGAATGTCCAAATCTGACTTCGTATGAGGAAGTTATAATTTTTCTAAGTTTCAGTATAACAGTAGACAACTAAAAACTCGAAATAGAGATCGAGTGAGTTTTAGCTGAATCAACCTAAACGAGAATCGAAGGTCTCGTCAATAGTAGTGCAACGGTAAAAAGACAGACAAAAATGGACGTCGGATGAAGAAGTTATGAATTTTTAATGGATTTTCCTGTCCCGGTCTGTTAAAAATAATAATATTAAAAATAAAGTCAAAATTACCAAACGGAGTCTAAACAAAAGTTGTAGAGCATAATTTCACCTACGCGTGCATATAAAGAACGTCAAAAAACGGAGCTCGTATGAGAAAATTACGGATTTTAGAAGTTTGGGACACAAAAATCGAGAAAATCCCGAAATCTGAGAAAATCCGCATGGCTGAGGTTCCGCCACGTGCTCGCTGCTGATTCGACCGAAGATGCGGCCCAGTGAGAAGTCGACACGCCTCACACCCGAAGGCGCGGTCCTCTCCTAATCCGACGCGTGTGCAGCCCCGTCCGAAGCCACCTCGCCTCGCAACCGCCAGCTGCCCCACCTCGCATGCGAGCCACGTGTTCGCTTATCCTCCCCCTTGGTCCGAAGCCTCCCCTATATAAAGGAAGGTGCGAAATCTCCCGGTTTTGGTTGAAAAATTCTCACTTTTTACACCCTAAGCCATATATTAAGCCACTTTTAACCCCCTGAATCCCCAGGATCATATCCAACACCTGAAATACGTTCCGAAGAGTCTGAAGAGCCCGACAAATTTATCTTTTCGGTTTGAAGCCCAACCTTGGCAAGGCCCGGTTTTTCAAGAAAGCTCCCAGTTTTCAATGAAGAAAGCTTTTAATTATAACGAAGTGCTGCACAAATTACTACTTTAACCCCTAATTAATTCACGGTGAGTTCAATATATAGGAACATTTGTATGTTATGTGTTATATGTGCTATGTGCTTTTCTATGTTATTATCTCGTGTTATTGTTTCATGCTATTATGGTAGAAAAAGTTGTACCTTTGACCACATGATCAGTGAAAGGACTTAGATTCACGATGGTATTGGTATGTAGCCTATGGCCGTGTAGAGCATACCTCATAAGAGAATGACTTCTACCCCTATGGCATTGGCAGAAGGTTATATAGGGCTAAAAGCCTGAAATCTACCAAAATGTTTAATCAGAAAGTGTATGTCTTCTATGCCATTTGGGTCGAAGCTTTATTGATGTATATTAAGTATGGAAATTGTTATGTCTCATTGATTGTATATCTTTGAATTAAATCATTGATTGATATGGAAAACTTGCACATGATTCACATATGCCTTTTTTGTTCCTTGTTCCTATTTGCTTATGCCATATTGAAGTGTATATATATATATATATATATATATATATATATATATATATATATATATGGCATAACGTTATACTATATCTTTTATTGAACTCACTAAGCACCACCGCTTACCCCTCTCAATGTTTGACAAATTGCAGGAGATAAGTAACTAGTATAGTCGGATACTATTGGAAGGTTTAGAATAGTCATAATATTACTTTTGTATTTAGGGATCATGTATGTATAAAAGTATAGTATCCTGGGTAGTTGTGTAACATATAATACTTTGTAATAGTTGGTTTGTATCCAGTAGTTTGTAAACAAGTTATCAATGTAAAATATTATTTGTGAATATGCATGTAGCATGTTTTGGATTTACAATTGTCAAATATGAAAGTTTGGGGTCTCTCAATCATGGTATCAGAGCAGTAGTTGAAGTGAACTAAATTCCACGGATTGGTATTTAGACTTAAACTATTGGAAGTTCAGTATATGAACTGAATCATTGTAAGTATATGGATACAAACCATAGGGAAGACTTAAGTGAAGTATTAGGTTATAATAAACCCTAATATTCTAAAATATGATGTTACTCTAAATTGCAGAGCAATGGATGAACAAGTGAGTAGCCATACACCAGAGGTGGGTGGAGATCCTCAACCTGATGAAGTAGTTACTCTCGTATCTCCTTGTGTGGAGCGACTCTTGGGTAAACTTATTGGTGTTATTCGAAAATCTCTCGAAGAACACAAAAAGAATGGTGATAAAGGAAAAGAGAAAGTCACCGGAGAATCTTCAAACGGATAGATGAGGCATCCTTCATTCAAAACTTTCAAGAGTAGTGGTGCTACAGAGTTTTCTGGAGTCCTTAATCCCATAGTTGTTCTAACTTGGATTCAGAACACAGAAAAAGTATTTCGTATCTCTCATGTGAATAATGAAGACAAGGATAATTATGCTTCTGCTATGCTCGTCGGAGAAGTCTTGGTCTGGTGGGAGGCAACATATGAAGCTCTCAACGGGTTTGACTAGGAGAATTTATCTTGGGAAATGTTCAAAACTTGTTTTCTAAGGAGTTATTGTCCTCTAGACATGAGGAGAAGATTAGAGAAAGAATTCCTCGAGCTTTAAACAAGGAGGAATGACTGTGATTGATTATGAAACTCAATTCAATCAAAAAGCACGGTTTGCTACAAAGTATATTCCAACTGAAGATGATAAAATTCAGTTATTTCTAGATGGACTACGGTATGAAATCCGCGATTTCGTGGCTAATCGGGATGTTCTGTCATTTGAAAAAGCTGTTAATTATGCTCGAAAGCGAGAGCATGACTTAGAGATACGTGGTGCCACTCTTTCTGTTACAAAGCATCCATGTATTGATCGAACTGCTTCTGTTTCCTCTATTCAACAAGCCCAATCTATTCGAACTGAACCTGGTAAACAAGTGCAAACTCAAAATGCCCATCGTGGCCGCGATAGGCCGCAATCTTTTTCTCTTCAATTGCTATCGTGTCGAAATTGTGGAAAGAATCATCCGGGCGAATGCAGATTAGAAAAAGGATCAGTGGTCTGTTATAGATGTGGAGAAGTAGGACACATGAAGTCTATTTGTCCGATGAAGAATGTTACATGCTTTGCTTGTGGTGTTGCTGGGCATAGGAAGCATTTTTGCCCTACTCTTACTAGTCAAATGACGGGACGTCAAGCTTCTGTACAACAACCGGCGAGAAGTCAAGCTCCTGTTCAACAATCAAAGGGCACTCCAACTAAAAAGGAGGAAGTGCCAAAAGTTAAGGGTCTTGCATTCTAGATTACCACAGAGGAGGCACGCGAGGGCCTGAATGTTGTGACGGGTACATTTCTTGTCAACTCTAGACCTGCTCACATTTTATTTGATTATGGTGCCTCAGATTCTTTTGTGTCTCATGAATTTGTGCATTCCTTTCAAATTGCTTGCTATGCACTCACGCAACCATTTAATGTAGATACTGCGGGAAGTATATCATTACTTGTTGATAAAGTCTATAGGTATTGTGTCATAGAAATTGAAGGGTATAATCTCCTTTCTAATTTGATTCCTATCTCCTTGCCCAACTTTGATATTATTCTCGGCATGGATTGGTTGTCAAAGAACTGCGCAGAACTCTTGTGCCATGAAAAGATAGTACGTATTCCCATTGAAGGGGAGAATCCTATTTATGTCTACGGTGAACAAAGAATCTTAAAAATAATCTCTTTCCTCAAAGATCGTAAATTAATATCGAAAGGGTGTTCTATCTATCTAGCCTACACAGTTGATGTCTCAAAAGAGGAGAAGAAAACGGTAAAATATGTTCTCGTTGTTAACGAATATCCTGATGTTTTCCCCGATGATTTGCCTGGACTTCCTCCGAACAGGCAAGTAAAATTCCGAATTGACCTTGTGCCTGGTGTTGCTCCGATTGCAAAGATTCCTTATCGTCTTGCGCCAGCTGAGATGAAAGAAATGATGATCCAACTGCAGGAATTACTTGACAAAGGCTTTATTCGACTGAGTACCTCTCCTTGGGGTGCTCAAGTGTTGTTTGTCAAGAAGAAAGACGGATCGATGCGAATGTGTATTGATTATCGTGAGCTAAATAAGGTGACTATCAAGAACAAGTATCCACTACCTCGCATTGACGATTTGTTTGATCAACTTCAGGGTGTTAGCTATTTCTTGAAGATTGATTTGAGATCTGGCTATCATCAGTTGAAAGTACACGAACATGATGTACCGAAGACTGCTTTTCATACTCGATATGGACATTATGAATTCCTTGTCATGCCGTTTGGTTTGACAAATGCTCCTGCTGTATTCATGGATATGATGAATCACGTGTGTCGTCCAATGCTCGATAAATTTGTCATCGTATTCATTGACGATATTCTAACCTATTCAAGATTTCTTGTGTTTTACTTGTATCCCCCCTAAAACTATTAAAAATCATAAAAATGTAGGGGGTATGAACTCACCTTATGTTGGGGATTTGATTGAAGATTTGGTATAGGACATTAGCTCCACAAGTGAAGTCTTGTTAACAAAATCGGTCCTAAACACAATTTATGTAATATATAGGTATACTATTAATGAATATACTCATAGAATTCTAGGAAAACGAACTAATTTGGAAGTTTAACTTACTAATAAGGGTGTTAGAAGCAAAGATGGAAGGCTGAAAGCTGTTCACGGCCAGGCTGTGTGTTCACAGC